>NC_042615.1:734574469-734890982 GCF_901001135.1 Rhinatrema bivittatum | reverse complement strand
TACTTAAGTCTGCTAAACTACCCAGTGCCCACTGTCACAGTGCCTTGCTATTCACTAATGTAATGTGTGTGGTGTGCACACACACAGCTTGCTTATAAGCACAAAAGAGGCAGACTGGGGATTTCACTGCACAGACTGTCCCAATAATAGAGTCTGCTAAACTAGCCAGTGCCCACTGTCACAGTGCCTTGCTGTGCACACACACAGCTTGCTTGTAAGCACAAAAGGCAGACTGGGGATTTCACTGCACAGACTGTCCCAATAATATACTTGAGTCTGCTAAACCACCAAGTGTCCGATGAAATATATTTTTCAATGGAAGTTCTAGAAAACTAGCTAAAAATTGAAAATATATGTCCCACCCACAACACCCAAATGGTGCTTGCAGCCTAGCCCAGAGGGTGAATTAAACAAAATGGCACTGCTAGCAGCTTCTCTCCCTGGCACAGAGAGACTGTCTCAGATCAACTAAAAAAACTGCTTAAAAAAAAAAAGCAGGGCTAGCTGGCACTGCAGCCAAATAAAGAATAAATATCTTTTTCTCTTAAGTAACTAGCCTAGCTAGCAATTGAATATAGATTTGAGAACTCAGGCTAGCTCTGAGTGCATCCACATTTGCAGAGACAGACCAGCTCCCAGCCACCACAGGACACCCCTGCAAAGAAAGTGCATGGCTCACTGCATGCTTAAGTATATATAGTGCTGGGTCATCAGGAAAAGTGTCACTGAGCACTGAGTGACAGCGTGATTGGCTGCATTCAGTGCATTTCAAAAAATCTAAGCGCTGATACTTTGCATTCTGGTAACCGTGCCAACCTGTCCGACCCACTCTAACAGGGCTGTGAATTCACTGATGACTCACAGGAAAGGGCTGGTTTTTGGCTATGGATACATCCAAATGGCGTTCTCAGATTGCAAATGGCAGTGAAGAAAAGAGCGCGGCGCCAAACATATGGAACAGATGATATGTTATATTAGTGGGGAGTCGTGATACGTTTCGCTTCTCCACGAATATAACAAATAGGGACATATATGTTGCGGATTGCCAATATGTCGAAAATGAATGCACACCCCTAATATTCTCTAAATTTTCAATCTTGAGCTCTAAGGAAGAGTTTTCCTTAATCCAGTATTCTTGAACATTTGCAGCATGTTGAGAACCTTACTGTACATTTACTATGTCTTCCTGAATTTTATTTTTAAACTCTTCCAGTTTGGACATTTTAATCTCTACCAGATTAATTCTTTGAATGATAGGATTCAACTGTTGAGAAATAGAACTTCCTGAATTAGTTATAGCATTCCAAATATTTTCTAAGGTAATATTTTGAGGTATTACCAGAATTGGGACTTCAATCTCTCTCAAAGGAGTATGTAGGTTAACTTGAGATAGTTCCTTCTGCATCTCAAACTCTCCAGTAGGAAGACCAGCAAAGCCCTCAACAGGGCTACCAATGGCACCACCCTCAGAGGTTCCAGTGTCTCCTGACCCTACTTCAGTAAGGGATTGCTCCAAGACAACAGGAGCCCCGGCCAACAGGAGTTTGTGGTCTCTGACAGCAGCCAGGTTTGCCGAAGGATTTGTTTATCGGGGAGAGAGAGAGTCCAGAGAGTGGGCAGCTAAACCATTGCTGCCTCCATCTCCAAGGACGATTCACCTGAATTTGCCATCCGCAGGACTTGTGCGTCCATCTGCTCCAAAAGTGGGGGATCCAGAGGAGCCAGGGGATAAGCTCTTTCCTTCGCCCGCTGTTTGCAAGCTGAATGCAGCATGACAGCAGGAAATAAAGTTCAAAGGTAGAAACAAGACGGAGCCGAGTTCATGCCATCAGTTCAGCTGGTGCCATCTTGGGCGGATTCCCCCCTTTCATTTAATTTCTTTAGCTAGGTAAAACAGTTTTATCAAGCCACCAGACACCCACAGCAGAAAGACATTTTGCTTGCAGAAGATAACTTGGTGCCAGGGAGGTAGTTTTTGTTTATGTGGTATAGTTAGCTAGTAGGTAGGTACACCAACAGAGGACCAGACACCAGAAACCTCAGGATCCATCGCCTGGCAGAGATAGTTGCTGTCCCAGAGATTGCATCACAATGGACTGAGCTTGGATCCCAGATAAATATTTGCATACACCTACAAATGGAAATCACACCTTAGGTCTGGCCAGACTAAACCTAGCAGAATCTAATTGAGTTCAACAGGAAAGTAACACAAACAGCACTGAAAATAGACAGTAAAAACAAAAGACAAAAGGGAAATTTGTACTTACCATAATTGGGTCTCTTAGAAGAGCCTGGAGAAAGAGAAAAATTACCCACAGAGCCTTAATTTCTTATGAATCAGATCTGAAGGTTAAACAAAGAAAAGTGAAGACCAACACACAAGGAATAAAAGTAATACTTACCTGACTTAGAGTTAAATCCAGCAGAAGGTTCATGGAAACAAATGAATAGAATTGTTAATATAGATTTTGCACTGCTACTATAAAAGAAAAATTTGGAAATTTGTTGCCAGAGGATGTGGTTAGTGTAGTTAGTGTAGCTGGGTTCAAAAAAGGTTTGGATAAGTTCTTGGAGGAGAAGTCCATTAATGGCTATTAATCAACTTTACTTAGGGAATAGCCACTGCTATTAATTGTATCAGTAGCATGGGTGCTTCTTAGTGTTTGGGTAATTGCCAGGTTCTTGTGGCCTGGTTTTGGCCTCTGTTGGAAACAGGATGCTGGGCTTGATGGACCCTTGGTCTGACCTAGCATGGCAATTTCTTATGTCTTATGTTCTTATTTATAATTTCTAATTGTTGTTTATGAGTCTATGGTTGACAAAAGGTTTTTGGAAGTATTATTCCAAAGATACATGCTAAAGAACCTGAATACTTGTATTGTTTACTATAAGATTGCTTCTAATCATTTTCTTCTTGGTAAAAAAAAAAAACTTGTCAAACCTGTTTTTCAGCAATTGTTTATTACCAAGGTATTTCAGGTAACATCCTCCCTCAGGACAGTTATCCAAAATTTCTCCCTGCTTCCCCTCCCTTTCCCTGGGAGACTTTACTGGGTGGGTTCTGAACCCCATTCGTATGCAGGAGACCCAGTAGGGAAGGGGAATGGAATAGCCAACCCTGTGAGGTTCTATCTAGAGGCCTTGCAACACAGCAACTTTTAGAACTCCACCAGCTTCAGCCACGACAGTGGGAGAAGGTCTCTGCCATAGGGGGGCACTGTTTAGCGTATGTATTTTCTATTGTGCACAAAAGTATGTGTGTATGAAGGAAAATGTGCGTAAGTCTATGTTGTTTTGCACGCTCACATGTGTACACATCTATGCGCATCCTATACAGCTGGGCATAGATGTGCACGCATGTGCATGGAAACAAAAGTGGAACTTTTTGGCCTTCATGGGGATCATGAGCATGGCAGCACCAATCCAGCAGACAAATTTCACTGCCAGGGTCATCGCCCATCTGGTTCCCCTGGTAGTAGATAATGAGGTACTGCTGTTCCAGTGTGTGACCAGCAACGCAACTTGCGCCACATGCAAAAGGCTTGGAGTGGCCTGCAGTTGGGATTTAACTAAGGGGCATCCTACCGATGTGGTGTAAGTAGAATATAGATTGTGGGATTAGGTAAGGTACTGCATAAGGGGGGTACTAAGGGGGTGGCTTGATATGATTGTGCTTGGGGGGGAGGCAAAGTGGCCAACATTTAGTACTATATTAATTAGTAGGGGTGGGCATTCGGATTGACCGCATTAGTAAAACGCTACTCATATTTTTTTTTAACTTAAAAAATTGATTCGACATAAACGATCGGATTTCCCACATATCCAACATAGATATGTTGGATATGTGGGAAATCGCGATTGTTGATTAAGGAGGGTGAGGGTGAGGGGGTTTAATTTTTTTTTTTGCACATATGTACATATACCCAACTCATTGGATTTTTTTTATGTCCATATTGGCCGCAAGTGGGACCCCCTTTCGGACATAAGAAATATGAACATAAAATTTTGCTCTGCACATCCCTGTTAATTAGGTATGTTTGGAGACTGTAAAACAGTTACATAGTTTATTTCTATGTACATTTTCTATGTACATTTCTATGTAACAGAAATAGTAGGCAAGATTTAGAAGGAATGACTGAAGCCTATAGGCACAAGTATAATAATGGTATAAGGAAGAAATGATATTTACTTTCTCAGGGATAAGAAAATGTTTTCATGCTGATAGTTATAGCAATGCTTTTCAAGCCAGTCCTCAGGTGACACCTAGCCAGTCAGGTTTTCAGAATACCCACAATGAATATTCATGAGACTGTTTGACATACACTGCTGCCGTTCTCAACAAATATATATCATGCATGTTCATTGTGGACATTCTGAAAACCTGACTGCCTTGGTGTGCCCCAATGACTGACTTATAAAACTGCATAGAAGGCATAGATTAGGGCTAATCACATGGTTCTTGGTACTCAACAAGGATATTCCCACTAGTTGTACTGCACTGCAACTTGACTAGTGACCTGGGTATGGAGGCCCTTCATGGAGGCTACTGGTTTATGTGTACTTTAGGTGCAGGTGCTATCACACCACTTCTATGTGCATTAATGGATTGCTATGAGCAGCAACTTATTTCAAAAATTCCAAATGGCAGATGAAATTTAATGTGCCATCCAAATGGCAGATGAAATTTAATGTGGACAAGTGCAAAGTGTTGCATATAGGGAAAAATAACCCTTGCTGTAGTTACACAATGTTAGGTTCCATATTAGGAACTACCACCCAGGAAAAAGATCTAGGCATCATAGTGGATAATACTTTAAAATCATCAGCTCAGTGTGCTGCAGGAATCAAAAAAGCAAACAGAATGTTAGGAATTATTAGGAAGGGAATGGTTAATAAAATGGAAAATGTCATAATGCCTCTATGTCGTTCCATGGTGAGACCGCACTTTGAATACTGTGTACAATTCTGGTCTCCACATCTCAAAAATATATAGTTGTGATGGAAAAGGTACAGAGAAGGGCAACCAAAATGATAAAGGGGATGGAACAGCTCCCCTATGAGGAAAGAACATAAGAACATAAGAAAATGCCATACTGGGTCAGACCAAGGGTCCATCAAGCCCAGCATCCTGTTTCCAACAGTGGCCAATCCAGGCCATAAGAACCTGGCAAGTACCCAAAAACTAAGTCTATTCCATGTAACCATTGCTAATGGCAGTGGCTATTCTCTAAGTGAACTTAATAGCAGGTAATGGACTTCTCCTCCAAGAACTTATCCAATCCTTTTTTAAACACAGCTATACTAACTGCACGAACCACATTCTCTGGCAACAAATTCCAGAGTTTAATTGTGCGTTGAGTAAAAAAGAACTTTCTCCGATTAGTTTTAAATGTGCCCCATGCTAACTTCATAGAGTGTCCCCTAGTCCTTCTACTATCCGAAAGAGTAAATAACCGATTCACAGCCCTAACCTCAAGAGGTTAGGGCTGTGCAGCTTGGAGAAGAGACGGCTGAGGGGGGATATGATAGAGGTCTAAGATCATGAGAGGTCTTGAACGAGTAGATGTGACTCGGTTATTTTCACTTTCGAATAATAGAGGGACTAGGGGGCATTCTATGAAGTTAGCAAGTAACACATTTAAGACTAATCGCAGAAAATTCTTTTTCACTCAACGCACAATAAAGCTCTGGAATTTGTTGCCAGAGGATGTGGTTAGTGCAATTAGTGTAGCTGGGTTCAGAAAAGGTTTGGATAAGTTCTTGGAGGAGAAGTCCATTAACGGCTATTTATCGAGTTTACTTAGGGAATAACCACTGCTATTAATTGCATCAGTAGCTTCGGATCTTCTTAGTGTTTGGGTAATTGCCAGGTTCTTATGGCCTGGTTTGGCCTCTGTTGGAAACAGGATGCTGGGCTTGATGGACCCTTGGCCTGACCCAGCATGGCAATTTCTTATGTTCTTATGTCACATACCAGTATGAAGGTCACAATAACAGCTACAGACACACTCAATGTTCTCAACCTATTTCTTCTTGTAGATTGAGGACCTGAAGAAGACCCGGTGGCTGTGTCTCTGCAAGAGGAGGGTGTTGGACCAGCTGTGAGCTCGGACTGATGGGGCTGGAGGTAAGAATTTTATCTGGCCATCAGGGCCATATTCAAAAGGTCTGCATAGGTTGTCTTTCCATCTATGTTGATGCTACTGGCATTCTGCTTTCAGCTTCAAAAAATACATTGTTCATACATAATACATGTAGACATTTATCTAGGTCATAGGTAGCACTGTCATGAGATGCTCATTGGAAGACATCCTGACACTTAGCTGTGAACCCTTTGGGCTATTCTCAACCACTGCAACATTTATTTCCATGCAAATTAACAGGGCCCTATCCAAGCAACTGTGTATTGCCGCATTGCCCAAAATGCCTTGCTGTGTTGACCACAACATATTGCTACAAATCCTATCACAGATTAACTCTGAACCCTTTGCACATGCAAGGCTCCATCAAATACCCTGCTGAAGGATTCTTATGGCTGTTAAGAGATATTTCAAAGGGTAGCTCACCATATATAGGCTGAATTAGCCCCATAGCTATGAATTCTACCTTTTCCCTACAACACTCCAATGAAAAAAATGCACTCTAATAGGATGAGAGCACACATGATGCATAACTGTTATCTTCATAGCTGACACCACCTCATCACCTGAGGAGAAGAAAGAAGAGTAGGAGGAGCTGGAGGAGGAGGAAGTGGAGGAGCTGGGAGATGAGGAGGAACTTGAAGAGGAGTGGCAGCAACCCAGTGGCAATGAGCCACCACTACGGAGGAACAGAATGCTCCTCCCCAAACCCATCCATTAGAGATAGAGGTGGAAGACCAACTCTTCCCCCCAACTGGTGCACCCTAGGCCACATGAACATCAGCACCCTCTCCTCATCCAAGTAGGGACTCTTTCCTCTTGGGACCAGGAAGATAGGGATGCTGGGACTCAGACAGGCCAGCCATTGCTGGCCAAGGGTGGCCTGTATTTCCCTCTACCTCCCACATCACCATCTGCTTCCCTTGATGTTGAGTCTGTGTTTCAGCAGCTTGATGTTAAAGGGATACAGACGGAGGTGGAGGAGCTGAGGTGGATCCGGGCTACCTTTGGGAGTCTGGCCCATATGGGGAAAAGTCATGGTGAGGCACTACATGGTATCTCACTGTGGAGGTGCAGATAATTGCTCTGTGACTGCCTCCAAAGAGCCTAGATTCCTAAGTATGCAGTCCCTATCTTCCCTACTTCCTTGGCCCTGCTTTTTCTTTTGTAATTAGTTCTGCTCCTTCGTAGGGACTCCGTTGTGAAGACCTGGGCATGGTGCCGGCGTCTGTCGCAGTAAAGTTATCGAAGAGACACGTTTTTACTGAAGTGATAACTATAGATGGAGATCGTACTCAAGTCCTGTTGAGGCATTGAAAAAGTTTGGGATAGTTCCTTCCGAGAAATTGATTAACAACGCATTTCCTGCAAATGTGTGATCGCAAGTGAAGCATGTATATAGCGGTGCGAGATAACTTGGTCGTTTAAAATATACCTGTTGGAGAATTGACTGCTTCGTGCAATTGATATCCACTCAATGAACTTCATGGAATTCAAGAATGTAATTTGAATGTACGGACATTGAATAATATATTTTATGAAGACGCTGATACATCGTTCATGTGAACAACACAGCAATTTATCCCTGAAGAAGCCCCCAGGAAGGGGTGAAACGGGTATCCCGTCGTTGGGTATATTATATTGCATTATTAGACCATTTATTAATAATGGAAGATACCATGTAGCTGTTATGACATTTGAGAGCCTTGAAAACTAAAAGGATATGCGTTAAATAAATTGCAGATACTAGGTATCATGTTATAACAGTTGATGATTTTTGAATGCATAATGTATTGTATTGGGTATTCATATTGTTGATGCATATGTTGTTCTTTTTAGTATGTGGTGTGTTGTGATGGTATGTGTGGTATGCATGCGAGTATGATGTGTAGATTTTAAATGTGGGTATTGTGTATTGCACTTAGCATTTGTTGTTAAAATGTACTTTGATACCATTTTGAAATAAAAATCCTTATATAACACATGTTTGGCTTTAAATTGAGCCGAGTTCCTCTGGGCTAGTAATAATTGATCTGATCAACAGAGGATGCACTTAAGTACATGACCTTCGTAGGGATGGTCATTAGTTTAAAACAAAAGTACAAAACATGATGAATAAGGCTATTTCATTTCATTGGTGTGGCCCTGAAAGAATCAGGGGCTCCCTTGAATAAAAAGAACCTTATTTATTTATTTTGTTTTCAATAAATATATTGGACCTAGGTCTAGGACTGAAGCTGGGGCTTCAGCCTAGACTGGGGCCTGGGCCCAGACTTGACACTGCAAACCAAACCAGAGGCTGGGTCCCAACACTGGGGCATCTGTGTTTGGGCCCAGGTCCAATCCAAGCTGCAGGTCAGGTTTCAATGCCAGGGTCTAGGCTCTGACTCATGCTTGATGCAGTGCGTCAGCTAGGAGGCAGGGTCCCGAGGCCTGCGCCTAGGGTCAGGCCCAGGCCTCGACACCCAGGCCTGGAAGCTCCACACATCCTTTTTCTTTCTTCTTCCTGAAGCAAAATAATGATGTCTGCTGGGGTTGTGCCAGAATTAATTAACTCTGGTGCATTCACTCCAGCAGACAGCGCCATTTTGATGTACGGCCTCCGGGTCAGGTCACGGCATTGGGCCTGGGTCCAGGCTGAGGCCCCAGCATTGGGACTTGACTTCTGGGTTGTGCCATGGTGTCAAGTGTGAGCCTGGGCCCTGGCATTGGGACCTGGCCACCAGGTTAGGTTCCGGCATCAGGCCTAGGCCCCAGCTTCAGGACCCAGCTTGCAGATTGGGTTGTGGCATCAGGCCTGGGCCAGGCTGAAACCCTGGCTTTTGGACCTGGCCTCTGGGTCTGGTTGCGGTGTCAGGCCTGGGTCCAGGCTGAGGCCCCGGTGTTGAAACCTGGCCTCCGGGTTGGGTTGCAGTGTCAGCTCTGGGTCCAGGTCTTGGTCTAGGCAGAGGCCTCAGCATCAGGACCTGGCCTCTGGGTTGAGTTGAAGTGTTGGGCTTGGGTTCAGGCAAAGGCTCTGGCAACATGACCCAGCCTTCAGATTGGGCTGCGGCATCAGGCCTGGGTATGGCTAAGGTACCAGCTTCAGAACCTGGCCTCTAGGCCAGGCTGCAGATTCAGGCTGGGTCCAAGATCCAGCTGAGGCCCAGGTGTCAGGCCTAGGATTAGGCCAAAGCCTCAGCCTTGCATACGCTGAAAATGTGGTGATCTTCTGCTGCCTTGGCCTACGCAAACCCAAGACTTTGGCCTAGTCCGAGCCAGTGAATCCTGACTGGACTGGGTAAGAGGAGGCTGGGGGTAATCCTGGCCCTGGGATTTTTCCAGGCGGGTTGGAGGAAGAACTCATTTCTGGTTTTTGGTCACTTTACTTTTTTTTTTTTTTTATTGCTTGATTCATTTTTTTCACACGAATAAAATGAATGAAGCAATCCAGAAACCAAAATTCATGGGAAAAAAAATTCCCAAAAATGAACCAAAAAACAAAAACAATTTTATTATTTAAAAGTAAAAGCTCACACTTTTTTGAAAACTTGGTGTGCTGGTATCCTTTCCTTAGTAGCAGCTATGGCTTATTTTGTGGGGGAATGGCTAGTAATGCTGTTCCACAACCTCTTCTTAGGCTTAAGAGGCCAATCATCAGGAATGTTCTTCTGTAGGCTCTTCATTCCCCTTCCCCCTTGCTCTCACCTTGTATTGCTGGGAGAAGAAATGGAAGAGGTCATAGTGAGGCTTACACTGCAGAGCATAGAACACACACACAAAGAGAGGGATTTTGCATTTGTCTGAAAGTTTTGAGCTGGTGAATGCCAGTCTGGGGTTTACCCACTCCTGGGTGTGATGCCTGCCATCTTCTCAGGCTATCATCCCAGGCCTTGCATCTCTCTGCTGCTGATGACCACCCAAGTGAGGGTAAAAGGGGGAAGAAAATAAATCAGGGGATGGGGGAAGGGAAATGAGGCTGGAGGATCAGAGTCTCCAGGGCAGAGAAGACCAGGAATTACAAAGAGAGAAAACACCATTCTCTCTATCCTCCTTCTCCTCTTCAGCCTTGTGATCCTGCATTCCCATCCCCCTGATGCCCTCCTACCAATGCTTACCAAACATGTTAAGAGAGTGAACAAAAGTGTAATCGTATTTTTTAAAGACCTATTAACATCCCTCTATACCTCATGGACTTAAGATATGAGAAAATAAATGCTATAGTTCAGTTCCTAAAACATGCTATGCCAACCTGTTTTAAAAAAGCTTTCTCAATTATGAACTGTACCATATCTTGTCCTCTCCATGCTCACAAGTGCTAGCTGGTAAGTTCCTGCTAATCACACCTACCTTTGTCTATCCCACAGCATATTTGAAAAGTAAGACATGCAGGCTCATTTGCTTTTGAATGATTCAGACACCCCAGTTCCCAGCTGAGAGCAATCACTCACTACCTCTTCCATCTATGGTAAATGCTAAGGACTAGCAGAATGACCTGATTGAAGGTAATCCTGAGAGCTTGTCTCACACCTGGAGGTTGATGTGAAGTGAAATTGTCAGCAGCTCTTTCACATTCATTCAGATTAATAGGTGGCTCACCAGTATTGTAAAAAGAATGAGGTATGTGTGTAAATCAAATGTATGTACAGGCGTTCCATAGAAACATAGAAACATAGAAACATAGAAATGACGGCAGAAGAAGACCAAATGGCCCATCCAGTCTGCCCAGCAAGCTTCCCTCATTTCTTCTCCCATACTTATCTGTTTCTCTTAGCTCTTGGTTCTAATTCCCTTCCACCCCCGCCATTAATGTAGAGAGCGGTGGAGGAGCTGCATCCAAGTGAAATATCTAGCTTGAAAAGTTCCAATTAATTTGCACAATAATGCTATCCATTTTAACAATATACACGTATATGTGCCCATATTGGGCCAATTTGCACGTTACTATTTATCAGAGATGAGCTTCGTTTTTTTCTACAAGGTTGTTTTTTGAGTCGGACGCTTCGGGGTAAAGTTTGTTTTTCCTCGGTTAGTTTTTTTGGAAAAACGAACAAAAACTAAATGGGGAAAAACGAAACCGGCCCAAAAAACAACGCGGGGAAACGAAGCTCAAAAAAACCCATCCAAGCATTAAAATTCATTTTAATACATGAAATACAACACCTCCCACCATCCCGATCCCTCCCCAAGACTTACTAACAACCCTGGTGGTCCAGTGGGGTCCCGTGAGGGATTTCTCCCTCCGTGCCATCGGGCTGTCTGGCCTGCCTCAATCAAAATGGCGCCAATAGCCTTTGACCTACTATGTCACAGGGGCTACCGATGTCATTGGTCAGCCCCTGTCACATGGCCATCGGCGCCATCTTGTGCTCCTACCATGTGACAGGGGCTGACCAATGGCACCGGTAACCCCTGTGACATAGTAAGGGCAAAGACTATCGGCGCCATTTTCATTACTGGCAGCCAATGGTCCGAGTGCAGGAGGTCACTCCCGGACCCCCGCTGGACCACCAGGGACTTTTGGCAAGTCTTGGGGGACCCTCCAGACTCCCACAAGACTTTCCAAAAGTCCAGCGGGGGTCCAGGAGTGACCTCCTGCACTCGGACCGTCGGCTGCCAGTAATCAAAATGGCGCCAATAGCCTTTTCCCTAACTATGTCACAGGGGCTACCAGTGCCATTGGTCGACCCCTGTCACATGGTAGGAGCACAAAATGGCACCAGCCGTCCATTGCTTCTACCATGTAACAGGGGCTGACCAATGGCACCGGTAGCACCTGTGACATAGTAAGGGCAAAGGCTATCGGCGCCATTTTGATTACTGGCAGCCAGTGGTCCGAGTGCAGGAGGTTGCTCCTGGACCCCCGCTGGACCACCAGGGATTTTTGGCAAGTCTTGGGGGATCCTCCTAACCCCCACAAGACTTGCCAAATGTCCCTGGTGGTCCAGCGGGGGTCCAGGAGTGACCTCCTGCACTCGGACCGTCAGCTGCCAGTAATCAAAATGGCGCTGATAGCCTTTGCCCTTACTATGTCACAGGGGCTACCGGTGCCATTGGTCAGCCACTGTCACATGGTAGGAGCACAAGATGGCGCCGATGGCCATGTGACAGGGGCTGACCAATAGCACCGGTAGCCTCTGTGACATAGTAGGTCAAAGGCTATTGGTGCCATTTTGATCGAGGCAGGCCAGACAGCCCGATGGCACAGAGGGAGAAATCCCTCGTGGGACCCCGCTGGACCACCAGGGATGTTAATAAGTCTTGGGGAGGGATCGGGATGGTGGAGGGGGGGGTTGATATACAGTGAATTTTAAAGCTTGGGGTGTTTTTTTATTTAAAAAAATAAAATGTGCCCCTCCCCCCATACAAACCCAAAAAACTAATTTTCCTCGTAGTTCAGGGAAAATCAGTTTCGGGATTTGGGGCCCCTGACCCACGATGAATTAGGCAATTTCATTGAAATTGCCTAATTCATGATAAACAAACCACATCTCTATTATTTCTGCTGCTGCTATATGGCCACAACATTTTCCAGAATGGCTGAGAGGAAGGCTGCTCTGCTTTGAAAGCCCAATTCCATCCCAGGGGGGTGGACCTTCTAGTAAGAGAGGTTATGAAGGTCAAGAATGTCCTGTATTGCCCCCAGTCTAGACAAGTGGGGTCCTGTAGGAAAGAGCAGGTATGGGCACAGATCAGGAAAAGACTCAATGCAGTGTTCCACAACCATCACAGCAGCAATGAGCACAGGTGCAAGAGAGAAGACTTCAGATGGCCGGTAAAGAAAAAGCAGGCCAGGTTGAATGTTGAAGGTCATGACAGTGAGGTCACCTTCACTGTTGCTGAAAGGCTGGTGCTGAGTGTCATATCTGTATCAGCTGTGGATGGTGTGCACCACTTGGACACTTTCCAGCCTACACAGCAGCAAGGTGAGCATTGCATATAGGGCCAGAATCTGTAGTATGTGTATGTAATCCAAATTAAGAGGTCATTATCAAATGTGTGATATACTAACCATCATGCCCTAGTAGGCCATGACACTTTTACTGGCCCTTTGTTACAGTCTTCCTACAAACCCAAAGGCTAGCAATGATATGGAAGAAGCCTGATTTATAGTTGTGTAGGATTGCATGTGTAGACAGCAAGCTTTTCTGTGTTCGTGTAGTCTCTGTCTTGTTAAGCATACAGTACCTCCAGACCCATTACACTAAACAAGCCTTTCGTACTGGTAGTCTATCCCCACTGTTATCCTACCCCAGAATAATTATTTTCTGTAACCTGATTACAAAAAATCAGTAAACCTATTCCAGAGCCACACCATTAACTCGCCTTCTCTATGGCAGAGCTCGCAGGAGCTAATAGGTGTTTCCAGAGCTTCTATCTGTAACACAGGAAAGCTTTGTATAGAGTGAGTGATGTATCAGCAGGTGCTGTCTTAGGCATCATGGAGCAGTTCTCTTTCAAATACAAAAGAGTCCTGTGTGGGAACAGATTAACCAGTTCATATATGTTCAAGTCAACAAATATTTTCTCTATTGCAGGGGAGCAGCATAGTGAGGAAACAGAAGAAGCTTGACCAAGTGACTCCCAAAAGAAAAGACAGTGCTCAAGGCTGCTACCTGCCAGCTCTGAGGAGGAGAGTGAGAGGGAATTTGGAGTTGGAGAAGAGCAGCGAGAGCATGAGAGAGAGGAGGAGGGGACTAAGCATGGTGGTGGTAGTGTCTCAGCAACACCAGATGTCAGGCAGCTGGATGCTGAACCACAGCAAGCCATCTTTTCTGAGGAGGAGGAGGAGGTGTTGGCACCACCCTAAGAGGATATGGAGCTAGCACCAGCAGATAGGCCCATGCTGGACATAAAACTCTGTTTGGGGGAGGAGATCTGTGGTCTATGGATGGATATCCAGGGCCTGCAGCAGGAAGTGAGAGAGGAATTCTCAGGGGTCTTCTCTCCTTCTCCCATGGCCTCCACCTCTTAGTTCATTCTTGGGCTTTGCAGTGTCTCCACTTCTCAGTTCATCCATGAGTTTTGCAGCATCTGTCTGTGCTGATTGGTATTTTCAAAGCTCACAGGTCAGTACTTTCTGGCTATGCTAACCTTGTGCATCTCAAGATTAGCACAGCCAGGAATTTCTGGCTCAAGAGTTTTGAAAATGATAGCTTTCCAACCACCATAGACAGCTACTGCAGAAAGATGAGCGACATCAATGAACTCATCCAAAATCATTAGGCCTTCTCATGTTTTCAATGGCCAGTGGGATGCTATCTGAAGAAGAGAGCTATGTGGTCTCAAAAGTTGTAATACTGTAACATTTTTTGGTGATTCTTCAAAAAAAAATAATCCTATTAAAATTCATAGTGTAGCCAATATCATACAAAAAAAAAATAGAAGTGACGGGTATGGAAAAATTATTGAATTCCTTCTTCTTATTTCTTCTCTGTCATACCAAGAACTTCTGTGACATTTGTAGACTTTCCTTCATATATATTTTATCATATAAATACTTTGTCAGCATAAAACATTTATTGTCTTTATAAAGTCCCATTTACTAAATATTGAAGACTCTGACCAGGCTGTCACTCATGAAGACACTTCTTTCATGCTCTGGTTTTAGTGCCTGCCCATCAGCTAGGATGAATAAATGTTCAGTACATTTGTGGCATAATTGCTATCAATCTCTTAGAGAGGAGGAAGAGAGAGATAAGATTAAGAGATTTGCACAGTAAGGGTTTGCTGCCTTTAAGTAATCAAGATACAGTTTCCAAAACTTACCAGACCATATTTACCTAGAGTGGCATGAAACACAATAAACCAATGGATAAAGCCCTCTATAATAGGGATGTGAATCGTTTTAGGACGATTAAAATTATCGTCCGATAATTTTAATATCGTCTTAAACCATTATGGAACACAATACAATACAGATTCTAACAATTTATCGTTATAAATCGTTAGAATCGTGAGCCGGCACACTAAAACCCCCTAAAACCCACCCCCGACCCTTTAAATTAAATCCCCCACCCTCCCGAACCCCCCCCAATAACTTAAATAACCTGCGGGTCCAGCGGCGGTCCGGAACGGCAGCGGTCCGGAACGGGCTCCTGCTCCTGAATCTTGTCGTCTTCAGCCGGCGCCATTTTCCAAAATGGCGCCGAAAAATGGCGGCGGCCATAGACGAAAAAGATTGGACGGCAGGAGGTCCTTCCAGACCCCCGCTGGACTTTTGGCAAGTCTCGTGGGGGTCAGGAGGCCCCCCACAAGCTGGCCAAAAGTTCCTGGAGGTCCAGCGGGGGTCAGGGAGCGATTTCCCGCCGCGAATCGTTTTCGTACGGAAAATGGCGCCGGCAGGAGATCGACTGCAGGAGGTCGTTCAGCGAGGGTTCCGGCGCCTCGCTGAACGACCTCCTGCAGTCGATCTCCTGCCGGCGCCATTTTCCGTACGAAAACGATTCGCGGCGGGAAATCGCTCCCTGACCCCCGCTGGACCTCCAGGAACTTTTGGCCAGCTTGTGGGGGGCCTCCTGACCCCCACGAGACTTGCCAAAAGTCCAGCGGGGGTCCGGAAGGACCTCCTGCCGTCCAATCTTTTTCGTCTATGGCCGCCGCCATTTTTCGGCGCCATTTTGGAAAATGGCGCCGGCTGAAGACGACAAGATTCAGGAGCAGGAGCCCGTTCCGGACCGCTGCCGTTCCGGACCGCCGCTGGACCCGCAGGTTATTTAAGTTATTTGGGGGGGGGGTTTGGGAGGGTGGGGGAATTAATTTAAAGGGTCGGGGGTGGGTTTTAGGGGGTTTTAATGTGCCGGTTTTTCGATTTTTCGATTTTTAACGACCCGCAGGTTATTTAAGTTATTTGGGGGGGGTTCGGGAGGGTGGGGGATTTAATTTAAAGGGTCGGGGTGGGTTTTAGGGGGTTTTAATGTGCCGGTTTTTCGATTTTTCGATTTTTCGATTTTTAACGATTTTTAACGATTTTTCACGATATTTTACCCCCCCAAACGGCAACAATACGATTCCCTCCCCCTCCCAGCCGAAATCGATCGTTAAGACGATCGAGGACACGATTCACATCCCTACTCTATAATGTTGAAGTGAATATTTCTTGGGAGTTAGTGGATGAAGTATTGCAATACAAGACATGTTCTAAACTGTACTGCTGTGGCTTCATCAAAGACTTTTTCAGTGAGTAGTGAGTAGTTGAGTTGTGGAGAGTAGTTGTTTACATATGAAACACTATTTTACTCTCCAGATATGAGACAATTAACATCAATAGGTTCATATTCTTGTCTACTAAGGTAATACCAATTTCTTAATAACTGTATGTGTAAAGCTGAATCAGTAAGTGGTACTCTGAGCAGATTCTTATCAGATTACCAACTCTTTTTTAACAGGATTAATGCTGACCTTCTAGATTGTATTAATTTCTGTCTTTGGTTAATTTCAGAAGTTTTTTTTCTGGGTTTTATATATATATAGTATTACTGGACATCTTTCAATTTTGTAAACCTTTACCACTCAAAATCACAGAGCATAATGTGGACTATGATCTTGTTCACTTCTCTCTGTATATATTTGGAGTGAGAGAGAGAGAGAGAAGTGAGAGAGATCATAGTCCATTGTTAGTTTTACTTTTTTTTTAAATATCCTTTATTAAAAGGTATACTATTACTAGACATCTTTAAATTTGTAAACCTTTACCACTGAAAATCACAGAGCATAATTTACAGTCTACCAGGTGACTTTTGAAAAAATTGTAATATGCTACCTTCAGCTGCAGGTTATGAACAACCCAAACTCTCCAGACTGTTAGTTGTTCAATTGGCTCCCTCAGGAAAGTCAGATCCAATGGTCTGGTAGGGATGTGCATTTGTTTAAAATAAAGGGGTAAAACACAACCAATCAGTTCATATTTGTTTCATTTTTGTTCCCTTGAAACAAATGGAGGGGGTGCATGAATGAAAACAAATATTTATCAATTGTGTTTGTTTCTATTTCCCATTGAAATCTATGGCTGTGCTCTCTGTAAATAAACAGGTGGAGGTAATGATAGCAACCAACTCTTGCCTGTGTGACATCCCAGCCTTGTGAGAGCTGAGGCAGGGCTGGAGCTCTCTTCTGAGAGAGGAAACGACTGCTCAGTTTTCCTCACTTCTGGTGCAACTTACTCCCATTTCTTTTGTTCTTTTCCTTTCTTTTTATTTAAAGGAAGAAGGTTTTTATTTCTGCTTCTCCCCCTCCCCCCTATTTTCCCCTAAAGAAGCAGGCTTCTTTTTTCTGCTTCTCCCCTTCCTCTCCCCCTATTCCACCCATTCCCTCTTGGCTGTTTGCTGTTGCCTTTTTCCTGAGCTCCAACCAGCAGGAATCCTGCTGCTCCAGAAGCTAAGCTCTCTCTTTTTTTTGTTTGGGCGTGTTTTTTGGCGTGGAAGAAATGATTGTATAATAACTTGTGCCTGGTGGGGGGGTAGAGCAACAGCCAAGAGAGGAAACATTTTTTCCTCCCATCTTTGAGCTTTCTTTCTCTCTTAACTGGAGCAGGCATTCCATATTTTTCTCTAATTCTTTTCTTGCCCATTCAACCCCCTTTATTTTTTTCCTCCTCATCCGAAGAATAATTTTTTTTCATTTAGTTCTATTTTTATCTAGAGAGTCAGCTTTTCTCCCTGTGTTTATACCTTGTGTGTGTTTGAATCCCACCCTACCCTGCTTTACTTTTTGCATTCACAAACAGGCTGAAGTTTAAGTCAGATTAAAGTATACATTTTAGTTTGCATTCTTCTCCTTATAGATTCTAGAAAGCCTTCCTGCAGCTGGTCTATCCTTACATTGTTTCCCTCCCACCCCCTCCCCTTTTTTTTTACACTTTCTGGCTGCAGTTAAGTCAGCCCAGGTACTTGAATGACATTAAGTCAAGGACAATTCCTTATTTAATATTTTCTCCCTATCTCTCCCCACCTTTTTTTGTTCCTTCCTCCGGCAGTTCTTGCAGTGCACTGCCTCCAGATTTTATACACAAGCATTACAAATCTAAACATGCCTAAGAAAGACTGGAAAACCCAAGAAAAAGAGGACATTTGTGCCTTCCCCTCTGTCCAAGAGCAATTAACTGCCTAGAGCTGTACTCCACAGTTACTGCCAACCACCACCGCTAGTCCCTTGGATATGCAAAATGTTTCTACAGAGCTTTCTCTAACTCGAGGACATCCAACCAGCCTTTTTAAAACAAAAAATTATCACCACAGCTACTCAAGAACAAATTCAGCAACATATCATTGGGACCGAACCTCCAATTTATTTTTCTATTCCTAACACCAGCATAAAAGAACTTATTCAAGTCCTTCAGAATCCAAAGAAGGGCCCGCCTAGAGATCAAATACTTCATACTCCAAGGTGTGCACAGTCACTTCTCCAGGATTCAAGCATGCCCATTGGACGTGCTATCCAACTCCAGAAAGGAGACCAACTGCTACCATCTACAGAGGGGTCCAATAATCTAACCCTGAGTGCTGAACAGATTTTGCCAAAACCTCCAGAATAGGGATGTGAATCGTGTCCTCGATCGTCTTAACGATCGATTTCGGCTGGGAGGGGGAGGGAATCGTATTGTTGCCGTTTGGGGGGGTAAAATATCGTGAAAAATCGTTAAAAATCGAAAAATCGAAAAATCGAAAAACCGGCACATTAAACCCCCTAAAACCCACCCCCGACCCTTTAAATTAAATCCCCCACCCTCCCGAACCCCCCCCAAATAACTTAAATAACCTGCGGGTCGTTAAAAATCGAAAAATCGAAAAAACCGGCACATTAAAACCCCCTAAAACCCACCCCCGACCCTTTAAATTAAATCCCCCCACCCTCCCGAACCCCCCCCCCAAATAACTTAAATAACCTGCGGGTCCAGCGGCGGTCCGGAACGGCAGCGGTCCGGAACGGGCTCCTGCTCCTGAATCTTGTCGTCTTCAGCCGGCGCCATTTTCCAAAATGGCGCCGAAAAATGGCGGCGGCCATAGACGAAAAAGATTGGACGGCAGGAGGTCCTTCCGGACCCCCGCTGGACTTTTGGCAAGTCTCGTGGGGGTCAGGAGGCCCCCCACAAGCTGGCCAAAAGTTCCTGGAGGTCCAGCGGGGGTCAGGGAGCGATTTCCCGCCGCGAATCGTTTTCGTACGGAAAATGGCGCCGGCAGGAGATCGACTGCAGGAGGTCGTTCAGCGAGGCGCCGGAACCCTCGCTGAACGACCTCCTGCAGTCGATCTCCTGCCGGCGCCATTTTCCGTACGAAAACGATTCGCGGCGGGAAATCGCTCCCTGACCCCCGCTGGACCTCCAGGAACTTTTGGCCAGCTTGTGGGGGGCCTCCTGACCCCCACGAGACTTGCCAAAAGTCCAGCGGGGGTCCGGAAGGACCTCCTGCCGTCCAATCTTTTTCGTCTATGGCCGCCGCCATTTTCGGCGCCATTTTGGAAAATGGCGCCGGCTGAAGACGACAAGATTCAGGAGCAGGAGCCCGTTCCGGACCGCTGCCGTTCCGGACCGCCGCTGGACCCGCAGGTTATTTAAGTTATTGGGGGGGGGGTTCGGGAGGGTGGGGGATTTAATTTAAAGGGTCGGGGGTGGGTTTTAGGGGGTTTTAGTGTGCCGGCTCACGATTCTAACGATTTATAACGATAAATCGTTAGAATCTGTATTGTATTGTGTTCCATAACGGTTTAAGACGATATTAAAATTATCGGACGATAATTTTAATCGTCCTAAAACGATTCACATCCCTACTCCAGAATGTGTCAACCTCAACCCTGCAGGAACTTTGAAAATAATACAAAGCAGGAAAGCACTACCATTTCCAGTAGGGACGGGTACTTGTCTGCCCCAACAGCCTCAGGTGGGAATATTACAAACCCTTGCACCAAACTAGGAGAGCATTTATCTACCCCAACAACCCTGGGAGGGAATATTGCAAATCCCTGAACTGGAATGGGAGGAAACCTGATTGCCCCAACAGCCCTGGGTAGGAATGCTACAAACTCTTGTGCTGAACTGGGAAGGAAAAAACATCAGAATGGAAAGGCCTGCATTTACCTTAGATGTCCTGGGAGGGATAGGAACACACCCAATGACACATGAGATCATGGGAGGGCCTGTTCCAGTCTCTGTGGGTTTGAACACGAAAAATCCTTGCGCTGTCCTGGGGAGGGGGTTATATTCACCACCATTAGCCAAGGAAAAAGCATAGGGATGAAATCCATTAATATCATTAATAGTGCCCAGGTTCAACAAAATGTGCCTCTACTGTTTGGAACTTCTCCAACTGGGATCATCCCCCAGAGAAAGGCATACCACAGTAGACATTGTCTCAAAAACCATAGTGAGAAATGCGTGCACTGACTAGAGATATGTATTCTTTTATCAAAAAGAAATTGCCTAATTTGTCGTGGTTCGGAGGACCCGAACCCCTACCCTTCAATTTTACTTTATTGCAAAGCCCCCCCCCCCCCACCATCCTGATCCCTCCCCAAGACTTACTAAAAGCCCTGGTGGTCCAGCAGGGTACCACAAGCAATGTCTCCCTCTCAGGCTGTCGGGCCTACCATGAATCAAAATGGCGCCAGTGCCCTTTGCCCTTACCATGTGACAGGGGCTACCGGTGCCATTGGTTGGCCCCTGTCACATGGTAGGAGCAATGGATGGCCGGCGCCAAAGGAAGAACATTATATTAGGGAGAACTGAGAACCCTTTAGGTTGTCATCCAGTGCTCTCGAGGGAGCATCTCTTAACCCCTTCTCAGTCAGAGGAACAAGGAAGGAGAATAGCATGGATACTCTCATCCTACTTGAAGAGCTGTAGCTCTTCTTATGAGCAGGGATGGGCAGACATAGTAAGGTCAACACAGCTCTCAGAACATGGCCTAGGTAGAGCTACTCCACCACTCTGCTAGAGTATTCCTGGATCATCGTAAAGAGAACAAACCTTTGGGCTCAGAGGACATCAAACAAGTCCAAATGTTCTGCAAGCAGCTGGCATCCTTTCTCTAGATACCAGTAGGGCTGCAGATAATATCCTGACAGAGAATGACTCTGTCTATCAGCACTCTTAACACCAATGGCTGCAGGGAAAGTCTCTACAAAAGCTGGGTACTCTCCTTCCTTCAGAGTGGGGGTACTCTTGAAGGAGACACACTCCACTCTGAGAGTGAAGTTAGCAGGCTCCTGGAGTAGTGCAGCAAAATGTTTTAGTGGAATCCCTGCAGGCTGATGTTCTGGGAGTGTGATCTGTCATGCCTGGCCAGATGCTCAGGTCTTGTAGTGGGACTGCAGTACATAGACTTATTTCCAAGTGAGTTTACAAATTTTTCTTGGATCCAGAATCCTAAAATATCTAGGTGTCTACCTTTCCACAGAGAAGACCACACCCTTGATCAACTGGATCGAGCTGGAGGAGAAGGTGGAAGTTCTCTTGAGGAGGTAGTTGGGGCTGCTATGGACAGCATTGTACCATGGATGGATGCATCCTGTTTTTTCCTTCCCAGTTCAGCCCCTCCTTATGGAACTCTCTACCCATGTCCCTTCGCCTTGAACCCTCTTTACCCAACTTCAAAAAAGGCATCAAAACCTGGCTTTTCCTGCAAGCCTACCCTGACTCCAATCAGACCTAAACCTCTTTACTGCCCCCTCTCTATTCCCCCACTACCTGCTAATCTTTTGATGCATCTTATGGAAATGTTGATTTTGTAAATTTGTAAATTGTTATGATTTATCAGTTGTTAACACAGTTCCTATATTTTCTCTCTCCCATTACACTTTACTACCTTTATCCTTCCCGCAACTTGTGCGCTTGCTGTCACCTGGCCCCCATCCTCTCCTTTTCCTATCCTGCTCCCCCTCCTCCTCCCTGTTATTTGTAATTTCTCTTTCACTCCTTCATTGTTGATTGTAAACCGGCATGATATGTCCTATGAATGTCGGCATATTTTAAAAGCATTTAAATAAATCAATCAATAAATAAATAATCAACATGTATGCCCCAACAGATTGACCCATAAGGCAAGGATTCTTTCATCATTTGTCAGCCCTAATGCATACTTTCGATGTGGTAGAGGAGATATTGCTCAGGGGTGACTTGAACTGTACCCTCGAAAGCCATGACCATAATGGTCTCGAGCCTCACATTGCCTTGGTCATATTATTGGGGAAGATGGTCAATCGCTTCTCAATGGCTGATGTCTGGCAGCTCTGTCACCCAGCTGATTTCTCCTCCTTCACCTACGTCTGGGTGGAGTGGGAATGAATCAGCTGCTTTCGGCTTGACTGGCTCTACGTCACAAGTTTCTTAAAGTCATGTACCCTCTCAAATGCCATTGAGGTAGCAGCCTTCTCAGATTACCATGCAGTGACCATGAAGGTGAGGCTTGACTTGGCCAAACCTCGAGCCACCCACTGGCAGTTCAACAACATATTGCTGGAGGATGAGGGCCTCGTGATGGTGATCCAAGAGTTCTGGGTGGAATGGCGCACCTTTGGGGTTGACTTTACCTCGTGATGGCAGAGGTGGGATGTGGGGAAAACTCACATCAAATGGCTCTATCAGGAGTATTCCAGAGGCATTAACAGGAGGTGAATCCAAGAGATAGAGCACCTTAAGGAAGAGGTGTTGTATCTCGAAGACCAGCTCTCAGATGTTATGCACCAGGCTTTGCATGATGAGTACATGGAGAGGAAGTGTGCCCTCTATCACTTCAAGGAATGGTGAGACTGGGGGGCTTTCATAAGGTCATGAATCCAGTTCCTACGGGAGATGGATTGCAGTTCATACTTCTTCTATGATCTGGAGAAGAGGAGGGGAGATCAGAAACAAATAACTTCCTTGTCTGCTGATGGGGGCCCCCTTCTGGATCCAGAGAGGATCAGGGTAGCAGAGACTTTTACTCAACCCTCTTCTCTCCAGACCAGGTTGACTCTTACACCTATAGGATCTTGTGGGAGGGGCTTCCCACCATCAGTCAGAGCAGGAGAAGCAGATTAGATTGGCCCTTGAATCTAATGGCATCTTCTGCAGCCCTGAATTGGATGCCTAGCAACAAAACATCGGTCATCGACAGCCTGACAGAATATTTTTGCCAATTATTTGATCTACTAGGTCCTGATCTCCTGTGGGTCCTGGAGGAAGCCCTAGAGACTAGAGAGTTACCGCTGTCATGTTGTTGTGCAGTACTAACCTTACTACTCAAAAAGGGAGACCCACATGACTTGCAGAACTGGCACCCAGTCTCGCTATTCTATTTTTGATAACATCTCTTTTGCCTGGGACCAGATCCAGTATTGTAGTAGGACACACCTGATGATGGAATTTTTATCTTTCGATCAGGAGAAAGCCTTCGACAGAGTGGATCACCGCTATCTCATGTGGACTCTGCAGAATTTGGGTTTTGCCCCCAGTTTGTGGGCCTTCTCCACCTCCTGTACTCATCCACAGAGTACCTTGTTAAAGTAAACTTGTCCCTAACAGCATCCCTGGCATTTGGGAGGGGGGTAGGTCAAGACTGTCCTTTGTATGGGTGACTGTACACACTGGCCAATGAATTCTTCCTGTTCCTCCTGCACAGGAAACTCTCTGGTCTAGTCTACAGAAACCCGGACTGTCCACCTATGCCAATGACATGCTCCTCATGGACTAAGACCCACTTGATCTGGAGAGGATATGAGCCTGCCAGTGGATTGATTCATTTGCATCCTTTTCAAAGATCAACTGGACCAAGTGCTTAGGGCTTGTGGTGGGACAGCAATGGATACCCTTATTCCCAAGTGAGTTATGAAATTTTTCTTGGATACAGAAATCCTAAAATACCTAGGTGTCTACCTTGCCACAGAGGAGACTGCACCCTCGATCAACTGGATTGAGATGGAGGAGAAGGTGGAAGCTCATATGAGGATGTCATTGGGGCTGCTGTAGGCAGTGTGGTACCATGGATGGGTCCTAATGGCAAATCATCTGGTGTCCAGCCCACCTGCAGAATTTCTAACCCAGAAGCAGAGAAACTTGCTGGATTTCTTCTGGGCTGGGAAGAAGTAATGGGTCTCTGCAGGTGTCTTGACTCTCCTCCTGGGAGAAGGTGGACAGGGTCTTGTGTGTCTGAGAAGTCAGGTACACACTTTACACTTAAGGGCTCTGCAGAGATTTCTGTATGCAGACCCTCCTCCTCTATAGTGCCCCTTGGCAGCTTTTTTCTTTCACCAAGTGAGAGGGCTATAGTATGACTGGCAACCTTTTGTCATACATGTGGGAGAGTATGCTCGTGGCTTCCCAATGCTGCTAGAGTCCTGTTGAGACTTTTAGGTCTTGGAGCATGGTCTCCATGATGAGGAGGGTGGCTGTGCCTGTGGCATGGACTACCTGGAAGAACCTCTTCTCTACAACCCCGCTTTGGGGTGTGGAGGTGCTGGAGTCCCGCACGGTATGTGATTGCCTCGCCTCGGCTAGAACCACAAAGGTCGGACACCTTTTGAAGTCCGACTGTAATTCATGGGTGCAGCCACAAGAACTGGTTCAGCGGCTGAGACTAAAAGATGCAACACCATTAGCTGAAGTTCTAAAGGTGATTACCACCAAAGCTCCCATGAATTGTCAACCTTACTAGAGGGAGGCTCTACAGTCACGAGGACCCCACCAGAATACCATTCCCCAAAATCTGGACCTGATAATAGGTCCTATCCATAGAGACCCTCCTATGTCTGGCCAGCTCCTGCCAATCCGTAACCTTAGCAGGCTATTTATTTATTTATTTAACTGTTTTCTATACCGACCTTCATGGTTAAATAACCATATCAGATCGGTTTACACAGAATTGGGTAAACTGTAACAAAGAACAATCATTTAACAGAAGAAGCAAAAAGTTACATTCAACAAGGAGGGTAAACTTGGAGGCTTAGGCAGCCGGAAAGATAAGGCCAAAGAAGGCAGTTAACTAAGAACATAATACAATTGTGGGTTGTGGGATATCCCCATGGTCAACTTTGAAGGGATATCAAGGAAGGTTTTATAAATATATATATATATATATCTTGTAATATATCGCCCGTGTTTCCTGCCCCAATTCTGTTTGGAGGGATATATTAGGAGGCAATGAAGGACCTCACTAGAAGCACTATTACAACAACTTAGCTCCCAAAAATATGGGAACCTCAGTTGGAGGTGACAGGTGGGGCTATCTGTGCTGGAAACATGCTTGCAACCATGACACAATCTGAATTACTTTCCCCTTTTTGCCAAGCTCTAGAGACTAACTTTCATAACTTTTGGACTTGCCCCAGATTGACTCCTTTTCTGGCCTTCCTGAATGATCTACTATTGAAGTTCAGGATGGCATTCTCTCCACATCTATTCCTCTTTGGACACCCAGTTGCCAAAACACTAAGCAATATTGCTGAGACCAGCTAGTAAACTTTCTCTTTTCCACTGCAAAGTACATAATAAGAAGGACAAGGGAAGAGAAAAGGGCCAGTGACCCCAATAAGCTGCAAAACCCTCTTTAAACTGAGTTCTGGGCACACATTAGAAAAAAACACTGGCATGAACTTTCCAAAAAAAAAAAAGCTGAGAAGTTTGCAGCCCAATATGCTATTAACGGCGAGCTCTGTTTGCCTCCCCTCCCACCCAGTTACCACCTTATTTTGAATATTTAGGTTTTTATTTGGGGCAGTGTGGTGGCATGACGGTCTGTACAGGAGCTGTGAGGCATTTCTACCCTAGTACCATGAGCTTCTGGGGTCACACCTTAGGGAAATGTAAGCAACATCGAACCCTCCCTTGCCAGGGATACTGTCTCCTCCTTTCCCTTTTTACTCCTTCCCTTCTTTCTCTCCCTCATATGACATTTCCAAAAATCCTCGCTCCACTTTAGGAGCGAATCCCTAGCCCTAATGCCCAATTTGGATAGTCCCTTGAGAGGCTATCCGGATGTGCAGAATAATCTATGGACAACTTGTTTATAGCAGCAGTAGTTATGTTGTGTATCTCCAAGGGATATGGAGCCATATTCTGTTGATTTTTATTCTTAACCAGAGCAAGGTTGCCTTTGGGGGCCTTGCCCTGGAGTCTGTTTTAAAATAGACAAGCTGGCAAGGAAATCACAAAAGAAAAAAAATCACCATGCAGAATCTTTTAAAATAGCCTATGGCTGTAATCTGGATCAAGTGGTGCTGATCCACTCCCACTGTAGAGTCTAAACATGTGCAAAAAGCAGTTTGTATTTTCTCTAGCTGTTGGCAGGGAAAGAATTGTTTGTAGAAGCTCTCATAAATTTAGAAGAAAAAAAAAGCTTAGGAAATTTTGGATTTTGTACTGGTAAACAGCTGCTTCTGATCCTCTTTCTGCTGCAGTCGGCTCTCTGAAGCATAAAGACAGACGCAGTGCACTGCTGCTTATTTTGATTTTTCTCTTCACTGGGGGAGGTTTAGGGGAGGAAACAATGTGGAGATTCTATCAGTGCTAGTGATTTCTTTGTCTCTGGATAGTGAGGTGAGCACAGCACACTGACAAACTGAAGAGAAGAGTTTACAAGGGTTTCAGTCTTTTTTGTTCTGTTTAACAAACACTTTTTTTTTTTCTGTGTGGAGTCAGATCACCTCCTGTGGCATCATGATGTGGCAGCAGATGAAAATCCTGAAGCCATTCAAGGATACCATGGAGGGTCAGAGTCCCAAAAGCACCATCCTTGGCTGGGTAATCCTTATAGTAAATATTCTGGAGGAAAAGTTGGAGAGAGTCCATGAGCAAGAGGGAACAGAAGTAGATGTGTTACAATTTCTGGACTCCAAGAGAGACTGAAACCTCTGACAAAAAACAATACATACATACTTGCTACACTTTGTAATCTATGGGTGAAAGGGAGTCTTGCCCTCCAGTCCCAGCACCTTACATTCATGAAGGATATCCTGGTATGTAGGGTATGTGTCAGGCATGCCAGATGCAGAGGCACAATGGAGACATAACACAGGAAGGAGTGGCCAACTCAGAGAATAGTGCAAGCAGTAGCATTACCCTATCAGCTACCACTTTCTCCCCCACCTCAATATGCCAAAGCCTCATTGCCCACAAAAAATCATCTTTCCTGACAAAAGCATTTAAGCAGCTGGTAAGAAACCCTTGGCCTACCCAAGCTAAGAAGACCCCAGCACAAATTTCTGTTATAAACTAACTCACAAAACCTGTTGAGGACATGGACACAGATATGCTGGCATTATTAGGCACACAAGTCTGCAGTTTGGCCAGAAGTAGCCAAGGTGGCTCAGTGATATCTTTCCTGCCTGTCAACCAGCATGCCCAGTGAATGTGTCTTCTCAGTGGCAGGGGATATTGTAGGCCCTCATCGCTCAAGGCAGGCTCCACATTTGATCAAAAAACTGGCTTTTTTGAAAATCAAACTGCCTTCGCTTGAGTTTTCAGAATAGCCAATAGAGTGGCAAGATGACTGAAAGCAACTTGAAGGTATTGCTGCCACTCTGCCTATCTGCCATATCCCTGATATACCACCTGCTACTATGCCTACCTGACATGCCCCAGATGTTCCTCATTAGAGGGTTTGCTACCACTTTACTTACCTGTCTTGCACCTGATATACCACCTTAGAGGCCATGCTTTCAATATGCCTCCCTCTCATGCCTATGGTATACCAACAAATCTTTATTAATATATTTTAAGGGTATTGTTTGTAATTAAATTATTCTGTAAACTTCTGAGGTATGTACAAATGCAATGTTCTCCAAAAGCACTTTTTGCTGGAGTTTAAATATAGTTTCTTCAAATTCTTCTGTGACCTGAATCCTTTGCAGACTTTATCATATTTTGCTCTTTTCCTACGTTTATCATGGCTGAAAACAATTTCTTTAATTTTTAGCCTCAAATAATTATTCTCTTGTCAAAGAATTTCTAGTGGTATCAGAAACAGATTTCTATAATAATTTTTTGATACATAATTATCTATTGAAAGATCTAAGTTCAAAATAAAACATCGGTGAAAGCTTTTACAATCTTCTGAAGGTGAATTCTTACTGTTTAACAACTTAAAGAATTCAGATACAATTTTCTATTTTGATCAATAACTTGTCCTCTAATTGGTTTTGCTTATACATTATGGGCCTGATTTAAAAAAAAACAAACATTTACATTCTTAAAATTGGGTTTTATACATATAAATGCATTTTACCCATGTAAGTGGGATTTTGAAAATTGCTATAATATATACCATTGAATTATCCATAGGATATTCACATGTAAGTGCACTTTATGCACGTAAATGGCTTTTTAAAATTGCTACAATAATCACACATGTAAGTCCTTTTAAAATTACCCTTGATTTGTTTACTATTTCCATTGCTATTATGAGTGATATAGAAAGAAAGAAAATGTTGATTACTATGACAATGTTTACAGGCCACATGGAAAGAAAAGGAGCTATGAATGGAAAGATAACAGCAAGATCTGTAATCTCTGTTTCAGAAAGCATGGGAGTATAGCCCCATGGGAAAAAGTAAGAAAAGAACAGAAGAGCAAAATCCTTTCTGTTGAAGCAAGAAGGGCACTGCCGTGAGCACGGTGGAAGTTGGAAGGCTGAAGCTCCTTGACCCACCCAGTTTGTCTGCTTGGAAAGGATGGGGTAATATGGAGGAAATGGCTTACCTGGGAGAGCCTCCCACTGCTGAGCCAGCGACTGACCTTTCTGCCTAAGACAAGAAAAGGATGGGTTGTGCTGTCTCAGAACACTGACCAGAAACAAGAGATGGTCTGGCAGTTTTCTAAAACTGCAAGCTGGTTGTCACTAGAGCCCAATGGCTGTACTGAGCATTAAGGATGTGAATCGTGTCCTCGATCGTCTTAACGATCGATTTCGGCTGGGAGGGGGAGGGAATCGTATTGTTGCCGTTTGGGGGGGTAAAATATCGTGAAAAATCGTGAAAAATCGTTAAAAAATCGAAAAATCGAAAAATCGAAAAACCGGCACATTAAAACCCCCTAAAACCCACCCCCGACCCTTTAAATTAAATCCCCCACCCCCAAATAACTTAAATAACCTGCGGGTCCAGCGGCGGTCCGGAACGGCAGCGGTCCGGAACGGGCTCCTGCTCCTGCATCTTGTCGTCTTCGGCCGGCGCCATTTTCCAAAATGGCGCCGAAAAATGGCGGCGGCCATAGACGAAAAAGATTGGACGGCAGGAGGTCCTTCCGGACCCCCGCTGGACTTTTGGCAAGTCTCGTGGGGGTCAGGAGGCCCCCCACAAGCTGGCCAAAAGTTCCTGGAGGTCCAGCGGGGGTCAGGGAGCGATTTCCCGCCGCGAATCGTTTTCGTACGGAAAATGGCGCCGGCAGGAGATCGACTGCAGGAGGTCGTTCAGCGAGGCGCCGGAACCCTCGCTGAACGACCTCCTGCAGTCGATCTCCTGCCGGCGCCATTTTCCGTACGGAAATGGCGCCGGCCATACGCGTATGGCCGGCGCCATTTTCCGTACGGAAACGATTCACGGCGGGAAATCGCTCCCTGACCCCCGCTGGACCTCCAGGAACTTTTGGCCAGCTTGTGGGGGGCCTCCTGACCCCCACGAGACTTGCCAAAAGTCCAGCGGGGGTCCGGAAGGACCTCCTGCCGTCCAATCTTTTTCGTCTATGGCCGCCGCCATTTTTCGGCGCCATTTTGGAAAATGGCGCCGGCCGAAGACGACAAGATGCAGGAGCAGGAGCCCGTTCCGGACTGCTGCCGTTCCGGACCGCCGCTGGACCCGCAGGTTATTTAAGTTATTTGGGGGGGGTTCGGGAGGGTGGGGGATTTAATTTAAAGGGTCGGGGGTGGGTTTTAGGGGGTTTTAGTGTGCCGGCTCACGATTCTAACGATTTATAACGATAAATCGTTAGAATCTGTATTGTATTGTGTTCCATAACGGTTTAAGACGATATTAAAATTATCGGACGATAATTTTAATCGTCCTAAAACGATTCACATCCCTACTGAGCATGGTTATTTCCCAGAGAACGTTATCAAATGGAAGAAAGGATTCTAATACTTCTCCTAGGTGCTAGGAATTGGAGCTGGAAGTGGATGATCAGAGGGAAAGATATGTGTCAATCATTCTTGTCTGACATGGCACAATCACATTGTCATGTACAGTAATTATATAAAGAAGGACTAAAGGGTACATATTCAAAAGCCATTTAGACGGATAACAGAAAAATAATGTCTAAACTTAGCCACATTTTTAAAATGCCCAGACTTACCTGACTAAATTCTAGCCAGATAATTTGTTAACCTCTCTGAAAAAATTTGTTAACTCCTCTGAATAAAATTGTTCAGAGTAGTTAAATCACAAGCAGATTGTGATAAATTTCAGGAAGACCTTGTGAGAATGGAAAATTGGGCAACGAAATGGCAGATTAAATTTAATGTGCATAAGTGCAAGGTGTTGCATATAGGGAAAAATAACCCATGCTATAGTTACACAATGTAAGGTTCCATATTAGGTGCTACAACCCAAGAAAGAGATCTAGGCGTCATAGTGGATAAAACATTGAAATCATCGGTTCAGTGTGCTGCGGCAGTCAAAAAAGCAAACAGAATGTTGGGAATTATTAGAAAGGGAATGGTGAATAAAATGGAAAATGTCATAATGCCTCTGTATCGCTCCATGGTGAGACTGCACCCTGAATACTGTGTACAATTCTGGTCGCCACATTTCAAAAAAGATATGGTTGCGATGGAGAGAGAAGGGTGACCAAAATGATAAAAGGAATGGACAGCTCCCCTATGAGGAAAGACTAAAGATGTTAGGACTTTTCAGCTTGGAGAAGAGATGGCTAAGGGGGGATATGATAGAGGTGTTTAAAATCATGAGAGGTCTTGAACGGGTAAATGTGAATCGGTTATTTACTCTTTCAGATAATAAAAGGACTAGGGGGCACTCCATGAAGTTAGCATGTGGCACATTTAAAACTAATCAGAGAAAGGTCTTTTTCACTCAACGCACAATTAAACTCTGGAATTTGTTGCCAGAGGATGTGGTTAATGCAGTTAGTGTAGCTGTGTTTAAAAAGTTTTAGGAGGAGAAGTCCATTACCTGCTATTAATTAAGTTGACTTAGAAAATAGCCACTGCTATTACTAGCAACAGTAACATGGAATAGACTTAGTTTTGGGGTACTTGCCAGGTTCTTATGGCCTGGATTGGCCACTGTTGGAAACAGGATGCTGGGCTTGATGGACCCTTGGTCTGACCCAGTATGTGTTCTTTTGTTTTTAACCAGCTAGAATTTAGCCAGGTAAGTTGGGGTGTTCCTGGGGAAGGAGGTAGGTGTTTCGAGGAGTATCTAGAGTTAGCCAGTTAAGTTAACCGGCTATCTTTAATATTCGGAGTTAGCTGATTAAGTTAACCAGCTAACTCTAGATATGCCATAGAAGAGGTCTAAAGTTAGCCAGATACCACATATCTGGCTAACTGTAACTTACCCAGCTATATTCAGTGGTGTGGCTGTGCCACTGAATATCCCAGTTAATTTAGCTAGAAATGGGTATCCGGCTATCTTAACTAGCCACTTGGCAGCTGAATAGTTAACCCTAAATGTCTAAAAAATAGTGACAGTAATATTCAAAAGACTTTATGTTGTGTAAACATGCGTTTACCTGTGAAAAGGTGAAATCTGAATGCTGCCCTCTACCCTTACTGCATGTACAGTACTTTTACCAATGTTGAAAAGTGGGTCAGGTTAGTTTAGAGAAGGGAAAGTATGTATGGTGATCTAATTTTGAAATCACCACATGTACTTCTTCCAGATGCAAACTTTCTACTTGCTTCAATGCCGGTGCAAAGTCTGCAGATACAGTGTACCCATGATGTGCATGCCAGTCCACATTTTCAAAGTAAACTGCAAGGAATTTCCCTTTTAAAATGAGCTTGCAGGTCTGTGGGTTCACATAGTACCCTCGGATCTGCAACCTCCCAAGTAGTTTGATTATTAACCACAAAATTGTATTGCTTGGAATTTACTTCTTTTATAGCTGTAGTGATTTCTTTGGTGGGAGACTAATTGGGATGAAATGTGAAGGCTGCAAGAAAACTGAATTAAAAAAAGATCTTTTTGCCCTGTGAATTAGAGATGAAGATATAATCCACAATTTACACCAGAAGCTCCAGTACTTCTGGGATTACAACAGGGCTGATGCAAAGTTTCAAACAAGAATAAACAAGTGTCAGCTCTTACACCTTATATGGTGCTACTGTAAATGAGCACACCTCTGTATAATTTAGTATGGCATATCTTTCATAAAATCAAAGATTCTCATTTTGGAGCATTATAATATATGATCTTATCTTTTATGAGCTACTTAGTGTAAACATAAAATTAACTGATCGACATGAAAACTATTAGCAACTTTACACTTGAGTAGAAGTTACAGCCTTATCTTAAGTAATCTGTGGCATTTGCCCTAAATAATTTTAAAATTAATATCACTGATGATAATAACTTTGGTGAATTACTGTCATCAGAATGTAAAAGAAAGTTGAGGATTTTCAAGTGTAGATGTGTTATCCTTAGCATATAATTTCTTTAAACATAAGACTTGTGATTACACTTTGAATTATTCTTTAAACAAATTTCAGTCAATAGCTTTTTCCTTTTTTTTCTTTAAGCATGTTTTCTTTACTCTTTTATTTAAGTTGCAATGTAAGCAATACCATTTTCCCTTTCTTAGAATCAACTTTCCTTTCGGAAGGCAAGTTGATTCATTCATATCACAAGCCCAATGAAGCTTTTACAAATGTCTCAGAAACATGTTTATGCTGTGAGGCAGATTTTATCTTTGTATCTACCACAGAATTAAACAGTTGGTGTAGGTCACACTAACAAAAGACCACCTGTACAGTGATGCGAAAGGAAAATCCGGCTAGCTTTACATTTACAAAAATGGCCATGTTATTTGCTTTGTTCTTGCCACTGCATTAAGTTCTCCTTCCCTAGATGCACTGGTTAACACACAGCCAGACACTAGGAGAAAGTTGTATATTGTGTAACAAAACAGTGTATATACACAAGAAATTGTTTCAAATAAGGATTCATTAATGATAACAACAAAAGTCTGCAAGTTGATGAGAATGATGAAGAAAAAACAAATAATCTTTCCTGCATAGTACAAATCATAAAACATGATCATCTGTTCATTTGTCAATGACACTCAACAGTCTCATGTTTATGCTGATAAGATAGCTGGGCTCCTTTTATTCTCAATATTCCCTGCAGTATTAATTACACACGTGTATAAAACATTCAGAGTCACTCATGATAAGAGAAGGATACCATTTCAAGTCATGAATATATTTTAGTCGGCTGAGTGAATGTGTATGATGTTTGAAGTGACCATTTGCCCACCTTTGTACCACAAAGAATGCACTTTTATATGTGAACTAAAGTATAGTATAACTTCTTAAATGCACTAGACTCTGTTTTCTACTGAGGTATAGATTTCCATAATAAGGTGGACACTAAAACACAGGGAGGGTAATTTGCAAACCCATGTCTTTCCACCCGCCCAACATGTGAGTAAAAGAATGTGCAAAGGGTCTGTATGTGCGTACTTTTAACTGCAATGAGCAGAGGCATTCTTGACAGCGGGATTAGGGAGGGCTTTCACTTACATGTATATTTGTAATATAAATATAATGCAAGTGAAAGTGAGGGCTTTCACTTACATTATATTTTCCAAAAAATGTGTGCATTTTTTCCTATAAAAAATAAATCCATGCACACAAATTAGCAAGTGTAAATATGTTTGGGTAGTTTTCATGGGATAATTTTCAAAGAGAAGGTACAGTATGCGTGTGCATGCTCTTTGAAAACTGGTGGAACAATCAATGGGCAATTGTCTTTGAATCTATGCTGCGAGGTTACAAAATTATCCTCTCACACACAAATGTATACATCCCTTAACACAGGCTCCCTCTCTCACAAACAAACAAGCGAGGGTACATACAAACAAACAAGCGAGGGTACATACACACAAACAAGCGAGGGTACATACACACAATCCTTTTCTCATGCATACCAGTTCTCAGTTTCCGCACACATATACACACTCCTTCACACTCTCCTCACATAGACTCCATCTCTCTGGCACACACCCACCCTCACACATGTTCTCTCTCACACACCACAAACTCATCGGCTCACGGTCATAAACACACTCTCCTACACAGCCTCTCAGTCTCTCGCACAAACAGCCTCTATGCATAGACTCCCTCTCAATGGGGCCTGCTCCACCTTTGCAGCGAGTGGGATGGGCCCCGCTCGCGACTGCCGGAACCTGTACACGCGTTGTCATAATACAGCACGCCAGGACCTGCTATTTCCTTCTTTGCCCCGACCTGCTGGGAACCTGGTGTTTCCTTCTTCACCGAAACGTAGTACACCGGGGACATACTGAGTGATTCCTTCTTTGCTGCAAGCTGGAAGGGCTTTGCTTGCAGCACACCAGGCATGCTCCAAATTCTGCAGAGAAAATGGAAATTTTGAGCAGGAGGGGAATTTTGTACAAATGTTGTACTCTGCAATAGCGCAGAATTCCCACATGGAGTATTATATGCCTTTCCTTTATAAACTGCTCACTTGGATGGCCTTTAGGATGAGAGAGGCCTAGCTCTCCCACACCTCTCACAGCTGCTTCTGGAATGGGGCTGAACACCATCTGCTCTGCTGTGAGACGGTGAACTGGCTGGCAGGCCCCTCAGCACTCATCCTGACCTGCTGCCACTTCATCGGATGTCAGATGGCTCAGGTCTTTCATACTACAGTTGTTGTGAAAGACCACTTTGAAACTTTAACAGATCTCCTATGCTGTTCTCTCCTTCCTGTATGAGCTCACTCCCCTTGTCTCAGACCCACATCGGATGTTCTGGACTTTCATGACCTCAGGGAGAAGCAAATCCACCTCTCTGGGTAGAAGTTAGGCTTCTTGAGTAGAGCTCCACTCTTTCTGATCATGGTGCAAATATTTATTAACTTTTATATATTTATTTATAACTCGCCTATACCTAAGCCATAGGCAGCAAGCATACAAACATACATAATCATATAAAAATGCACAATAGCAAATAAACAGAAAATACCAGCCACAGGCATAAATAGCTAGCTTCAAGAGAACAGGTACCATAACAGCTTTATAAAAACACCTGCTTAAACAAAAAGGTTTTTAGCATTCCATCAATCGTAATTCCTGAGGGAACAAGGTCCAAATGATTGGAGCAGGCACCAAAAATTCACACTCCCTTGTGTCAGTCAGTCAAACTTATTGGACAGTCAGGACATCCAGTAGTCCCCTTTGCAATGAACAAAGAACCCTAGTTAGTTTGTAAATTCTGAGTATTAAATTCACTCAGGGAGTCAAATTCAACCTTATGGTTGATCTTCCACTGGACTGGCAGACAGTGGAGGTCAAACAACACTAGAGTAACATCATAACTCATGCTGTGGCCCAAAAATCAATTGGGCTGCAGCATTTTGTATTAATGGTAATGCATTCAATGTGGAGAGTGGTAAGTTCAAAAAAATTGAGTTTCAGGAATCCAGTGCAAGCAGTATCATCACTTGAACAACTGATAGAAAATCAGAGGTTTGCAATAAAAGTTTAAGATTACATAATAATCACAGTTTTTAGAAACCGGAAGACATGCGGTGGACACAAGCCCTTTATACCCTCACACAAGCATAAATAACACCAATTTGCGGACATAAAGGCATGGGATTTATGTGAGTAATTATTAGACATATACAATTTTTAAATGTATAGCAAACTTACATGTATTAGTTATTACTTGCATATAGCTAGTCACTGTACTGTACTTGCATACACATTCTTTTTCCATTTAGGAAACTGCAGAGTTGTTCTATAAATGGGAGTATGTAGGATCCATGTCACCAGGGACTTTTAGAGTCACTTCATATGGGTGTGCAGAGGTAAAAAAAAAATGTCTTTTGTTTTTACATTTAATTTTCAGTGGGGGAGGGGGTTTCCTATGAATTTTGTTTTGTTTAATATTTATTTTGTTTCTTTAGTTTAAAAAAATGAAATATACAGAAAAAAAAGAAATGGGGCTTCCTGAGGCCTTTTGTCCCCAGCACCCATTCCTCATGCAAGAAAAATACCAGGGGCAGGATCCTCCCTAGTTGCCACTTACATGGTTCAGGAGGGATTCACTGGTAATGCCAAGGATCAGGCTGAAGCCTCAGCCTTGCATAGGCCAAAGCCAAGGTAGGGCACTGAGACATTGGCCTAGGCCCTATGCAAGGCCTAGGCTTGGAGGCCTGGTCCTGCACCTCAGCCTAAGATAGATGCCAGAGACTCAGCCTCAGCCCAGGCACAGGCATGACATCAAGGCCAAGGCTAAGGCCTAGACCCAAGCCCAATGCCAGGGACCAGCCCAGAGGCTGTATCCCAATGCTTGGGCCTCAGCTCAAGCCCAGGCTTGATGCCCAGTTCCCAAATTGAGGACCACTTAAAACTCTATTTCTACACTGAATGCCGGGGCCCGGCCCAGAGGCCAGGCCCTGATGCCTGGACCATGGCCCAGACCCAGGCCCAATCCAGGACCAGACTCAGAGGCTGGGTCCTGACCCTGGGGCCTTGGCCCTGGGTCAGGAGTCTTTGTTCTTCATTCTTCTTTCTCCTTTCTTCAAATGACAGAGTCTTTGTTCTTCATTCTTCTTTCTCCTTTCTTCAAATGACAGAGTCAACTGGGGGCACACTGGAATAAATTAACTCAGGCTCATACAGCAGTGCTAATTCAGTGCTGTATATCAAAATTGCACCCTTCGCTGAGGAGAATGCACTAGAATTAATTTATTCTGGTGCACCTCCAGCACATAGCGTCATATGAAGAAAAAAAAAATTAAAAAAGAGCGAAGAGAGAGATGAGGAAACAAGATGGCTGCCGGAGCGGTCGCACGCTGAGTTGCTCCTGCTTTCTACGATAAAAATTTTCTAAGTTGCTTCAGCGTTATCCAGACAAGATGCCACATAAAAGAAAGGGGAAGGTCCGTGTATTTCCCCCTGATCCAGACAGCCCTTGTGGGCAATGATTGATATCTGAGTTTGCGACCTCAACACCGGGATTGAGGACGTCGAGCCCCGCTGGAGAAATGGGGAGAGGAGCCCCATACTCACCTGGGGAACTATCGCTGACTCCTCCTGATCCCAGATCCCCACCGGAGGCTTCCACTCTGCTGAACGCCGCAGCTGCTGAGCTACCGGTGGAGGACTACACTGGGCATGCTCAGCCAGGAGGAGCCGTCGGCATCGGAGCAGAGGGGGGGGGGGGGGGCAGCATCTGCTTGAAACGCGACCCTGGAGAGAGAGGCGGAGAAAGGGGAAGCTGACACCTCATTAAGAACTGAGGTAGGCAGAAATGCCTCGGAGCATGGAGCTTGTATAAGCTCTCCCCTTGGATTAGTTAAACCGGCGGTTGTAACCTTAGATGCCCTATGGGACCTGATTGCTGGCATGGCGACGAGCTCCAAGGAACAGGAGAGAAAGTTGGAGGTGGTTTCAGCAAGAATGGAGGAATTTGAACAATCCCACCGACAGGAAAAAGTGGATCAAGCTCAAGCTATACAAAAGGTAACTGAAGATGTTAAGAAATTACAGGATTTAAGTGCCATAACAATAAAAGAAAGGACTTCCACTTTGAGAAGATTTGAGTCTGTTGAAAACTATCTTAGGCACTTAAATCTGAGACTCCTCAATTTCCCTAAGGTAATGGGTGAGTTACCATTGCAAACTTTTAAGAAATATCTACAAGAAATCCTCAAATTGCCTCCTGAGAATGTTCCCTCTGTAAAGAAAATATTCTTCTTACCACAAAGAAGAGCCTCCAATATTGTAGTTTCTAATGTAAATGGGATGGATATTTTGAATCTATCCAACTTTCTGGAAAATTCAGATGTTGAAATTATTGGGAGGTCTTCTTTATTTGTTACTTTCTATACTGAATATGAATTGAGTGTAATTATGAAGAATTATTTCAAAAATATGAATGTTCAGTTCCTAGGGGGAGTGGTTCGTATATTTCCTGACCTTGCAAAAACCATGCAAATACGTAGGAAAGATTTCTTAGTAATGAGACCCGAGGTTTTAGCACTAGGGGCTAGCTACACATTACGCTACCCCTGCAAGTGCGTGATAAAATTTTCAGGGAATACCTATATTTTCTTTAGTCCTGAACAATTACGCTCTTTCTTGGATGCTCGTATACAGCAGCCACAATCATAAGGAGGGATCAAAATTTGTGCCTAGTGTTTGTCAGCCTTTCTTCATAATTTTGTTCTCTTAATGTTCTCCTTCTTATACATTCCTCTCCTGTATTTCCTATGAATGTTTAGAGATTTACCAAAATGCAATTTTCTAAAGATTAAATTAGACTTTGGATATTAGTTTCCTTTGTAAAGCTATAAATGTAAATCTCTTGTATTTCAATGCAAAGTTTTACTTTATAATAAGTTGAAAATTGGAAAATAATAAATTAAAAAAAAAAAGAGTGAAGAGTCCTATAAGGCTTTGGCTTTGGCTTCTGGGTCTGGGCCTAACCCAGACCCTGATCTGAAGTACCAGCATCAGGACCTGTCATCTGGGCTGAGACCCATTGTCGGGCCTAGGTCTTGTCCAAGGCCCAGATGTCAGGACCCGGACTCTGGACCAGGCCCTGGTTTCGGGCCTATCCCTAGGCCTAGGGCCAGGCATTGGGATCCAGCCTTCAGGCTAGCATTAAATCTGAGCCCACCTCTGGAATATATATCTTTGGTATCAGTAAAGCAAAACTATGTGGATGATGACCTAATTTTCAGAAGCCTGGATGATGTATAATTAGAATTTTTTCTCTGAAAGGAACAAAACCTAAATTTAGCAACATTCTATATCTTAGGAATTATCTATTTAATTTTTATATTCCACTTTTTCAGCACTTCAAACTGGATTACATTCAGGTACTGTAGGTACTTCCCTATCCCCAGAGGGCTTACAATCTAACCCCCTCATTTATCAAAATATGCTAAGGCGTTTTCACATACGTTAAGGGCTTATCACATGCAAAAAGCCCCGTTAACGCATGCAAAAACGCCTTTAAAGCATGCAATAGCAGCATATCATATGGTGAGATGCAAATCTGAAAAAGAAGAGGAGTTAGAGGCAGGCTGGGTTTCCAATTTTGCGAAGTCCTATCACACAACTTTAACACCGATTTTAGCTACAACATTTTCAGTAGTGTTAAGCCATGCAATAGCTTGCGTTACGGGGTGGTAAGGTGTTAGTGCATTTCGTGATGTCTCCTCAAAGGTCTGTTTTAGTAGGTTTGAAGCTCCTGGGAAGAGAGAAAGAGAGAGTAAGAGAGAGAGAGAGAGAGAGAGAGAGAGAGAGACTAGCCATAATGTCCTCGCCCTAGTTAGGTATTTTTATCCCTATGGGAGGCCCACCTAGGAACTCGAGGTGAGGTTTAGGTATTAGCGTAGGGGGTTAGGGGCCACTTTGACATTCAAAGTGTTCTCTCAACCTAGCTTGATGGACTCTCTACCTGGATAACATCAAGCTAGGTGGAGAGAACATTGAAGAAATCTCATCTTTGAGTGAGTTTCCTCACTCCGAAGGTCATCAAATCTTCACAAGAGACCACTGTTCTGTTCATACGTCTCACGAACAAAAGTACGCGCGTGCGTAAATTTATAAAATCTACCCCATTATTTTTATATCATTGAAAGATTTGTGGTATGATTTTTTTCTGTAAGTTAAAAGTGCTTTTTTCCTTTCTCCAAAAATTGTTTTGGGGGTAATTTTGTATATATATATATATATATATATTCAGTCTATATATATTTCCCGATATGCATAATGTTCTATTGATATGTTTGTGCTGCGACCATTTTCATGCTACATAAAAGATCATTCATTTGAGCAGTGTGTCGTGTCCTTTTGTTGGCAAGGTTTAGGGGAAAAGTGTCATTGGGGAGTGTCGACATGTATTGTTTGGATAAATTAAAATCATTGTGATCATTTTGTAGTACGGCAACAGTAATCATATAGAGGATAGGTCAATATTCAAAGCCAAGTTATCTTTCTGAATGCCAAGTTTTAATATATTTGGCCACTTCTCTGGCTAAATTATAGCATTCTGGCATGACTAACTTATCCAGCTAACTTTGCCGATTTTCAATTATAAACAGTTAAATTAGCATAGACCTGCTTTTGAACAATCCTTTATAGCTGGATAACTTGTGCCATATATTCAGTGGGCTAAGTATCCCGCTGAATATATATATACCTCCTAAATTTATCCATCTACTTGTAGCCGGATAAACTTATAAACCTACCTGGCTATGTTTGAATATAGCCGGTTAGGTTTTAATTTACCCAGCTGGATAATTGTCCACTAAACACACTTCTTAATACCTTAGTAGGGATTCTGCACATCTGATATTATGCAAAATGAAATGGAAGGATTTGCATCATGTTTTACCATTAGTATGTGCTTATTCTATACCACATTAATACATGAAGCATAAAATTCAATATCACAAAATAGGTGAACCAAAGAGATTATTGCAGCACTAAATTTAGGAGTGCAGAAGGGAAAAGAAATAGGAATAAGAATTTAGGAGAATATTTGTCTAAAAATACGTTCAATTATCATATCTCTTATAAGGAAAAACTTTTAAAAGCACAAAATTCTTCATGGGAATATCATTTTTATCCGGTTTGTCCCAATTGTAATTCTGGTTTGGTTCATACAAAGAAAATCTAATCATTTAATAATTCATTTTTTACAGACTAGTGCACAGTGTTCACTATTTATTTTAAAGGATTTCATTATTCTTTTTTCATAAATGTTGATTTTAGCACACCAAAATTATAATTATTTATGAATGTTCACAAAAAGTAAGTCTCCACACTGCAATCACTGCCATATTTCTGTTTCTGCATCAAATTTAGGTATAACAGACCTAAACAAGGATTCTCATTCTAGCACATAATTCCCCCCTCCCCCACCCATCTTTCTTGTATGTCTCTCAAGGTCTGCCAGAAATGATGTCACTCCAGTCAGGGTAAGGATTAAAAGGAGGAACCAGAAATTAATGTTTTATCTCCGAGGGTATTAGTTCCTATCCTTGGCTCAAAAATAGGTTTCAGAATACCCACAATGAAGGCTAATTAGATATAACACACATAGTACATTTGGTTCAGGAATCAGGTTGATTTTCACATTTAGTTATCCTGAAAATCAGTTCTTAGGAAAGGAAAATAATTATTCCTGGAATAAAATCTTAGAGGACAATTTTAAAAGTGCTGCTTATGCATTCAAAAAAACTGTGCACATGGTTGTCAATTTGGAGTATACATGGTATTTTACAAAGTATGCAGCTCTCTACACAGTTTACAAAACACAGGCATAACTTTTTGTGTACATCCTCCTTATATGTGCATGTGCTGACTTATTCATACTGTTGAAAAGTGCCCTCTATATGTTCATTATACACTAGGGTCTCTAATCCATCATCAAATTGAATGAATTGAACCCCATGTACATTAGGGTTTTCCATTTACTGTCTAATTTTAAAATAACCACATGTGCATAATGGCACATAAGAGAAGATATGCCTCTTCCCCGCACAGTTTGAAAAATTAACATCAAGGCCAACTCTCTCCCTCCATCCCACTCACCTGGTACCTTGCAAAACTATTTTCTGTGGACATGATCTCAGTAGGTGATCCTGATGGCTTTCAGTGTTGCGCTGGTGCTTTTCACATGCGAAAATGCCATAACGCAAGTCGGAAAATAACCCCCTTTGGTTGGATAAGTTTGGTTTTCTAGACTTCTATGAATATTGGTCCTCATTAGGGATGTGAATCGGGCTTCGGACGATTGAAAATATCGTACGATATTTTCAAAATCGTCAGAAATCGGGTGCTCCCCCAAAACGATAGGAAAACCCCACAAAATTGTTTGTGGGGGTTCTCTTATCATTTTGGGGGAGGGCGGAAAAAACGGCACACAAAAATAACCCCTAAACCCACCCCGACCCTTTAAAACTAATCCCTTAGCTTCCCCCACCCTCCCGACCCCCCCAAAAAGTTTTACAGGTACCTGGTGGTCCAGTGGGGGTCCTGGGAGCGATCTCCCGCTCCCGGGCCCTCGGCTGCCACTAATAAAAATGGTGCCTATGGCCTTTGCCCTTACTATGTGACAGGGTATCCGTGCCATTGGCCAGCCCCTGTCACATGGTAGGAGCACTGATGGCGCAGCCAATAAACAAAACCGCGATCAGGCCGGACGAAAAAAACCCCACGATGTGAATCGGAACCGGAATCAGAACCGATTCCGGTTCCACTTCACATCTCTAGTCCTCATAGTTTCTAAATCTCATATTGTTTCATTATATTTCTAGTGGAGGCTCAAACCTTTGAGGCTGAATCAAGTGCATAGTTTTCATAATTTCTCTAGGATGTTTATATTCATTTGCTGAGGATATAATACACTTGTTCCACTAATTTATTTCAAAACAACATACTGGAATGGTGGATCATCCTATAATAAATATATTATCTGCTTAAAACATTGTGGAGTGACTTTTCTTTTTTTAAATTACTCTTTTTTGCACAAGATGAACAACTAAAAATTAAAAATTTCTGTACAATATTCGCAGACATGCAGCCTTTAAACCAACTGCATCAACATCAGCCACAGCAATAATAGAAATTGTGGACATAATAAAATAACATATCATAACCACAGGGGGTAATTTTCAAAAGGAGTTACACATGTAAATGTAACTACTATTGTAGCAATTTTCAAAAGCCATTTACTGGAGTAAAGTGCACTTACACAAGTAAATCCTATGGACAATTCAATGGCATATATTATAGCAATTTTCAAAAGCCCACTTACTCAAGTAAATGCTTTTTAAAATCAGGCCCACAGTGTATCACCAAGCAGTTACACAATTTTTAAAGGAGTTAGATGTGTAAAAGTAGCAATTTTCAAAAACCCATTTATGTGCTTAAAGTCCAGTTACATGCTTAAAACTCAGTTTTACATGCATGAATCCTTTTGCAAATTACCTCCTGTGTATCTAAAGAAGTGTTTCACAACTAGTGAGTCATGGCGCACTACTTAGCCTTCAGATCTGATCAGGTGCACCACGGAAAAGTCAACCCTGCCTGATGCTCAGATCCAGGCCAGCACTTAGGCTCTGCTCACAGCATCTCAAAGCAACAAGAGGCACCAGTTTTGGCTCTTGAACATATAAAGGTGGATTTTAAATGTGTGCGCACACGCCCATGCGTGCACGCTACCCGGCGTGCGCCCATGGACGTGCTGATTTTATAACTTGCGCGCATGATTTTATAATCCGTGCACGTATGTGTGGGCGGCGTGTGCAAGGAGGGTAAAATTTTGCAAATCCGCGCGGCGACAAGATCGGGGCTCTCCCAGTTCCCTCCCAGTCTGCTCCAATTTAAGAGCAGACTAGGAGGGACCTTTCCCACCCCCTACCTTAACCTCCCTTCCCCTTCCCCTCTCCTCCCCACCCTCTAAATCCCCTTTTTTTCTTTTACCTTTTTTCTTTGAGTTGCTTCAAGGCCCGACCTGAAGTAACTTTTGTGAGCCGGCAGCGGGCCGGTGAGTGTGGCTCCTGGACAGCGAGGAATGGCGCGTCCCAGCCCACTTCCCGGGCTGCCCTGCCCCGCCCCCTGGACCACCCGTCCCCGCCCCCTGGCCTGCCCATATCCCAGGGCCCAGCATTTATGTGTGTATTGCCACTTACGTGCGTGACCGGACCCTTTTTAAAATGTGCGCATAGCGCAGGGCCCGGCCACGCACGTAAGTGGCGATTTCTACATGCGTGGCATATTTAAAATCGGGTGGGTAGGAACTTCTTTCTGAGAATTGGTATTATCACTCATGCCTCTTCTTCCTAGCTACAGCATGAGTCCTAGAATGTAGTAATTAATGTGCAAAATGGTGGGCATTTAGAGCTGGATTCTGCTTTATGTGGCAGACACCAGTGCGCATAGCAACTTTCATCTTCCCCTTCCTCTGCTCTCTCCTTTGAGTTCTTCCAGCCTCTGTCTTATCCCCAGCTGAGTGAGACAGGGAGAGTGTGCATTGAGCACTGGATGTGACTCATTCTGAGTGTTGGGAGCAACAGCAGTAGAGGAGCTCTGGCATCCCCATGAAACAGCTAAGATAACTGATCAATTGTCCACAACACATTGACTTTTCTCTTCTGCACTTCTATATAGAGGGAAATGGCTTACAGTGACGAGTTCACATGTGACTCTAGCCTCTCTCCTCCTTTGTTTTAAAATTAGGAAAAGAAACAGCGCTTCCTTAGCTCTTCTTTTGTCCATACGATTTCACATTCCCTATTCAGTGGAGGTTGGTGTTCTGTCCATTTCCCTTAACATAAGAACATAAGAAATTGCTATACTGGGTCATACCAAGGGCCCATCAAACCCAACATCCTGTTTCCAACAGTGGCTAATTCAGGTTACAAGTACCTGGCAAGTACCCAAACATAGGAGTGCCTTGGGCTTGAAAATATTGGAGAACAGTGATCTAAAGTACATGAAATATAATATACATCTGGACAGTAGTGTACATGAATTCACAGTAGGAAGAATGTAACTTTCCCAGTGAAATCTTGATTACCTTTTAGATCCACAAATATCTCATTTTTTGAAGTTATTGTGAAGAAAATACATTAAAATAAAATGGAATTAGAGTTTTCAGCATTTACAGCATGTATTTCTTTCAGTGTTTGAAAGCCTTAAGACAGCTGTAGCAAAGACGTGAATTCTGAGTACTTATCAAAAAGAAAGCAGGACAATTTTAAATTGCTGTACACTGTGCAGACCTAGAAACTGGTCACCCTCTCACTGATGTTGTTTGAATGATTTGACGTTATTCAACATCTTAAATTGTTTAGGCAAATGAGGAGAGATTTCAAAGGTTGGAAATTCTGTTTAGAGGGTATTTTCTTTTATTAAGCTATGCAGCATTTTATTTCAGCCTTTCAATCTTACTGAATAGAGGTGTGAAAATGCCAATTCAACAGTAGTATTAATGAACAACATATTTTCTATTACATTTTTAGCATACATTTTCCATTTTTCCATGTTTTTTTCATCCCATCTTCTAGTTATGAACTGGGGCTGTGGCGATCAAAAAAGCAAACAGAATTTTTGAAATTATTAGAAAAGGAATGGCAAATAAAATGATGGATGTCATAATGCCTCTGTATCACTCCATGGTGAGACAGCATCTTGAGTACTGTGTACAATTCTGGTCGCCGCATCTCAAAAAAGATATAATTGCGATGGAGAAGGTACAGAGAAGAGCGACCAAAATGATAAGGGACATGGAACGGCTGCCCCATGAGGAAATGCTGTTCAGTATGGAGAAGAGTCGACTGAGGGGAGATATGATAGAGGTCTACAAAATCATGAAAGGACTTGAACAAGTTAATGTAAATCAGTTATTTACTCTCTCAGATGATAGAAGGACCAGGGGGCACTCCATGAAGTTAGCAAGTTAGCAAGTAGCTCATTTAAAACAAATCAAAGAAAAGTCATTATCTTGAATACTGTCTACAATTCTGGTCGCCGCATCTCAAAAAGGTTATAGCTGCACAGGAGAAAGTGCAGGGAAAGGTGACCAAAATGATAAGGAGCATGGAACAGCTGCCCTATGAGGAAAGGCTAAGGAAGTTAGGGCTGTTCAGTTTGGAGAAGAGACGACTAATTTCCAGGGCTCCTTGTGTATGTGTGGGGAAGGGGGGGGGGGGGGGGAGGAGGGCAACAATATTTCCATGGCCTTTTTGCAATAGTCCCTGTACAAGCTCCTTTCCATCTAACCAGCACTAATAATAATCTCAGTCTTTTATCCCCAAAAAGCACACTGAGAAGCAATCTGGTTTCCAGCTTCATTTCTAATTTGATTACTGAAGAATATTTACAGTTTCATTTTGAGTTTCAAATAAAGTCAATAAATAATTGGACAGCAGAAAACTGTATACATTTGTGACCTAGCAAAAGTCTCTTAATTCCTTTGGAAACATAGGGGCGGATTTTCAGAGCCCTGCTCGCCTAAATCTGCCCGGATTTAGGCGAGCAGGGCCCTGCGCGCCGGTGCGCCTATGTTCAATAGGCCTACCGGCGTGCGCAGACCCCGGGACTCGCGTAAGTCCCGGGGTTTTCCGAGGGGGGCGTGTTGGGGGCGTGTCGGGGGCGGGCCCGAATCTTGCGGCATTTTCGGGGCGGGATGTAGCGTTTCGGGGGCGGGCCCGGGGGCGTGGGCGCGCCCTCCAGACCCGCCCCCAGGTCGCGTCCTGGCGCGCTAGCGGCCCGCTGGCGCGCGGGGATTTACATCTCCCTCCGGGAGGCGTAAATCCCCCGACAAAGGTAAGGGAGGGGTTTAGACAGGGCCGGGCAGGTGGGTTAGGTAGGGGAAGGGAGGGGAAGGTGAGGGGAGGGCAAAAGAAAGTTCCCTCCGAGGCCGCTCCGATTTCGGAGCGGCCTCGGAGGGAACGGAGGTAGGCTGCGCGGCTCGGCGCGCGCCGGCTATACGGAATCGATAGCCTTGCGCGCGCCGATCCCGGATTTTAGCGTCTACGCGCGTATCTACTAAAATCCAGCGTACTTTTGTTTGCGCCTGATGCGCCAACAAAAGTACGCCAAATCCCGCTATTTGAAAATCTACCCCATACTTCTTAACACTTGATCTCTTTCTCTTCCCAGTTACTCAAATTACTCAGACTACTCACATTTGAAAATTTGAAATTGTTGAATATTCCTTTTCCAATTCCCAATATTTTTTTTAATCTCTGTTCTCTTCCCACTGTGTAGTGATTAGAATAAAGTCCCAATATTATATCAGTACATGAATCACAATTATCATGGACTTCCTGAAGTCTTCTTATTTACTTTAGATCTCCTTATGAAATACCAGATGGGCACTCTCCTCTCAAATGTATCGCGCCTGAGTCAGCAGCAAACACAGCTCTTAACACCTGCAGCTCCTTCCCTCTGCCAGGGACAGGACTCCACTTCTTAGATGAAATAAACCTTCACTCCTCAGGCTTTCCCTAGGTGAAAGACACCCCTCCCCCAATGGATTGGTAACTGAGCCCTTGGTATCAAGAGCCCTCTCTGAACCCAAAACAAGAGGAGAAATCAAACAAGAGACAGAAACCTCCTAGTCTCCCAAATGAGGGGATAGTTACAAAAATAGTTCAAAGTTTAAACTCCTCTGCATTGAGTCACTGTCAGGTTTATACTCTGGAGGATAGTAGCATGCTGCACATTTTCCCTTCCCAATCACAAGGACACCCCAATCTGCTGTGCATACTTCACCACACAAGGTTCTCAAAATAGTAGTCTGCAAAAATTGAATTAAAAAAGGTCAAACTGGCAGGCAGACTCTCAGGGGAAAACCAGAATCTGCTCCCTTCAATGATTAGGGGACAAAGAGTTTCTGTCCTCTTGAAAGGCTAACTGAAACTCCACAACCTGTCTAAACACAACCTGTCTAAACAAAACACAAACTAAAATCCACGAGGATTGATGGTGCTTGAGGATGATAAACAGCTAGACCACACCATTTGCAACTCTCACTTGGGGATGTAAAACCCAAACCTCTGTTTTTCTCAATAGCTCGGAACCTGCCCAGCTAGTTAGTAAACTCCTTTTAGTAAGGGAAACCAGAGGTTCCCTACAGAAAATGCCAAATGCCAAATGAACTAAGGTTATTTCTCCACCAAAGTTTTAAATCCTGGTGATAGAACTTTGAATTCTTCACTTTAAAAGAGTGGCACAGAAGATGATAAGCAACACCAACAGCAGTGCAATTATAAAACATGACAACCATGAAATAAAAGTTGTATTTTATTTTCTGTGATTAGAATGAGAGGGCCTGGTAAGTTTACCCTTGATAGTTCATTATAGAACAGTACTAACTTTGTACATTACTGCTGACCTTATCATTGAACCACTCCTGGTTCAAGAATTCTTATCAGTATCACACTGGCTATCCCCACCAATGTCTAGTTTTATTCTTGTAGTCCTCTTAGTTCTCTATAAGGGTGATACTCCCAACTATGTTAATTGAAGCAGTGATTTCTCTTTATTGTGCTCTGTGTCACTGTCACTCAGTAGTTGTTTTTGTTTGTCATCTTTGCTGTCTCTTATCTCTGTGATAATCAGAACTAGAACTGATTCTTCAGTTTCTTTTTGCTGCACTACATCCTTTCCTATTCAGTACTTAGACAGCAAACTTAAGCCAAAAGCATTCCTTTCTATGGGTGTGCATGGCAATAATCTTTGATGCTTTATTTTTATTTTAATTTCCATTTCTTTGTTAGTTTACTTTTATTTTGTTTTATTTTGTATAATTGATCATTTTCAATTTTTGTTTTGTTTTTAAAGCACACTAAATCCAAATAGAATGCATTAACTCAAATTAGTGTGTAGAAACTCAAAATAGTGTGCATTATTTTAAGTTAGTGTACACTAAAACTAAAAAAAATATTAAACACAAAATGTTATGTTTTTCCTGTTGTTTTATTTAAGATGAAACAAAAAACAATGTCATTGACATTTTCTTTGTTGTTTCCAACAAAAACACATTCCTTTTCTTTTCAAGAGAAAAGAAGATCCAATAGTTTTTTTTTTTAACCATCATTTTCTTCCTGGTCTACCTGGAGTGATAAGAGAATTCTCAATGTCTATCACAAAAATTATATTTAGCTTAAACTCTATGACAGCAAAAATTGGAAAAAAGGGTGCAATATAGAAAAAGGCATAATCATTCTTTTTATTATATGCCGTATTGGGCTAGGGAGTCTTGACAAGCAGACTGATGTAAGGTAAGTGGTCATCAAAAGCCTGGATTTGTCAATAGACAGATTAGGCCCCTGCCTAAGGGGACAGCAGGCTGGCTGAAGGTTTGCTGCCTTTTGGCTATGCTGAATCTCATTCAGTAGAGAAGAGCCCTCTGCTTCCTGATCCAGCCACTTTCCTTGCAGGAAGTAATGAGCCTGAAGCAGACACAGCTGAGCAAAGAAGTGTTACTCTGCTCCTTAATCCAGCCTGTTCATTTCTGTCATTCAGGAACAGGAAGTGAGGCCATGAGCCTGGAGCACACAGAACTAAGAGAGATCATTTTTGAGAGGATAGGAGGGGTGGCATGAAGGACCATTTGGTGATGAGACTTGGGGATGAGAGAGGATCAGCTTGGGGATGTATGTTTGTGTGTAAGAGAGGGGAATGGACGGAGAGCAGGATGTGTATGTGTGTTTGTGTGTGTGGGTGTGAGAGAGAGAGAGAAAGAAGAGATTAGTGTCTGGTGTATAGGTGATAAATTAGAGGGCATGTAAGGGGGAGCAAGACCACATCCCTAGTAAGGACACTAGCTTCTTCTTTCCCCTGATCTTGAATTCTGTCCCCCCCCCCCCCCAAAATGGAACCTCCCTCTTTTCTTACCTCTCCTTCTCCTCAGATCCTGGGACTAACCCCTCAAGCCCTCCTGCTCCCTCCTCCTCTTCCTTAACCTCAGAATTTCCTTCCTGCTTTCTCCTGCCTTTCCTCTTCCCCCTCCCAGATCTCCCCCTCTTCCTTGATCTTCCCCATATCCTATCCTCTCCATCCATGGTCCTCTCTCCCTCTCCTCTCCCCTTTCTGTCCCCAGCCCTCTTTCTTTCTCTCCCATCCTCACCTCTCATCCCCCTATTCCTGGTTCTATCACCCTAAACTCCTCCCTACATTGATACTTGAATTCCCTTTTCCTTACCCAATAAAAAGAAAAATAAATTATAAAAACACAAGCAAGGTTGGAAAATCACTTTATTTTAATCATGTAAAATAAGATGGAAATGTTTGCTACCATGCTTCAGAATTTTCTATTTTTTGCTGCTGTGGAAAACTATGGGGATGTGCTTTCAACCTTCTGCTCTCTATTATCTGACCTTACAGTAAGATACTGAGGTGGAGGGGAGGGGGGGGGGGGGGAAGGTGACAGCACCAACAATGCCTAAGGGCCCCAAAATTCTAAATTAGACACTGGGCGTCATCAATCCCTTCTTTTTGCTGAGACATTCCCTGGCCTACACTTAAATGACTATTTTTAAAATGAATTGTTAATTCTTTAGTGAGTATAACTTTATAAGAAAAAAAACCTCTATTTGCAAAGAAAATCATATAAAATTTTATATGAGTTTGTGTGTGTCTGAGATAATAAGCAAGCCAGAGGGAGTTAATTCTAGAGTCTGTTTTTCCCTCCCACCCATCCTTAGCTCAACCCTTAAGTTTTAGGCAAGATATACTTTCTCATTAAAAATCAATCAGGCTCTTATCTAAATCATACTATTGTACTGTTATGGTTGGGTGATAGCCAGGTGTGGTGAACACCACCTGCAGGGGTGACTCAGGTCAGGAGAATGAGAACAACAGCAGAATATCTGGTAAGGCTGGTTAGTGTCTCTGGAACTGGGTGCAGGATGAAAAGGAGTCTCTGGTGCTGGCTGAGAGGAGTCTCTGGTACTGGCTGGGAAGAGTCTCTGGTGCTGGATGCTGGCTAGGAGGAGTCTCTGGTGCTGGCTGGGAAGAGTCTCTGGTGCTGGGTGCTGGCCAAGAAGAGTCTCTGGAGCAAGGTGCGTGGGGGTAAGGGTGAATTTCAGGAAACACTGGAACAGCATGGGGTACACATGGATGTGAGTGCAGGTGAGCGTGGTCTGTACACAGGAACTGAGTGCAGGTATGGGTGGAATCAGGATAGTGTGCAGGTAAGCATGAGACTGAATGTAGGTAAGTGTGAGCTGGATGAGAGAACCAGGGCGAGCAGGACAGATAATGACTGGACAAGAAAAACCAAAACAAGACTTACACTGAACAGGAACCACAAAGGCTGAAGTCAGCGAGGCAAGGAGCAGAGGGAAGAAGGATAGCAACAGGGAGGGATTCAGGAACAGAGAACAAGGAAGCAGGCAAGGCAGAATGCCTACAGGACGAATAAGCAGAGGCCCAAGGCCACAGAGCAAGACAGGTAAGCGAAGCCCGGAGGCACACAGGTTTATTTATTTATTTATTTACTGGATTTTGTATACCGTCACTTGGAGTCCATCATAACAGAGCACTGAGAGGAAAGGATAAACTTGCTGGTGGCTGAAAGGAATCAGTAAGTTTTTGCTTGGGACATTGTCTTTTTTAAAAGTATTGGGGCAAAGTTAACTATTTGGGAATATTATTTAGTGTGTTTGTGCTTTTACTAGTCAGTAAGGCAGCAAATAAACAGAAGTTAGACTGTATTTTTAAATAGGCAGTCAGTAAGGCAGCTATAAAGCAGTAGTTAGTGTGTTTATTTTTAATAGTCTGTAAGGCAGCTAGTAAGCAGTCTGTACATTAAAAAAAATTAAAAAGTAGCCAGAAGCTAGAAATAAGCTAGGAGCAGTGCATGCCTATGTAAAAAGATTGAAAAGTTCAGTTCATTTACTCACCTTGGAAAAGTGTTGAGGTAGTGTGAATTGGTTTGATTAGGTACCAGCATTTGTTAATCAAGAGAGCAGTGAGTCACTCTGGCTGACTAACTGAAGTGTTAAGGTTGTGTGTTTGATTTGATTAGGTACCATTATTTGTTAATCAGAACAGCAGTGAGTCACTCAGGACAACTAACTCTAGTGTAAATCTCCAAAGAGATTGTTTTGCACTAATTTACCTTAGAAACACATTATAAATTGCAAGGGAAGAGCTCAGTAACCCACAACCCAGTAGGAGCACCTAGAGGAGAGGATCACCTTATGGGTGGCTGAAAGGAATCAGTTCGTTTTTGCTTGGGACATTGTCTTTTTTTAAAGTATTGGGGCAAAGTTAACTATTTCAGAATATTATTTAGTGTGTTTGTACTTTTACTAGTCAGTAAGGCAGCGAATAAACAGAAGTTAGCCTGTATGTATTTTTAAATAGTCAGTCTGTAAGGCAGCTAGTAAGCAGAAGTTAGAGTGTTTGTATATTAAAAAAAAAAAAAAAGAAAAAGAAAAAAGTAGCCATAAGCTAGAAATAAGCTAGGAGCAGTGTATACCTAAGTAAAAAGGTTGAAAAGTTCAGTTCAGTTACTCACCTTGGAAAGGTTTTAAGGTAGTGTGATTTGGTTTGATTAGGTACCAACATTTGTTAATCAAGAGAGCACTGCATCACTCTGGCTGACTAACTGAAGTTGGACTGTTTGTAAAAATGTGTAACCTATCATTATAATCATCCATTGTACCTGAAGACTGGAGGATAGCTAATGTAACCCCAATATTTAAAAAGGGCTCCAGGGGCGATCCGGAAAACTACAGACCGGTTAGCCTGACTTCAGTGCCAGGAAAAATAGTGGAAAGTGTTCTAAACATCAAACTCACAGAACATATAGAAAGACATGGTTTAATGGAACAAAGTCAGCATGGCTTTACCCAAGGGAAGTCTTGCCTCATAAACCTGCTTCACTTTTTTGAAGGAGTTAATAATTATGTGGATAAAAGATGAACCGGTAGATGTAGTGTACTTGGATTTTCAGAAGGTGTTTGACAACGTCCCTCATGAAAGGCTTCTAGGAAAAGTAAAAAGTCATGGGATAGATGGCGATGTACTTTCGTGGATTACAAACTGGCTAAAAGACAGGAAACAGAGTAGGATTAAATGGACAATTTTCTCAGTGGAAGGGAATAGGCAGTAGAGTGCCTCAGGGATCTGTATTGCGCCCCTTACTTTTCAATATATTTATAAATGATCTGGAAATAAATATGACGAGTGAGATAATCAAATTTGCAAATGATACAAAATTGTTCAGAGTAGTTAAATCACAAGCAGATTGTGATAAATTGCAGTCACACACCGAAGAATCACCGCTTGCCAGTCCGAAGTCACACACCGAGGAACACCGAGAAGAACAGGAACCAGGAACTGAAGTACCGGGAGACTCACCGGAGCGAGCAGACTTGTAGCAGACAAGTTCCCAAGTCAGTGAGTGAGTGAGGGAAGTCTCCTTAAATACTTCCTTACCTGTGGAACAGCTGCAGCCAATTTGCAGGATGAGGCCCCTTTAAGTCCTGTGAGGGGGCGTGGCCTCACACGTAGTAGCCGGGCAGCTAGGCTGCTGCTAGGAGGTGCCTGGAAGCACAGCAGCGCGGCCTGTGCCACGAAGAGGAGGCCGGGGGGCACCTCCCCCGCTGGAGACAGCGCTGGGGCGTGGCCCAATACCGGCAGCCGGCGCCACGGAGGAGGCCAAAAGCCTGCGCCGGGGGGGCTCCCGGCACCCGCGCACTGACGCCGATGGCAGCCCGAGAGCAAGTAGGAGAGGCTAGCCACGGCCAGCCGCGGGTTGAGGCCATGATGATTTGAATGGAAACCTCCCCCTTATTTCCATCTTGCACTAAGCAGGCTGACATCTGAGAACCTAGGACTTACTGGTAGTGTGAGCATAGTGTCTTCTACAGGACATTTTGCCTTATAGGCTGAGAATGTTGGTCCTGAGACTTCGAGTAAATAGTTTGGCCGAGGCTACCAACTTAATAGCTGAGGTGTAAGCAAATAGAGGACATGTTCTGGTTGGGTCAATGAGGAGTCTGTAGAGCTTGTTTCAGCCCTGCTGTGTTAATCCTCAAAACTGATAGGTTTGATACATATCTAATGCCTGAAACTGTAAAGCTTTTAGAGCTATAAGGACAAGCAAAGTATATTTAAACATTAGATCTCACTAAAGGCTACTGGCAGAGGAAGTGTCCCAGGAGAAAACAACATTCAGTACATCGAAAGGGCTTTATCAGTTCAAAATCCTCCCATTTTCCTTACATGGAGCTGGAGCTATGTTTTAAAGAATGATGAATATTGTGTTATGCCCTCACAGGGAATATGCAGAAGCTTACCTAATTGATATAGTTAACTTTTCCAATGATTGGGATTCACATGTGACCAGATTAGAAGCAGAGATCTCGATGGGAAGTGGGATTAACACTGAACCCCAAGAAGGTACAATAGGTACAATACCTAGGGCCAATTTTGGGGGGAAGCTTGATGTGACCAGTAATACCTAAGGTGGGGGCCATTGAGACACATCTGCCACCCGGAGCCCAAAATCAGTTAAGGGTTTTCTTGGGCCTCATATGTTATTACTGAAGGTTTATACCTAGATTTGCAGAAGTGACCACCCCTCTCACCAATTTATAAAAGAAAAAGGCCAGGAATCAATTAGTGTCGAGGACTGAGCAAAAGAAGGCCTTTTAGATGTTGAAAGAAAGAAAGTTAGTGCAAAGGCTCAGTATTACAAGGGGTAGATTTTAAAAAGATATTTATTTTGTAAACAGATGCTTCAGGAGTAGGATTAAGGAATGTTATCACAACTGTAAGAAGGGGAGGAACACCCATTGTTACACCTAAGCAGGAAATTGTTAAATCACAAGAGAAGCTAATCAATCATAGAAAAAGTGTGTCTAGCCATAAAGTGGGTGGTAGAAACATTTATATATTACTTTGCTGGTTGTCAGCTCACACTGGTGACCAATCATGTCCTCTTAAAATGGCTGGATGTATTGAAGGATAATAATGCCCATCTCTCAGGATGCTATATGGCTTTACAGGCCTATAGTTATGAAGTGGTGCATAGGGGAAATAAAGACTACATAAATGCAGATTTTCTATCCAGAAAATGTTAAGAGAATTCAGAGATTGGAGATTGGAGATCTGCTACTTAAAGGGAGGGAGTATGTGACAGGGACATTCCTGCTCAGGCCCCAGGGAGACCAGAAACAAAAACAAGTAGCCATTTTTTTCCTGCATTTGAGGCTTTTGCAACAAGCAGACTGGGTACAGCCTCCGAAGCAATGGAGATGACTTGGAAGTCCTCAGCAAACAGTTTGAGAGTCCTGAATAACTTGGGACGCTAACAGGTACATTTTTAAAATGTTGCGCGTGTGGAAAATGGGGGTTACATGCGTGGCCGGGCCTTGTATGCACTGCGCGCATCTTCAAAATCTACCCCTTTTTTCTGACCTTGGGAGTTGTTATAACATTGCGAACATAATGGGCTGGATATTCAAGCACATTTATGTGATGTTGAGCAGCAACTATATAGCTGAATAACTCACTTATCCAGCTATTTGAACAGCTGGATAATTTGTGGGTAGGCAGTGGGTGGACTAGGGCCATGTTGCTTACCTGGATAAGTTATCCAGCTAAGTAGCGATATTCAGACTTAGATAAGTTATCTGTGTTTGTATAGCACTGCATATGTCGTGTAGTGCTATAGAAATGTTGAGTAGTAGTGAGAGTCAAAAGCAGGTCTAAACTTAAATGGATACAACTTATGCACCTATGTAGCGCTTGCTATGGGGATATTCAGCAGCATAGCAGATATATCTATCTGTCATTATCCAATCCAATGAGAGTTATTGAATGACTAATATAGTATGAACTGTGAGGATTTTACCTGTGCTTCCCCAGATCTTTGAGCCCAGAATCTTACAGTGAAGAATAATAAGAAGAAGCTTAGTCTGTCTTCTGACGGAGGTGAATAATCAGAGGGTGAGGCAGTCACATTTTGCTAAGATGTTGTTTTGCCATACTGGTGATCTTTTACAATGTATTTTATACTTTGTGAATTTTATTATGTTTAATATTTGTTATTTTGATGTTGTAAACCACCTTGGGTCCTTTTTTGGAGTAAGTTGACATATAAATAGAGAAATGAAATAATAAAGGCCTATGTCCAGCCACTAAGAGTAACCACTACATGATGAGTAGTGCTCCCCAGCCCAAGGGCCATAACAATTGCATCTCCAGCCCCTCCAGATCTGTTTGGATTTCATACCAGGTCATCTGCATGGCAATGCACACCACTGCCATTGAGCAACCAGGCTGTCTAGAGAAAATTTAACCTGATACAAAAGAGGTGTGGATGGGATTGTTTTGGGCTGCAAGGCTTAATTTTAGCCAGATAGTGCTGATAATCTGCTCTGTCTGGAGAAAGCTATCTGTGTAAATCTGAATATGCTGGAGGACTGTTCTAAAAATTTCCAGATAACTTTATCCAGGTAACTTTGTTTTATTTGAGAATGTTCAGCAGAATGCATAACCAGGTAGATTCTGCTGAATATTCAAGTAAATTATCTGACATATTCAGGGAGAATCTCATACTGGTTTACAGTTTTTGCAAAGCCAAGTGCCAAGATCTGAAGTGCTTTACTCTGATGCTCTTGATCCTTATTATAGCTTATTCATCACCCATCATTTAAATCATATTTCCTAATGCTATATTTAGGATATATATTTTTTTTCTTTATATGAAGCTTCTAAATGACTTGATGGAATAATAGAGTGAATTCTGAGAAAAAAGATCGTTCCTCAGGCTTTAAGGCAACATGTAACTGATTAGTATACATATTTTACAATTCTCATTTTTTCAAAAAAGATGATAATATTACATATTTTACAGATATCGGAACTAGAAATTCTCAATGCATGTTATATCTATCTGTCTATCTATCCAAATTCAGTGCTGAAAAGGGTTTGTCCAGCTAAGTACAGGACGTAACCACATACATCTAGAGTAAGTTTAAGTTGGGAAAGTCATTACCTGGCTAAAAATTCAGCGAAATGGTGTATGGGTGGGGGGAATCAAGATGTCACCATTTCTTTGGTAGTGCTTGGCTTGCTCTGCTTTCCTGGAATTTCTTACTTTTGCTACACTTTTTATTCCTAGTTTCTTGTTGTGATGCCTCTTAAATGCAAAGCTAAGGTCTGCATTTTCCTTGAAGTGACATTTTCATCATTTTTACAACAGAAACAATGCATTCCTAGTGATTGCCTTGGACGCATAGGAGGAAAGATCATAAGAACATAAGAAATTGCCATGCTGGGTCAGACCTAGGGTCCATCAAGCCCAGCATCCTGTTTCCAACTGAGGCCAAACCAGGCCACAAGAACCTGGCAATTACCCAAACACTAAGAAGTTCCCATGCTACTGATGCAATTAATAGCAGTGGCTATTCCCTAAGTAAACTTGATTAATAGAAGTTAATGGACTTCTCCTCCAAGAACTTATCAAAACCTTTTTTGAACCCAGATACACTAACTGCACTAACCACATTCTCTATTAACAAATTCCAGAGCTTGATTGTGCATTGAATGAAAAAGAATTTTCTCCGATTAGTCTTATATCTGCTCCTTGCTAACTTCATGAAATGCCCCCTAGTCCTTCTATTGTCCAAAAGTGTAAATAACTGATTCACGTCTACTCATTCAAGACCTTTCATGATCTTAAAGATCTCTATCATATCCCCCTCAGCCATTTCTTCTCCAAGCTGAACAGCCCTAACTTCTTCAGCCTTTCCTCATAGAGTAGTTGTTCCATCCCCTTTATCATTTTGGTTACCCTTCTCTGTACCTTCTCCATTGCAACTATATCTTTTTTGAGATGCAGCGACCAGAATTGTACACAGTATTCAAGGTGCGGTCTCACCATGAAGCGATACAGGGCATTATGACATTTTCCGTTTTATTAACCATTCCCTTCCTAATAATTTTTAACATTCTGTTTGCTTTTTTGACTGCTGAAGCACACTGAGCCATCAATTTTAAAGTATTATCCACTATGATGCCTAGATCTTTTTCCTTGGCAGTAGTTCCTAATATGGAACCTAACATCGTGTAACTACAGCAAGGGTTATTTTTCCCTATATGCAACACCTTGCACTTGTCTACATTAAATTTCATCTGCCATTTGGATGCCCAATCTTCCAGTCTTGCACGGTCCTCCTGTAATGTATCACAATCCACTTGTGATTTAACTACTCTGAATAATTTTGTATCGTCCGCAAATTTGATAACCTCACTCATCGTATTCCTTTCCAGATATATATATATCTATTGAAAAGCACTGGTCCAAGTACAGATCCAAGAGGCATTCCACTTTTTACCCTTTTCCACTGAGAAAATTGATCATTTAATCCTACTCTCTGTTTCCTGTCTTTTAAACAGTTTGTAATCCATGAAAGGACATCACCTCCTATCCCATGACTTTTTAGTTTTCTTGGAAGACTCTCATGAGGGACTTTGTCAAACGCCTTCTGAAAAATCCAAATACACTACATCTACCGGTTCACCTTTATCCACGTGTTTATTAACCCCTTCAAAAAAATGAAGCAAATTTATTAGGCAAAACTTCTCTTGGGTAAATCCATGTTGACTGTGTTCCATTAAATCATGTCTTTCTATATGCTCTATGATTTTGATCTTTAGAATAGTTTCCACTATTTTTCCCGGCACTGAAGTCAGGCTCACTGGTCTATAGTTACCCGGATTGCCCCTGGAGCCCTTTTTAAATATTGGGGTTACTTTGGCCACCCTCCAGTCTTTAAGTACAATGCATGATTTTAATGATAGGTTAAAAATTTTAACTAATAGATCAAAAGTTTCCTTTTTGAGTTCCTTCAGTACCCTAGGATGCATACCATCTGGTCCAAGAAAACAAAGAGGTAGGCGATCTATGATAGCCGTCAGGAAAACAAAGAAAGAATAGATGCCTCAGTCTTTTTCCAATATTTATTGAAACAGAGATGTGTTCACAAATTGCCCGACTCAGGCCGAGTTTCGCAGCTTGATTGCTCAATCCCAGACTGTGTGTGTTATACTACCCAGGAAGTTGGTCAGACATTTATTGCACATTGGATGAAACTAAATTTGCTGAGTTTCATCGTTGAATTTAAAGTGTTCAAGCCCCTGAGGCAGCGGCTGTCAAGCTGCGAAACTCGGCCTGATTCCGGCAATTTGTAAACACATCTCTGTTTCAATAAATATTGGAAAAAGACCGAGGCATCTATTCTTTCTTTGTTTTTCTGCATACCATCTGGTCCAGGTGATTTGCTACTCTTTAGTTTGTCAATCTGGCCTACTACATCTTCCCGGTTCACAGTGATTTGGTTCAGTTCGTCTGACTCATCACCCTTGAAAACCATATCCAGAACTGGTATCTCCCCAACATTCTCATTAGTAAAAACAGAAGCAAAGAATTCATTTAGTCTTTTTGCAATGGCCTTATATTCCCTAAGAGCCCCTTTAACCCCTCGGTCATCTAATGGTCCAACCGACTCCCTCACAGGTTTCTTGCTTCAGATATATTTTTTAAAGTTTTTATTATGAGTTTTTGCTTCTATGGCCAACTTCATTTCAAATTATCTCTTCGTCTGTCTTATCAATGTTTTACACTTAACTTGACAATGCTTATGTTTTATCCTATTTTCTTCAGATGGATTCTTCTTCCAATTTTTGAAGGATATTTTTTTGGCTAAAATAGCTTCTTTCACCTCAGTTGATGATGTGAGCATAGGAAAGCTCTCCATGGTTGGAACAGAGGTCACTCTATCACCTGAGCATTCCTTCATGCCATTGTCCAGGGTTTAACATCCAGGATCCACAGTAACTTCAGCACAATGTGATTGTAAACAGGGGTTGTGATTTTAAAAATAAATTAGTTTACTGGATATGGTCCCTTGGGAGGAGGCCCTGTTCCTGGATGCCTTGGGTGTCCCTGGGTGCCTGGGCTGAAACAGCAGTGATCCCTTGCAGTGGGCTACCTGCCCAGAGCTGTTTATTTATTTACTTGTTTGCTCTGTGGGCCTGTTCAAGAAAGACTTGGTGTGTGTACTGTTGTACTAGGCAGCATTGTGCTGCCAGTGGTATTGGACTGGGTGTTATTTTTGCCATAGGAGGAAGGGATGAGCTTCCCTTTGTACTTGAAAGTAGAGTGCTGCAGGGGCAAGGGGTGAAAATGAGCAGTGCGGCGTTCAACCTCTGCCACTACCACTGCTCCTGCCTGTGCCTTGGCCACAGGGTTGGTGAAAGGAGTCATACACAACCACAGAGATGTTGGAGGAGGTTCTTAAAGGCATCTGAGGTGGTAGAAGAGTCTCCAGCACCGCATAAAAGTAAAGTCCATGATTTCAGTGATGACATAGTCATGCCATCGGCAGCTATAGTTCTGGCCCGAGACATTAAAACGTATTAAAAATAAAGCCAAATCAGTAGAAATAAATACAAATAAATGCAGGGGACAGATGTGCAGTGGTCAGGTGTATGGAATAAGTACTGCCACAAGTGAAAAAGTAGTAATAAAGGTGATACTAGCCTCTTTTTCACCGTGATGATTTTTGGGGCTAAAAAATAAATAAACAAAAAAAATAAATAAATAAAGGGCACATATAAAAGAGCATTGAGGGTTCCAAATGAGTTTTTATTTTTATCTTCATTAAAAATGTATCTACTGCTAAATGCCATTGTTATGAACTCTGCCCGCGGGTTTCCCCGCGAGCAGGCTCACTTACCACGCTGTGCTGTCTTCAGCCGACGCGGCAGGACACAGCCGTCGGCTTTCCCACTCGGCCAGAGCCGCGGCCTAAAGTTGCCCATGCGGCTCAGAGGCTGCCCTGTATTGTCCTGGCTTCCGCGGCCGGAGCCGTGGCCTCCCTTGGGGCCTGGGACCGCCCCAATGCTTCCTCCATCTTCGCGGCGCTAGGCCGCAAGCCCCAGTGCCATCCGGCGCCTGGAGCCACCCCCGGGGCTCCCCGCAGCGGCTGAAGCCACTGCCAACGTCAGGGCCTGCTCCTCAGGCCCTGCTCTGCGTTTGACGCACAGATGCTGTGCAGGCCGCTGGCCATGGTCCTGCACAGCCCCTGTTTCTTGCTCCCTAGGCGCCGGCGCGCGCCTCTCTTCATTATTTAAAGGGCCAGACACATGAAGTGTCTTGGCCCCACCTTGGTGACTGTTTCCTGCTTCAGCCCTATAAAGGGCTGCTCCGTCGGTTGTTCCTGGCCTTGCAGCATCATGGAGTCTTCGCTCTGGAGGCTCCTGCCTGCCAGAGCCTGTGTAAGGTCTTCTTGTCTCGTGGAGCTCCTCATCGTGATGTCTTCTCGTCATGCCATGTCATATCTTCGTGCCTGAGGTCCTCGTCCAGGTGTCCTGGTGTCTTGATTTTCCACGTCCTGGTGTTCCTGCCTTCCTTGATGTTCCTTCCTATGCCTCGTCTTCAACGCTCTCGAGCATTCTGGTCCGGTAGGCCGGGGGTCCCTCAGATGCAGTATTCCTGAGTGGACTAGCCTGCTGGTGGACTGTTGTCCTGTGCTCCTGAGCCGTCATGTCCCGGATGTTTGTTCCTGTGCTGTCCCGCTCCCGTCGTGGTCCATGACCAGCCTCTTGGGGCTGTGTAGGGCGCGGAATGGGACAGGGTGAACCGTGACTCAGTCCCGCGGGTGGCCTGAGTAGGGCGCCCTGAGAGACAGTGCTAATGTCCATGCCGTGTGTTGCCTATGTGGATCCCAAGTGTCTCGTCTGTGATGCCATCCGCATCGATCCCAAGTTTCTCGTCCACGATGCCATCTGCATCGATCCTGGTGTCACGTATCCATAGTCCTGGTGTCATGTCTTCAGCCCAAGTGTCTTCGTGCCATGTGATGCCCTTGCATCAACCTCAGTGTCTCTGTTTCAAGGCCCATCTGCCCTCAACCTCAGGCCAGGCCTGCTGCTCCATGCTGCTCACAGCAGGTGCAAAAGGGCCCGGAATGGTCGGAGGACCATTCAACTTCCAACATCCTTGGATGTTGGCCCTGGGAGCTTGCCGGCCTGGCCGAGGGCATGATTGTTCAGCCACGCGGCGCCACCATCAACCCTTGGCTCGGTCTGGGAGGTCTGGGTCGGGCTGAGGCCCATGGGCACACAAAAAATACCGTATACAACAGAATGCAAGGCCTTTCTAGGCCGTTCTCAACAGAATGCAAGGCCTTTCTAGGCCGTACACAACAGCCATGGTCTAAGGCTGTTTACAATTTAAATTAAATACACAAAATATGTGTACAAACACAGTAAAACAATCTTAAAACATAATACAACAGTTTTATTAAGCTCATCACTATGTTCTGTTGGCTACTGGTCAAAAACTAACTCAAATAAGTAGGTTTTTAGCATTACTTTACAAGTTTTTGTACAAAAACATCAAAAGGTTTACTATATAGTATGTGAGAGAGCAAGAGAGACTATCTATAAGGCCCTCATAGTAGTTAAATATTAATATCTCTATAGGAGGGCACCTAATAAGTCAAGGTGAGGTGTTAGTTGTGGTTTAGGTTTTAGGGGCCAGTTTCGCATGTAGAGTGAGGCATACGAACTGCACAATACACCTTGGTGAAGATTTGACATTATTTGGAGTGAGGAAAGTCTCAAAAACATGAAATTTCTACTATGATCTCTCATCCTAGCTTGATGGACTCTATAACAGGGTATCATCAAGCAAGGGTGAGAGAACATAGTACAAAATTTCATCTTTGTGAGACTTTCCTCACTCCAAATGACATCAAATCTTCAACAAGGTGTACTGTGCTCTTCATATGTCTCACTCTACATGCGAAACTGGCCCTTAAACCCTAAACCCTAAACCACAACTAACACCTCACCTTGACCTATTAGATGGCTCTCCTACAGAGATATATAAAGGTGCACACAGTGAGGTTTTCCCCAGAGGAGCTCTCTCCCCCCCCCCCCCCCAACCCATTTAATACCAGGGAAAAAGGTGTAGTTATTCCTGCTCAAAACTCTTGCCCCCCCCAAAAAAAATAAATGTGCATTCACGCCGTGCACTAGAGCATTTTTTGCATGCATTAACACCATAACGCATTTTGATGAATGATGCAGAGAGTTTGCAGTAAAGAATTCCACAGTTCTGAAGCTGCCACTGAAAGTTCATGTGAATCAGCCAGATAAGCCTTTGAATTGGTAGGGCTCCCAACAGACCTTTTTCAGAAGTGTACAGGGATCGGGTAGGATTGTAAACCCACAAAACTGCATTAGCCCAAGGAAAGGAATTCATTGCTAGAAGTTTTTGAATTAGCAAAGCAATTTTGTAAGTGATTCTAGACTAAATAGGAACCCAATGAAGGGCTTTAAGAAGGGAAGTGATGTTGTCACACACAGAAGAGCCTGCGATTAGCCTGGTTGTGGCATTCTGTAGTATTTGAAAAGCTTTTAATGATACTTCTGGCAGCCTGATATAAAGGGCATTGCAGTAATCTAATAAGGGTTATACTAGAGCCTGAACTACAGAACAGAAGCCAGAATGTGAAAGTAATGGTTTCAGATTGCAAAGGATACATAGTTTATAAAAGCCAGAATGAACAACCGATTTGATTTGATTATTATTTTTCAGATCATCTTCAATTTGAAAGTCAAGGCTCTTTTCACAGGAAGATACTTTATTTTATTTATTTAAAAACTTTTCTATACCGTCGTTTAGTAGTGCACCATCACAACGGTTTACAAGGTGGCACGCATATATGTATTTGATTGAATTCTTACTAACAAAGTGCCAAAACATTTAACGGTAACAATTTTCATAATCTAAGGTATATAATGTGAGATCTGGGTCTTGGTAAAACAGTGTTTTCAATCTGAATGTGTTGATTATTAGCGCATGGAAAACTGCTGTAAAGTTAGAATCTCTGTTTTATAGATGTTCAAGACTAGCTTGTTATGAGTTAGCCACTGATGCAAGGTGAATATACAGCAAAAAACTAGAGCAAACGTTTCATCCCAAGTGGTGCCTACTTTAATGAAAAACTGTATGTCATCAGCATATAGACTTTAACCAGGACATAATCTGTCCTGTCTTCCATCTCCCATGTTTACGCTCCCTGTTTAATGTAACTTTACCTTCTACCTAGATGTTATTTGGTTTCCCCCTGTTCAATTGTAAACCGGTACGATAAGACCTGGTCTTGAGTATCGGTATTGTAAAAGAATTTAAATAAATAAAATAAAATAAATAATGTGGCTAGTAATCTTCAGACCGGTGACATGTATATATTAAAAGGAAGAACCCTCTGCTCCAATTTTGGCCTGTTATCTTCAATCAGATAAGTATGAGTCAAACAACTTTAAGATAGTTCCTGAAATTCCACATCCTCATAAATGAAATAGTAAAATTTGGTGGTCAATAGAATCAAATGAGGATGAGAAATCTCATGTTAATAAAACATATTTTTTTCAGCATCAGCAACATATTTGAGATCATCAATTAATGAGACAAGTAGAATCTCAGTGCTTAATGCCTTCCTAAATCCAAATGATAATGGGTCTAATACTTGGTGATCATCAAAATCATCCAAAAATTGCTTCAATACCATGGAATCCATAATTGTGTTCATGAGTATTTGGGGCATTTTAATTTGGGCACAAATGCTAATGAGAAGTTTTTGGGCTGTGTGGAGATGTGTCTTGGTATAGGATGGTATTGGGTGTTATTGATCAGAACTTTGCCACTGGAGCGTTGCCATTGTGAGAAGTTTTGAGAGTTAAAATTTACAATTTCTGTAGAATTGACTCCAGTCCAGACAGTTTTTAGTCCGCTGGCGCGCGTAGATTTACGTCTGCTTCTCGCAGGCGTAAATCTAGGGACAAAGGTAAGGGGGGTTTAGATAGGGCCAGGGGGGTGGGTTAGGTAGGGGAAGGGAGGGGAAGGTGAGGGGAGGGCGAAAGGAAGTTCCCTCCGAGGCCGCTCCGATTTCGGAGAGAACGGAGGCAGGCTGTGCGGCTCGGCGCACGCAGGCTGCCCAAAATCGGCAGCCTTGCACGCGCCGATACAGGATTTTAGAGGACATGCGCGGCTATGTGCGTATCTTATAAAATCCTGCGTACTTTTGTTTGCGCCTGCTGCGCAAACAAAAGTACGCGATCGCGCTTTTTTTAAAAATCTACCCCTATGTCTACAAATTTGGAATAAAATTACAAAATCCTAAAAGAACAAAATAAAAAACATTATTGTTCACATCTTTAGGAAGAGAGTATGGAAGAATGTATGTCCACAATATTGAATATCACTGTCCTTCCATTCAAAATAGGGGTTCCTTGCTTAACTTTTTGTTTCATCTACTTAGTGATTCTAGTTCAATAAGCTAGCATAGACACATACTAGGGAATCCAGTAGTTACCGGAAGATTCCTCAGTAAAAGTGAGTTAGTTTCTTTTATCTGTTTGTTTAATTTTTAAAATGTTTTTTATTGTATTTTACTGTATTTATTTTTTATTTTATTATGTGTATTATGTTATATCACTACGTTATGCTATTATGTAACCTGATGAGTACTATGGATCGTGCAGGATATAAATCCACCAAATAAATAAATAAAATACAAATTTGAATTGTAGAGAGAAGAGCTGGAGAGGGGAAGATCTTAGTGTTATACTCGCTGCCCACAGCAGCCCCACGGTGCAGTTCTCTCACCTCTCTGCACAAGTTTCAAGCTCCAGCTCCTCGTCGCTGGCGGCAGTGGACCTCCAGTCTCAACCTCAGACTTCTGCCAGCATCTCCGGCCCTGCTCTGCTTCCTGGAACCTCCCACCAGGATGCCTCCACTCCTCGGGCCTTTCTGCGGGCCTCGCAGAGAGATGCCACCGGCAGCACTGCGCCCCTCTCTAGGCGTGCGCATGCACATCAGTGAATGATTTAAAAGGCCTACGGCGGAAACCTGGCCGTGGACCTGGATGCTGACGTCAGATCCTTCAGCATATAAATACTCAGGCCGCGCTCCTCAGTGTCACTTTTGCAACAGGCCTCCTTGGTCTCCTGTTCCTGGTCTCTGAGTGCTCATTGCTGCAGAACTTGTTTGTTCGTGTTCCTGATTCTTCAAGTTCCTGGTTCCTGTTCCACTGTTCGTCTCATCTTGTGTTTGATTGATTTCCTGGATTTGACCACTGCTTTGCCTGACTCTGCCTACCTGCCTTCTCCAAGCCTGACCACTGCTTCGCCTGACTTTGCCTACCTGCCTTCTCCAAGCCTGACCTCTGCTACGCCCGACCACGCCTGCCTTCTCCAAACCTGACCTCTGCTAAGCCTGACCATGCCTGCCTTCTCAAGCCTGTCCCCTGTTATGTCTGACCATGACTGCTTTCTCCGTGCCTTGACCATTGCTACATCTGACCACATCTACCTTCTCCATGCCTTGACCATTGCTACGTCTGACCATGCCTGCCTTCTCCTTGCCTTGACCATTGCTACATTCAATCATGACTGCCTTCTCCGTGCCCTGACCATTGCTACTTCTGACCATGCTTGTTTTTTCCATGCCTTGAACTTTGCTATGTACAACTTTGCCTCAGACTCTCTTGAGTCCAGAGTTCCACGTTGCTTGCTACACTTTCCAAGTGCCACCTGCTTCTACTCAAGTTTGACAGTGATGCCTCTGTCCCTATCCTCTGGACATGGACGGACTGTTAAGGCTTCGGCCTTCCTTTGCTCAGGCACCTTCAGTATCCTCCTGTTCCCTGGTGCTTGGGTTTCTGTTCTGCATCCTGTCCAGGATAGGATCATGCCACCTGCTGGCTGCTGTCTCTGGGCTGAACCAGCTACTACTGATACCCAACCTCAAGGCCCGCCTAAGTCCTGCCAGCCCTGGCACCTGAAGGCTCAACCCTAGAGGAACGTGGGCTGGTATAGGTGAAGCTCCAGTGGCCTCCAGCTTCAGCCCACTCCACCAGCTGATGATGAGGACCTGTAGGCCCTCGCCTATGGGTTGCATCAACCTCACCTCAGCCCAAAGATCCACCTCCTGTTAGCTTCGTGGACCCTTGGGCCGATCGGAACCGCAGAGTGGGGTGCTGTGAGGATTCGCAGCAGCGGCCCGACCGGGAGGCGGCAGAAGCTGACTCGTGGATGGCTTGGAGAAGAAGGCACGGAGGGCCCTATGCGACCAAGGGCTCGAGAGAGAAATGGAGAGAAGACTGACCTGGTGGAAGGAGGTCTTCACCCTGGAAGCCGGTACTCCCCCGAGAGGAGCTCGTAAGAGTCCGGCCGCTGGGACTTAGGCGATTCACCCTGGAAGCCGGCGTCCCCCCAGGAGGAGCCCGTAGGGACCCGGCCGCTGGGACTTAGGAGAATCCTCGGAGAAGGGGTCGTCGCTCACCAGGCCAGGGTCGAATACCAGAGGGGTGCCGTCAGCCAGTCCGGGTCAGAAGTCAGAGAATAACCGTCAGCCAATCCGAGTCAGAGCCAGAGAAACACCGAAGCCAATCCGAGTCAGAACCAGAGAATCAGGAGACGAGCAGGAACGCAGCAACTGGGATCAGGAAGCAGAAGCACCTGGGAACCTCGTTGCAAGGCCCTGAGGGAGTCCGGATACAGGGTTTAAATACCCTGAGGGTGTCTGACGTCATCCAAGGCTGGCCTGCCGGTTTCCTGCGCTGCCCCTTTAATTGAGAGCCCCAGCCACGCGCGCGCACCTAGGGGGCAGAGTCAGCCGCGGTCAGACGCCGGCTGCTCCGTCGGAGCGGAGGCACGGCGGTAGAAGCGGGGGCAGGCCCAGCCACCGCGGCAGAGCGTCGGGGGAGGCGCGGCAAGGGTCCCCGGAGGCCGGAGGGGGACAGGGAAGGCCCGCAGGACCGCAAAGGTAGGCGGCACGGCCGGGGCCGACCCGAGGCCGCAACACCTCCTATGCAACATAGAGGTCAAGACCAATCACTCCTGACTTTAAACCCTAGCTTTGCTCATGAGTTACTCACGCTAGCAGCAGGATCAGTGACAGAGTACCAATGCTCATTAGCAATGAACCCATAAGTGCATGAATTATAAAGTAAACTTCAATTAATTGTTTATACACAAACATTGACAGGCCTAAATACACAGAGACAGTGACATATAAAAAAGAAAGAGAGAAAACTACAGTAACAGAGAAAAGAAATAAAGGTAAGTAAGAAAAAAAAAGTATGCACAAGAGAATACACATATGATTAGAGAAGATAATACTAATACTTATCTGAGAGAGGAAATTCAGAATTTTCACATTCCAGAGAATTCATGAATCATATTCCCGAAAAGAGAAAACAAGAAAAATAAAGAATCAAAAATAGAGTACAGTCTGTAAGGTAAAGCTTTGTATTCAGAGTTATACTTATCTGATAGCCATTCTTTAATTCTTTGAAGGAACTGGTTCCATGAGTTTGGACTACTAAAGAAAACACATTTTTATGTATTTGTGCACATAACTCATCTGATATTATGTTGCTTTATCTGCTGAATTTATCTTAAAAAAAGAAATTTTAAAAGTTGAACTCAATAGGGTAGCATAATCCTTTGCACTATTGTTATGTTTTGGTATGGATGTGAATCCTGGGCCGGAGTGAGAGGTGTCACCGCACACAGGGAGGAACCCCGTGGGCCTCACCACCGGTAGGCGTGGTCTCAGTAGCTAGGACTCAGCTGTAGTATAAACTTTATTATGGGAGAAAAAGAGAGCATAACCGGAGGCAGAGTTAGCGCGTACTAACACAAAAATGAATTTTTTCTGAAATTTTGGAAAAAAATTCAATTGTTTTTCAGTACTCCTGAACCATTCCGAATTAGGCAATTTTGTTGACATTGCCTAATTCAGGAAAAACGAATGCACATCCCTACATGGTATAGCCTTATTGTGGTGATATACCACAATATCTGCAATATTTAGCATAACCCTACCCATATTCCTTCCGCTATTACAATGAACTATTTTGGATGAGATTTGCATGTATAAAGTTTGCAAATCCATGCAAAGCAGTTCATGCATAGGCACACCTTATGTAAATAAAATGATGTAGCTGACTTAGAAATTTGTCAGCCATATTATTTTAGCTACACCTGTTTGAAAACCATTAATCTAACATGGGAGCATAGAGACTCTAACATAGGTCCTGATGTTCCTACATTAGATTTAAAATGCCAACCTAAGAAAAAAGAAGGTGGCCAAAATGTAAATCAAACTTGAACCCTCTCCTTACCCCAGGGCTGCCACTTGAGGTCATTATGGCCAAAGAAACCCTTATTCCCCTTGCAAAAAACAGAAAAATTGTGAAAGATTCCTCCACCAGACCTCAATCCCCACCCCAAACTCTTAAAAAAAGAACTAATTGGACTATAGTGGTCCCCCATTCCCTCAGACCTTCAAAGATCTAAAGAGTCATTGGTCTATAGTGGGTGCCCCATCACCACAAACCTCCCTCCTGTACCCCATTACCTAAAAAAAAAAGCAAAATCCATCTATTGAAAGAGCCTGGGGCATCCCCTAGCTCCAGGCCTGGTTGTGCCAAAATGGTGCTCACCTGACCTTTCTTCCATAACATGGTTGGGGCAAAGTCCAGTCATCATAGCCAAGAAGTGCTGAATAGCACTGGCTGGCTAAGTTTAGCCTAATAAGTCTGCTCTTGCTCTGAGAAGGCCTAAAATTATCTGAGTAGGTGTAACAGGATACTTTTAAACCTACCTAGCTGTATTCAGAATATAGCTGAGTAACTGGAAAAAAGAAACTTCTGGATCTGTAGTCCAAATCCCACACAACAGGTAAGATTCTGACTGCAAATTTAGTGGCGTACATTACTAGTGTTGGGGTCAGAGCAGCATAAGATCCTGCAGGAATGTGGTATGGAGGGTGGGGTTGTAAGTGTAGGGTTAGGGGTTAGACGTATGTGGGGAGGATGAATAGAAGGGGACCCAGTGGCAACCTATTTTCTTTGACTATTGTGAAGGGGGTTTGGAAGGCCTTGGATCAGTATGGCCCACACATGTTATTTTATTTTTGGAAGTTTGGGGGATTGGATTGGGCTCTAGGCCTTGACATTTTTTTAAAGTTTTTTGGGTGGTTCTGGGGCTGCAGAATCTGGTCTGCTGGCCTAGAATGTGAATATATGCATTTTATTTGTCAGCTTAACTGGCTATATTCAGTATAAAGCTGGTTAGATTTAAAGTTATCCAGGTAAACAAAACAAACACAGATCACTTTACCAGCATATATTCAGCAGGATGAATAAAGTTATCTGGCTAATTTTGACCAAGTATCCAGCTAACTTTAGCCAGATAACTTGCCTGCTGGCTGGATTATTGAGTATAGATCTATGTATGGCTGTATCTTAGTAAACAGCCCAAATAATAGAACTAGGTTGGATACCAATGTTGTTTTTAATAGAGTGATTAAAAAGAATAAACTCAGAAAAAATGAATACTAGGCTTGAAACTTGATTTACATCTTAAGAACAAAGAAAAAAATGAAACTGTGACTATTGTCCTTATCTTCACTGTTATTGTGTGTAATATCCTTCTATAATCTCTTCTTGTAATGATACTTAATAGCTGTCTTCCAGCTATTAATGGAAATTGTCACAGACAAGGGAGATATTACTTCATCTAATAAACTAATGTAGAGCCGAAAGAAAAGAAAGAACAATATGTGAAGACTGAACAAATAAAAAAAATGTGACTTTTTTTTCTCAAAATTAACCCTATGCATAGATGATTATGCTAAAATCAAAAGAACAGATGCGTTCAATTTTTAATGACTGTCTTAGAGTGTATTTTAGGCTTGCAATTTGCAGTGGTTGTAATGATTTTAGCAATGTTTACAAGAGAAAGTTCTCATGTGTTTAATTGTATGTGAGCCCTCAGGGACAGGAAAATACCTACAGTACCTGAATGTAATCCGCATTGAAGTGGCAAAAGAAAAGCAGAAAATAAATAAAGAAATAATAAATGCGTCAGGTTCACATTGAAATATTAACTGTATATTGACCACAAAAGATGCTTTACATTTGTCAACTCCAGTTTGGGGTTTTTGGCATACCTGAACCTTCCTGCACAATGCTACAGACCCATGGGTACCCTACATCCATGGGACTGCAAGCTCATTTTTACAGGGCAATTTCTTGTGGTTCCTTTGAAGATCCTACTGTTATGTGGAACAGGAGTACAAAGTACATGACAGAAATTACAAACAAAAAGACATGATTATGCTAGTTTTTCATGTATTTCCCCACCCCTGTCTTAACCTTTCCCCTTGTCTAGGCAGGTTGAATTATGCACACTCTGAATGCATGCATACTTTATCTTCTCAGTGGGGGGAGGAGGGAGGAAGAGGGTGAAATAATCAGAAAATATTTTTATATGGGAAAACATGAGTGGCTGGTCATGGAGCCATCCCACGACCAGTCACACTCACTCCCAGGACCCAGCATCACCTTGATCCTCTTTGCCGCAGTAGGAACGCCGCCGCCATGCTACTTCCAGGCACCCATTCTTTTTTTTTTTTTTAATAATTTTTATTGAAAGAAGGGAGCACAATGTCATAGAACCCCAAAGGGCCCCAAAGAGTACAAAGTAGTATAAGGAATCTAACTTCTATTCCAGTGCCTTATCCTTGATGGACAGAACCGTGATGACAAGGGGCGCAGGGGAAAATATTGAAATCTTGAGTTTTGTCCAAATAACTCAAAAAGTTACCCAGACTAACCCTCTGAATATTGACTTTTCTGATGCATATTTGTACTGCCTTTTCAAGAGATGTGATAACTGATTTTGTTTCTTTGGCATATACTTTTGGTATCCCACCTGAAATTGTACTTTTAAAATTTTAATGTAATTAGAAACAGGATTAATAAAATACATTTTTCATGGGATATGAAGACAGCAATTTTCTGCGCTTTTCCTACTGGTGAAGACCTGCAAGGACACATTTTCAGGTGAATTTTCAAAAGATCTATGCATGTAAATGTAACACTATTGTAGCAATTTAAAAAGCCATTTACCCACATTAAATGTACTTAATGAATATAAAATATATTGATGACAATTCATTGGCACATATTGTAGCAATTTTCAAGTGTCACTTACAAGGATAAAGTGTATTTACACGTGTAATGTTGCACGTCCCAGCCGCGCTGGTACCACGGCCGGGCCTGCTCACCTCGGCTCCCCTCCGCGAGGCATGGTCCATCCTCCCTCACAGCCACATCCAGCCCTCGGTGCCCGCGGCGTCCCACAACATCTCCAGGCCCCTTGGGGCCTTTGACTATACACTGCTCCTCACAGAGGGGCTTGGTGTCCTCATCGGCGTCGGGTTCGTCCCTAAGCGTGCGTGCGGATCACCTGGCCCTTTAAAGGGCCAAGCCCAGGAAACTCCTCTGTGGCGCGCAACAATGATGTCACCTGAGCCCTGCTTAAAAGGCAGGGCTCAGGCTCCAGTTCCTTGCCTTGGCAAACGGGTCATCTCATTCATGAGAAGCTAGTTGCCGTCCTGAGTTCCTGCTTCCTTGATCCTGTGCTTGTTCCAGTGTTCCTGCGTTCCTGTGTTTCTGTCCTTGTTCCAGTGTTCCTGCGTTCCTTTGTTCCAGTGGGTGTTCCAGTGTTCCTGCTTCTGTGTTCCCGTGGTCCTTCCTGTGTGCCAGCATCTGTTCCTGATTCATGCTTTGCTTTGCAGGTTGTACCTTCTCTGACTGATTCATGGTACTGACCTCGGCTTGCCTCTGATCACATTTGGACATACTCAGTATTGACCTCTGCTCACCACAGACCACATTTGGACCACTGCCTGGAACTGACCTCTGCTTGCCATTGACCATGCTCGGACTGATACCTGGAACTGACTTCTGCTCACCACTGACCATGCTCAGACTGATACCTGGAACTGACCCTTGCTTTGGCTGACCACCCTTGGACGGATACCCTGGCTTTGACCCTTGCGCTTCACTTGGACATTCTCTTTGCTTCTCCTGTGACCACCAGGTCTGCCTGCTCTGACGCTGCCCATTAGGGGTGTGCATTCGGATTGACCGCATTAGTAAAACGCAACTCATATTTTTTTTTTACTTAAAAAATTGATTCGACATAAACGATCGGATTTCCCACATATCGAACATAGATATGTTCGATATGTGGGAAATCGCGATTGTTGAGCCAAAATAAAAATATAAACCCCCTCACCCTCCTTAATCCCCCCCCCGACTTACCACAACTCCCTGGTGATGGAGCGAGGAGTGAGGACGCCATTTCTGCAATCCTTGGCGAGAAGCATGTGACATCGGCGGCACGTCGAGTGACGCCGGCGTCACGTGATTCCCGGCTTGTTCGCGCCGGACGGCTCGTTCGGCCCAAAAAGAACTTTTGGCCAGCTTGGGGGGGCCTCCTGACCCCCCCCAAGCTGGCCAAAAGTTCTTTTTGGGCCGAACGAGCCGTCCGGCGCGAACGAGCCGGGAATCACGTGGCGCCGCGTCACTCAGACGCGACGTCACGTGATTCCCGGCAAGTTCGCGCCGGACGGCTCGTTCGGCCCAAAAAGAACTTTTGGCCAGCTTGAGGGGGTCAGGAGGCCCCCCCAAGCTGGCCAAAAGTTCTTTTTGGGCCGAACGAGCCGTCCGGCGCGAACGAGCCGGGAATCATGTGACGCCGACGTCACGTGATTCCCGGCTCGTTCGCGCCGGACGGCTCGTTCGGCCCAAAAGAACTTTTGGCCAGCTTGGGGGGGTCAGGAGGCCCCCCCAAGCTGGCCAAAAGTTCTTTTTGGGCCGAACGAGCCGTCCGGTGCGAACGAGCCGGGAATCACGTGACGCCGCGTCACTCGACGTGCCACCGACGTCACATGCTTCTCGCCAAGGATTGCAGAAATGACGTCCTCACTCCTCGCTCGATCACCAGGGAGTTGTGGTAAGTCTGGGGGGGGGATTAAGGAGGGTGAGGGGGTTTAAATTTTTTTTTTGCACATATGTACATATACCCAACTCATTGGATTTTTTTTATGTCCATATTGGCCGCAAGTGGGACCCCCTTTCGGACATAAAAAATATGAACATAAAATTTTGCTCTGCACATCCCTACTGCCCATGGCCTTCTACAAGCTAGACCAGTAGGCGCTGCCTATCCTGTCTGAAAGACCTTCAGTCCTGTTCCCTACCATTGGTCTCCGGTACACTCTGTTCTGGTCTAGCTCAGCTGTTCTCCACTAGCCATGCACCCATGCTCTTGATGGGCAGATCTCTCCTCTACCTCTCCAGGAGACCCTCTGAGGCCCACCTAAGTCCAGGTGGTCTGGGTACCCAAGGGCTCAACCTGCGGAACCCCCAGACTGTTATTGGTGAAGCTCCAGCTTTCCTCTGTCTCCTCGTGTGCTCCACCTCCTGCCGGCAATCACCCTCTGGGACCTCCCTGAAGGCCGTACCAATCCTGCGCCAGGCCAAGGGTCCATCTCCAGCGCAACAGATTGCCAAGGCCATGTACTCGGCAGAGTCCTCTGCCTTGCAGGCTATACCAGACCTGACTACATGTGTCCGGGAGAAGCAACAATTTCTCAAAGCATTGGCCACCTTAGTAGAGAGACTACACTCTCAATTGGAAGAGTCCGCCATGGCCAACCCAGGGACTCTTGCCAACAGCGTTTCCGCTGCTTCACCGCCCTCATGGGCACTGCTGGCCCTCCCAGCTCCTCCCCGTTTTAATGGGGATACTCGTGTCTGCCGAGGATTAATCAACCAGTGTTACATGCAGTTTGCGCTACAACCTTCCTTATTCCCAGATGAAGTGACGAAGATCTCCTTCATCTTATCTCAATTGGAGGGGAAAGCCCTGTCATGGGCCTCCCCACTCTGGGAGCATTCCGATTCCTTACTACAGCAGCTTCCTCAATTCATTTCCACGTTCCGACGCACCTTTGATGACCCAGGCTGACAGGCGGTCACCGCCGGACACCATCTCTTCCACTTCTGCCAGGGGTCCCGCTCTATTTCAGAATAAACCTTGGAGTTCCAAATCCTGGCAACAGAATTGGGATGGCAGGAAGACTGCCTGTGGGTACTCTATCTCGAGGGATTGTCATCCGCTCTGAAGGACGAATTGGCAGCCTGAGAGATCCCTATATCGTTGGAGGACCTCATCTCGTTGGTTGGGTGGATTGACCACTGCCTCCAGGAACGGCACCAGGAAGTAAAGGCTGTCCAACGACCGGTCCCGGAACGACCTGGGTCCATCAGCCCCATGTTAAGGGCACTTCTGATGATTGCCCCGCCAAAAGAAGAACCCATGCAAATAAACAGTGGTTGCCTTACTCCCGAACGCCTCCAAAGGTGGAAGTCCAGTCTCTGCCTTTACTGTGGAGGTCCTGGCCATCTTATCCAGACCTGTCTGGTGCATCTGGGAAACTCCATAGTCTAAGCCCCGACGGGGGTCAGAGCTTGGCACTACAGTTACTGGCCCTCAACTTCTGCTGCCTGTCTCCTTTTCCAAGGGAACACATTCCTTCTCAACCACCGCCCTTGTGGATACTGGGACTGATGGGAACTTCATTCTTGAAGAATTAGTGACTCAACTTCAAATCCCTACTCAACCTCTGGAGGTACCATTGCGTATTGCCTCCATCCATGGAGAACCCTAACGGGATCGCATCATCCATCATACCCTAGTCATCCGACTGACCGTAGGGACTCTGCAAGCAGAAGAGATTCCTCTCATGATCCTGAAGCGGTCAGTACAACTCATTGTTCTTGGTCTACCCTGGCTACAATTGCACTCCCCACATTTCAACTGGGAGTCGCTCCAGCTTACTCAGTGGGGCCCTCAGTGCCAGGATCATTGTTTACAGTGGGAATCCCCGTCCGTACCAGTACTAACATCCACAACCCTTCCTGGGTTACCTACGCCCTACGCTGACTTCCAAGAAGTCTTTTCCAAACAGCAAGCCGACATCTTACACCCTCTCCAGAAGTTCAACTGCCCAATCGAACTGTTGCCCAGTACCACTCCTCCTAAGGGCAGAACTTATCCTCTCTCACTTCCAGAGATCCAGGCTATGTCTACCTGTATTAAGGAAAACCTAGCCAAAGGCTTCATATGGCCCTCAACCTCCCCTGCGGGCGCTGGCTTCTTTTTTGTAAAGAAGGATGGTACTTTAAGGCCATGTATTGACTACCGAGGCCTGAACGTCATCACCCGCAAGGACTGGTTCCCACAGCTGCTCATTAGTGAGCTTTTTGATTGGCTCCAGGGGGCCCGAATTTTCACTAAGTTGGACCTATGCGGGGCCTACAACTTGGTCCACATTGAACCAGATGATATATGGAAAACCACGTTCAATACGCGGGATGGACACTGCAAATATGTAGTCATGCCCTTCAGGCTATGCGATTCTCTGGCCATCTTCCAGAGGATGATGAATGAGATCTTTTGCGATTTCCTCTATTCCTTCATTGTAGTTTATCTGGACGACATCTTGACTTTTTCCAGAGATTTGGAATCCCATCACTCTCATGTCCAGCCCGTCCTCCAGCATCTTAGAGACCATCACCTCTACTCCAAACTTGAAAAATGTCTCTTAGAGCAGTCTAGCCTCCCATTCTTGGGCTATATCATCTCCACCAAGGATTCACTATGGACCCAGACAAGCTCCAAGGTATTCGTGACTGGCCCCAGCTGGTTGGCCTATGGGCTCTACAAAGGTTCTTGGGATTCACAAATTATTGCCATCACTTTATTGCAGACTACTCCTCACTAGCTGCTCCACTCACCGCCATGACTAAAAAGGGATGTGACCTCCAGGATTGGAGTCCCAAAGCCCAGTATGCATTCCAGGCCCTTAATGAGGCCTTCTGTACCGGCCCTTGTCTCTGCCATCCGGACCTGAATCGTCCATTTATCGTAGAGGATGACACATCCGCCATTGGCGCCGGAGCAGTTCTCAGCCAATTCTCTATGAAGGGAGTCCATGTCCCGTGCTCATTCTACTCCCATAAGATCTCTCCCACAGAACATAATTTTACCATCGGCTGTGAAGCTCGTCCTCCAGGAGTGGAACCCCTGGTTAGAGGGAGCACAGCATAAATTCACTATTTACACGGACCATAAAAACGTATAACATTTGAAAGAGGCACAGCTTTGGAACGCACGACAGGCCACTGGGCTCTCTTCTTCACGTGGTTCAATTTTGAACTGTGCTACCACCCGGCTGAGAAGAATCTCCGCGCCGATGCCTTGTCACGCTCGGTAGAGCCGGAGGATACCCTCGAAACTCCAGCACACATAATTGACCCCGCATGTATTTCCATCGCAGTGACTACCACCGTGCCAGCAGGTAAGACAGTGGTGCTCATCTCCGAGAGCAAGTTTTACGTTGGGCTCACGACTCCTGACACTCTGGCCATCCTTGTCGGGCCCGAACCCTTGAGATGCTCCGCAGACACTACTGGTGGGTCAGTATGGTAAAAGACTCCCGAGATTACATAGACTCCAGCCCTGTTGTGTGCAACAAAAGCCCACCACTGGACGACCATGGGGGCTTCTTCAGCCTCTCCTGGCACCCACTGAACCCTGGACTAGTCTTTCTACAGACTTCATTGTGGAATTGCCCCCTTCCAAGGGGCACACTGTAATCTGGGTCATAATAGATCGCTTCTCCATAATGGCCCATTTTGTGCCTTTACCTGGCCTACCATCGGCTCTTGAACTTGCACAATTATTTCTGAATCACGTCTTCTGTCTCCACTGATTGCTGCAGGAGACTGTCTCTGATCGTGGCCCTCAGTTCGCTGAAAAGTATTGGAGATCCCTCTGCAATAAATTCAATATCACCCTAAACCTGACCTCCGCCTACCATCCGTAGGCCAACGGCCAGACCGAGAGGACCAACCGCTCTCTGAAGTCTTTCCTCCGGTCCTACGTTAATGACCAGCAAGATAACTGGGTCAACCTTTTCCCATGGGCCGATCTGTCACACAATACCCACATTGCATCCACCACCAGGACATCTCCATTTGCAGTAGTTTTCAGTCGGCAGCCCCGTCTGCCTATACCTGTTCCTCTCAGCATGCTAACTCCTGCAGCGCAAGCCACAGCACAAACCATCCGCCGCCTATGGGATCAGGTCAAAGTACACCTGTGTCAAGCAGCCAAGCATGCTAAGTGGGTGACGGATGCTCACCATCGAGCTGCCCCAGTATTCCTTCCTGGACAAAAAGTCTGGCTCAGCATGCTGCACATCCGCCTCCAGCTGCCCTCGCAACGAATGGCCCCTAAGTACATAGGGCCGTTCTCTGTTCTTCGCCAAGTAAGAGCAGTAACCTACCAGCCAAAACTGCCTCCGAACCTTGGGATTCACAATACATTCCATATATCCTTAAGCCACAGGTCCTATCCTGGCATTTGCGAAGACCACCGCAACCCACTCAGCTTGCTGCAGAACCAGAAGCCACCCTCCAAGTGTAGGAGGTATTAGATGTTCGTCGCAGTAGAGGGCGCTGGGAGTACCTCCTGGCATGGGAGGGCTTCGGTCCGGAGGAGAACTCATGTGAGCCCTCCCACATTGTCCTTCATAAAGTCCTCCTTTGCACCTTTCATCATCAGCATCCGGAGAAGCCTAGACCAGTTAGGGGGAGGCCTAGAAGGGGGGGACCTATTGCGCATCCCGGCCATGCTGGTGCCAAGGCCGGGCCTGCTCACCTCGGGCTCCCCTCCATGAGGCCTGGTCCATCCTCCTTCACAGCCGTGGCCAGCCCCCGGTGCTCGCGATGGTCCACGACATCTCCAGGCCCCTCGGTGCCTTTGACATCGCACTGCTCCTCACGGCAGGGCTCGGCGTCCTTGTTGGCATTGGGTTTGCTCCTGGGTGCGCACGGATCACCCGGCCCTTTAAAGGGCCAAGTGTGGGAAATTCCTCCGCAGCACGCGACGATGATTACCCCTGAGCCCTGCATAAAAGGCAGGGTTCAGGCTCCAGTTCCTTGTCTTGGCAAACAGGTCATGTCATTCTTGAGAAGCTAGTTGCCGTCCTGTGTTCCTGCTTCCTTGATCCTGTGCTTGTTCCAGTGTTCCTGCGTTCCTGTGTTCCAATGGGTGTTCCAGTATTCCTGCTTCTGTGTTCCCATGGTCCTTCCTGTGTGCCAGCATCTGTTCCTGATTCCTGCTCCACTTCCCAGGTTGTACCTTCTCGGACTGATTCACGGTACTGACCTCGGCTTGCCTCTGACCATGTTTGGACTGATACCTGGTATTAACCTCTGTCGCCACTGACCACGTTTGGACTGCTGCCTGGAACTACTCAGACTGATACCTGGAACTGACCCTTGCTTTGGCTAACCACTCTCAGATGGATACCCTGGCTTTGACCCTTGCACTTCTCTCGGACACTCTCTTCGGTTCTCCTGTGACCACCAAGTCTGCCTGCTCTGACGCTGCCCGCGGCCTTCCTCAAGCTAGACCACTAGACGCTGCCTATCCTGTCCAGAGGACCTTTAGTTCCTGTTCCCTTCCAGTGGTCTCCGGTACACTCTGTTCCGGTCTAGCTCAGCTTTTCTCCACTAGTCACGCATCCTTGCTCTTGGTGGGCACACCTCTCTGCTACCTCTTCGGGAGACCCTCTGAGGCCCATCTATGCCCTGCAGAACCCCCAGACTGTTATTGGTGAAGCTCCAGCTTGCCTCAGTCTCCTCATGTGCTCCACCTCCTGGCGGCAGGCACCCTCTGGGAATATCTGGGACCTCCCTGAGGGCCAGACCAATCATGCGCCAGGCCAAATGTCCACCTCCAGCGAAACATGTAAAACCAAGTTTTAAGCATGTAAATGCTTTTGAAAATCAGGCCGACAGTGTAACAGCCCATGTACTTTTACCTGATATGAAAAGTATGAATAGAGTCAATCTGTACTTGATATAATGCATTTTCAGTGGTTAGAGGGATATAAGGGGAGTGATGTTATGAACATGCAGGCCTTTATCAATCATTTTTGTCCAGCCCTTAGGCTAGTTAAAAATAAAGAAAATAATTTTATAACTGCTGTCAGGAGAAGAGTGACAAACTCCTAGCACGGCAGGATATTCTACAGGTCCCCGTTCAGCAGTGGTCCAAAGATACCAAGGGGAAACAGCAGGGGGCGTGGAGACACCCTGTGTGGACTACAATTCCCAGAATCCCAGAGCGGCAGGGGAAGGCTCCTAACCAGAAGGAGGCTGAGGTGAAGGCCGAGGGTAATCAGGAGGAATTAGAGGCAGCTGAGAGCATGCTGTGGGAAGCAGAGGGTGTGTCCAGGAGTGAGGAAGAAAGCTCAGAGAGCAGTAGCATGGAGAGTGAGGAGGAGATGGACTGGGAGCTGCCTTCCGAGGAGTCCTCTGCGTCTGACATGGAGACGGAGTGAGTGTGTCCTGCAGCATTGGCGTTACCTGGTTTCACTACACACTTACAAGGAGGACAAGGTTGATTACCGCAAGAGATAGAGGTGAGACAGGACGGGGAGCACAACTATAGGGGAGAAGGGGTGAGTTGATGCTGGATCCCCACGCTGGGTAGTCAGTGCAAGGTTAGAAGCCTGACTACAGACATTTCGGTTTCAGTGCAGAGGCAATAGTGAATTGCAATTTCTGCACAATCTTAGGAACGAAACAAAAAGACCTGGATTTTTGATAAACTATTATATGTTTGTTTGTGAATCCTTCCTCAGTGGAGGAGGGGGAAGAACTGAGAATTGCATCTCGGTGAGAGCACAGGAAAAATACCTGACTGGAGGAGGGCCAGTCAGAGACAGAATGGGAAACCTCATTCAACAGGTTGACTCCTAAACTGTTTTAAAGAATTGTCAGAACGTCTGAATTTGCTAGGGATGTGAATCGTTTTTCAACGATTAAAATTATCGTCCGATAATGTTTATATCGTCTTAAATCGTTATAGAACACGATACAATAGAAATTCTAACGATTTATCGTTAAAAATCGTTAAATCGTGTTAGTGCGCACTAACTCGAGTTAGTGCGCACTAACTCCCCGTTAGTGCGCACTAACTCGATTTAGTGCGCACTAACTGAAAATGATACAAATAAACACTTTCCAGGTCACTGAAGGTCAGTTAGGAATGAATATGTGTTCCTATTGGCTGGCTGCCCTCTTATCTATTGATGTTACCAAGGTTACCACTGAGGTGATGGTTGGGGGGATGGGAAATGGAACTGGAAACTAACGAACACCAACAGAAAATGAAACAAAGTGTTCACACTTCCCAGGTCAGTAAAGGTCACTTAGGAATGAATATGTATGTATGTATTCCTATTGGCTGGCTGTGCTCTTATCTATTGATGTTACCAATATGGTTGGGGGGATGTGAAATGGAAACAGTTGGAAGCTTGACAAAAAAAGTAATGTAATGATCAGCACTCACGTGACTAGAACTTGTTTGTTTATTATTTTTGTTAGCAGGCACCTGAAATGCTAGTGCATGTTGAATTTGCCAATCACTGTGCATTTTAGAAAGGTGGTCCTGGCTGGAACTGTACACAGTTCAAATATATGTAATTGATTGTTGGTAAGTGTATTTTTTAAGTAGCCACACTGGCACCAGTATGTTTACTTTTCCTCCTACTTAACTCACTAGCTCAGCTTTGTAAGAAGGGCTTCTCTGCTTGTGTGTTGTTTTTGTTTGGTGTGAGGAGAGCAGAAACATAAGATCTTTATTCAATCTACTACAGTCATCTCTTACAGTGCCCTATCCCTATTAATACCAGGAGTGTTGTGATCTTCCTGCACACAGTGCCCTAACCCTGATACCAGTCTGAGACAGCTCCCTCCCTGCATTACTAGTGAGAGGCTGGCTTCACAGACAGGGGGGAGCTGCCTGACCCTCACTCCTGACTTCCCCCATGTCCCAGCTAGTGAATGGTGTGTGGGTGAGGGGGGGGGGAGGATGGTGAAGTCTGAGACAGCTCCCTCCCTGCATTACTAGTGAGAGGCTGGCTTCACAGACAGGGGGGAGCTGCCTGACCCTCACTCCTGACTTCCCCCATGTCCCAGCGAGTGAATGGTGTGTGGGGGAGGGGGGGGGGGGAGGATGGTGAAGTCTGAGACAGCTCCCTCCCTGCATTACTAGTGAGAGGCTGGCTTCGCAGACAGGGGGGAGCTGCCTGACCCTCACTCCTGACTTCCCCCATGTCCCAGCTAGTGAATGGTGTGTGGGTGAGGGGGGGGGGGGAGGATGGTGAAGTCTGAGACAGCTCCCTCCCTGCATTACTAGTGAGAGGCTGGCTTCACAGACAGGGGGGAGCTGCCTGACCCTCACTCCTGACTTCCCCCATGTCCCAGCTAGTGAATGGTGTGTGGGTGAGGGGGGGGGGAGGATGGTGAAGTCTGAGACAGCTCCCTCCCTGCATTACTAGTGAGAGGCTGGCTTCACAGACAGGGGGGAGCTGCCTGTCCCTCACTCCTGACTTCCCCCATGTCCCAGCTAGTGAATGGTGTGTGGGTGAGGGGGGGGGGGTGGATGGTGAAGTCTGAGACAGCTCCCTCCCTGCATTACTAGTGAGAGGCTGGCTTCACAGACAGGGGGGAGCTGCCTGACCCTCACTCCTGACTTCCCCCATGTCCCAGCTAGTGAATGGTGTGTGGGTGAGGGAGGGGGAGGATGGTGAAGTCTGAGACAGCTCCCTCCCTGCATTACTAGTGAGAGGCTGGCTTCACAGACAGGGGGGAGCTGCCTGACCCTCACTCCTGACTTCCCCCATGTCCCAGCTAGTGAATGGTGTGTGGGTGAGGGGGGGGGATGGTGAAGTCTGAGACAGCTCCCTCCCTGCATTACTAGTGAGAGGCTGGCTTCACAGACAGGGGGGAGCTGCCTGACCCTCACTCCTGACTTCCCCCATGTCCCAGCTAGTGAATGGTGTGTGGGTGAGGGGGGGGGGAGGATGGTGAAGTCTGAGACAGCTCCCTCCCTGCATTACTAGTGAGAGGCTGGCTTCACAGACAGGGGGGAGCTGCCTGACCCTCACTCCTGACTTCCCCCATGTCCCAGCTAGTGAATGGTGTGTGGGTGAGGGGGGGGGGAGAGGATGGTGAAGTCTGAGACAGCTCCCTCCCTGCATTACTAGTGAGAGGCTGGCTTCACAGACAGGGGGGAGCTGCCTGACCCTCACTCCTCCGGGGTATTGTGATCTTCCTGCACACAGTGCCCTATCCCTGATACCAGGGGTGTTGTGATCTTCCTGCATGCAGTGCCCTATCCCTATTAATACCAGGAGTGTTGTGATCTTCCTGCATGCAGTGCCCTATCCCTATTAATACCAGGAGTGTTGTGATCTTCCTGCATGCAGTGCCCTATCCCTGATACCGGGATGTGTGCAAGAAGATCACAACACCCCCGGTATCAGGAATAGGGCACTGCGTGCAGGAAGATCACAACACCCCCATTATCAGGAATAGGGCACTGTGTGCAGGAAGATCACAACACCCCTGGTATTAGGGATAGGGCACTGTGTGCAGGAAGATCACAACACTCCTGGTATTAATAGGGATAGGGCACTTTGTGCAGGAAGATCACAATACCCCTGGTATCAGGGTTAGGGCACAAGTTCTAGTCACATTGACTGATCACATTACTTGTTTTGTCAAGCTACCAACTGTTTCCATTTCCCATCCCCCATATACTGTCAGTAGGAAACTTGGTAACATGAATAAATAAGAGGGCAGCCAATAGGAATACATATTCATTCCTAAACTGACCTTAACTGACCTGAAAAGTGTCAAATTGTATCATTTTCAGTTAGTGCGCACTAACTCCCAGTTAGTGCGCACTAACTCCCGTTAGTGCGCACTAACTCGAGTTAGTGCGCACTAATCGGAAAAAACGATTTTTAACGATTTTTTAACTAAAAAATCGTGCCTAAGACGATTTTCTTGCCCTGCCACACGATTTCTATCGTTAAGACGATATGGAAAACGATTCACATCCCTAGAATTTGCAGCAGAGCCCAGCCGTTTCAGCCTTGCAGCGATGCCTAGAGGGATGACAGCCCTGTGAGTGAAGGAACCACATCTCGCTGGTGAGAACTCCAGAGGTGCCTGCGACACTGCTTACCTAAGGCTGAAGACCATGTTTACAAAAGCGGTTTTACATGCTAAAGTCCATTTTGAAAATTAGCAGGTACGTGTGTACCTCTGCATGGCACAAGTGCACACATTTACATTTATTGGAGAGCCGATGTAAATGCCCACAGAAAAATTTTGAAAATTGAAAATACACATGCAAATTAATTCCTCACCCATACTTCACCCTCAGGAGTATCATTTTGTGTTATGCTTAGAAGTATGTGCAAAATCATTTCCATGCATATTTTTATGCTTACAACCCCTGGGGTAATTTTCTAAAAGTCCATTTATGTGCATAAAACCATATTTTGGGGGTAATTTTCAAAAAGATTTACATGCTTAAAAATGTGTTTTATACATGAAAATGTACTTTATGTTACGTCTGTCAGTCACAGACGGCTGCGACCTCTCATGCTCACCTCTTTTTTTCCCCGCTCCATCAATTCTGGGAAGAATGGCGGCCTCTGCCAATCCCCGCTAACCTCTCTGGCGTATCCGGGACAGCATGGGCGCTGCTGACTGCCATCTTGGACCCAGAATCACCTAGGCACGCGCGCGCACGCAAGGGCCTCTCTTGAAGACGTCATGGTGGGAACCTCGGGGACGTCCCCTCCCGATGACATAAACCCGCTTGCATATTTAATCCAACCAGCCCTTGCCTTCCTTGAGTTAGCAAGAAAGTCTTGCTGAATTCTCCTCTTCTTGCTGAATTCTCCTCTTCAAGGACTTCTTGCTGAATTCTCCTCTTCAAGGACTTCCTGTTCCTGACTTGGTCTTGGCATCTGGAAGCTCTGAGTACCCGCTCCTCAGGGGCTCCCCTGCGTTCCTGGCTATCTGCTCCTCGGAGGGTCCATCTGACTGACTGCTACAGATCTGCTTCTCAGGTCTCTCTCTCTCCAGGAACCATCTTCTGTGAGTACCTATACTGACTTCTACTATACGAACTGTGCTAAGGATCCTTCGCGGTGTACCCCCGTACCTCGGGCCATTACCGCCTTCCTTCGATAGAAGTCATTCAGATTTCCTGCACTACAAAATATCTGCACACCAACTTCAGGAGCCACTTCCGGGTTCCGGTATCTCTACCAGTGCTTCAACGTCTTCTATACTGCAGCCACTACTGGATCTGTGTTACTGAGGTGCCTACACTCGTCAGAGGGGATCCCCGGCATAACCCGTTCCATGGGCCACTACCGGATCTTCTCATCTGTTGTCTCCTTCTGGGCATTCCCCATTGCCCAGTACTGTACTACTACAGCTGCTATTCTGTGGACATTATTGTTTTCTCCATTTATAATAAAGTCTTTACTTCTAGCTGTGTTCCATGCCACTGAGTCTGCGTCTGCTGATGGTGAGGCTCACAGGACTCGTCCCTGTGGGTGGAGACAACTCTCATCTCAGCCCAGGGTTCACATCCTTAACATAACATCCATAAAAATAACACTTTATACATGTAAGTTGGCTTTTTGAAAATTGCTACAGTAGTATGTTACTTTAACACAAGTAACTCCTTGGAAAATTACCACCATAAAGAGTGTAAATGCTTCTGGAAATTACCCCAAAATAATTCTGTATTCAAAATCTTAAGCAAGTCATCCAGAATGTTGTCTAAAATGTACATTTTTATCATTTTTATTACACTCTTTTTTCTTTCTGAAAAAATACAAATGCATTTCTCATAAGGTTGATTCATGTGCCGATAAAGACTCAAATGGTCCATCCAGCCTATCTAGATAAGATTGATCCATTTTGGGTGGATGTTATGTTCACTGGCCGTGGCAATGCGTGGCCGACCTCACTTACCCAGTTGGACCCTGGAGCCAAACCGACCTCTCTTGCAGCGGTGGGGAGACGCTACCATAATCCTCCTGGCTGGCCGGCATGCCTCCAATCTGCCCAGGCTGGCTGCAACCTAGATGCGTGCGCTCACAACACGTCGGCTCTTAAAGGAACTGCGGCGGGAAAAGTTCCCATGGTTCCTCCCTGACATCATCCAGTAGGGACTATTTAAACCTAGTCCCTGCCCTTCAGCCTTGCCTCTGCAACAGGTCTCCTGAAGCTGCTGACTGTCTGGTTGTTCCTCGTCCTGGTTCGTGCTCCTCTCCGTTCCTGCCCTGCTCCCTTCCTTCTGGATTGTCTCCTGGCCTCAGACCTTGGATAGCTACCGGATACTGTTGTCTACTGCCTGCTCTGACCTTGTATTATTACTGGACTCTGCTGTTTGCTGCCTGCTCGACTTTTCGATTGTTACTGGACTCTGCTGTTTGCTGCCTGCCTCGACCCTTGGACTTTGTACTGGATCCTGCTGCCCAAACTGATATTGAGACGTGCCTCCATGATGATGAGATCCTGGGAAGTCTCCTCTTAGGTAGGCCTTCTCGTCTCGGCTCAGGGGTCCACTATTGCAATAGCTTGCAGAGGCCATGGACCCGGCAGATCTCTCTGGTCTCCAGGCCATTCCAGAGCTTGCACAAAAGATCCAACAGCAGCAACAATTCTTGGAGGCTCTTGCCGGCTTGGTGGAATGACTCAACGCCTGTCTGGACATCTCCACTGCCTCGGTCAGTAATGCAGCTACCACCCCCTCCATTGTCCTCCCAGGAGGCCCCCTTAATTCATCTTCCAGCACCTCCCAGATATGCAGGGGATCCTAAGTTGTGCCGGGGATTCTTAAATGAGTGTTTTATTCACTCTTCCTTCCAGCCCTCACAGTTCTCCAGCAATTCTGTTAAGTTGACCTTCATCCTCTCCATGCTTGACGGGAGGGCCCTAGCCTGGGCATCCCCACTCTGGGAGAGAAGTGATGCCTTGCTTAAAAACCTCCAGTAGTTCATGAAAGCCTTTAAGCTAATCTTTGATGAACCCGGTTGACGCAACACCGGGGGTTCAGACCTACTGCATCTACGTCAAGGCTCCAAAACCCTAGCTGACTATGCTATAGAGTTCCAGACTATAACTTCAGAGTTAAATTGGAGGAGGATAGTCTCCAATAGAGATGTGAATCGGAACCGGAATCGGTTCAGTTCTGGTTCCGATTCAAATCGTGCATTTTCTTTTCGTCCAGCCCGATCGGTTTTTCTTTTATCGGCTGCGCCCGATCCGATAAACAAAAAACCTACCCCGAACCTTTAAAACCACTCCCTTAGCCTCCACCACCCTCCCTACCCCCCAAAAAAAACATTTTAAAATTACCTGGTGGTCCAGCGGGGGTCCCGGGAGCATTCTCTCTCGCTCGGGCTGTCGGCCGATAAACAAAAAACCCACCCCAACCCTTTAAAACCGCTCCCTTAGCCTCCACCACCCTCACGACCCCCCAAAAAAAACATTTTAAAATTACCTGGTGGTCCAGTGGGCCCCGGGAGCGATCTCCCGCTCTTGGGCCGTCGGCTGCCACTAATAAAAATGGCGCCGATGGCCCTTTGCTCTTACCATGTGACAGGGTAACCATGCCATTGGCTGGCCCCTGTCAAATGGTAGAAGCATTGGATGGCCGGCGCCATCTTTAAAAATGGTGTGGGCCATCCAGTGGACGGCTGGCACTATTTTAAAAAAGGCTAGCGCCGGCGCCATTTTGAATACTGGTAATATGGTCCGAGTGCAGAAGGTCGCTCCCGGACCCCCGCTGGACTTTTGGCAAGTCTTGTGGGGGTCAGGAGGCCCCCCCAAGCTGGCCAAAAGTCTCTGGGGGTCCAGCGGGGGTCCGGGAGCGATCTCCTGCACTCGGGCCATATTACCAGTATTCAAAATGGCGCCGGCGCTAGCCTTTTTTAAAATAGCGCCAGCCGTCCACTGGATGGCCCGCACCATTTTTAAAGATGGCGCCGGCCGTCCAATGCTCCTACCATTTGACAGGGGCCAGCCAATGGCACAGTTACCCTGTCACATGGTAAGAGCAAAGGCCATCGGCGCCATTTTTATTAGTTGCAGCCAACGGCCCGAGAGCGAGAGATCACTCCCGGGGCCCACTGGACCACCAGGTAATTTTAAAATGTTTTTTTTGGGGGGTCGTGAGGGTGGTGGAGGCTAAGGGAGCGGTCGTGAGGGTGGGGGAAGCTAAGGGGTTACTTTTAAAGAGTCGGGGTGGGTTTAGGGGTTATCTTTGTGTGACATTTTTCCCGCCCTCCCCCAAAACGATAAGGGAAGCCCCACGATCAATATCGTGGGGTTTTCCTATTGTTTTGAGAGAGCCCCCGATTTATGACGATTTAAAAAATATCGATGATATTTTCAATCATCCGAAGCCCGATTCACATCCCTAGTAACCTATCCTTAAAGGGAACACTTTGTGCTCGGGAAAAGGATATTGGGATTAGAACTTGAGAGGGGTTGGGTTTAGAGAATAAAAGAGTGCTGTTAGGGTTGGCCCTTGGAGAGGGAAGGCAAAACTGTTCAATTTCATTAAAAGCAGATTTCCTGGCATTTTCATAGTCATATGACCAGTGACCAGTGGGTATGAATATATGTGACATTGTAAAATTTGGTTTGGTGTATTGCAAGGATCAAGCAAATTGAAAGTGTGTCCCGATATAAAAAAAGGTTGAGAAGTTTTGCTCTAGAATAGATGATCTTGAAAACATGCATCACATATCATTTCTAGAGATGTGCATCATTTTTTGAGTTTGTGTTATTCGTTTTTCGGCCGCCATGGAAAATGTTGTTTTTTTTTCGGTTCGGGTCTTTTTCTTCGCGAAAAATCAATTTTTAGTTAGTGTGCGCTAACTCCCCGTTAGTGCCCGCTAACTCCCCGTTAGCACGCACTAACAAAAACTAACAAAAAGTAACAAAATCTAACGGTTTTTGTTAGTGCACGCTAACAGGAGTTAGCGCGCACTGACTCCCGTTAGTACGCACTAATCGGAAAAACAAATTTTTGCGAAAAAATGGGAAAATCCTGATTTTTTTCGGGCTCCCTGAAACATGCCGAATTGGACAATTTCGTTGCAATTTTCCAATTCGGCAAAAACGAATGCACATCTCTAATCATTTCTAGATTCTTTTTAACCTAGCTTAAAGTGCACACATTCTGGAAGCCCATGTGTATATTTAGTAGAGATGTGAATCATGTGATCGATCGTCTTAACGATTGATTTTGGCTGGGGGGGGAGGGAATCGGATCGTCGCAGTTTTGTTTTTTTTAAAATCGTGTAAATCGTAAATCGGGGGAGGGCGGGAAAACCGGCACACTAAAACAACCCTAAAACCCACCCCAACCCTTTAAAATAAATCCCCCACCCTCCCCAACCCCCCCAAAATGTCTTAAATTACCTGGGGTCCAGTGGGGGGGTCCCGGTGTGATCTTCCCTCTCGGGCCACGGGTGCGTTAATAGAAATGGCGCTGGTGCCATTTTTGTTCCTGTCCCCCGACGTCACGAGCGCAGGAAATCGCTCCTGGACCCCCAGGGACTTTTGGCCAGCTTGGGGGGGCCTCCTGACCCCCACAAGACTTGCCAAAAGTCCAGCGGGGGTCCGGGAGTGACCTCCTGCACTGGAATCGTATTGCTGTATTGCAAAATGGCGCCGGCCATACAGCCATATGGCCGGCGCCATTTTGCAATACGGCAATACGGCCATAAGGCCGGCGCCATTTTGCAATACGGCAAAACGATTCACGTGCTGGAGGTCGCTCCCGGACCCCCGCTGGACTTTTGGCAAGTCTTGTGGGGGTCAGAAGGCCCCCCCCAAGCTGGCCAAAAGTCCCTGGGGGTCCAGCGGGGGTCCGGGAGCGATCTCCTGTGCTCGTGATGTCGGGGACAGGAACCAAAATGGCGCCGGCGCTACCTTTGCCCTGTCATATGACAGGGCAAAGGTAGCGCCGGCGCCATTTCTATTAACGCACCCGTGGCCCGAGAGTGGAAGATCACACCGGGACCCCCCCCATTGGACCCCAGGTAATTTAAGACATTTTGGGGGGGTTTGGGAGGGTGGGGGATTTATTTTAAAGGGTCGGGGTGGGTTTTAGGGTTGTTTTAGTGTGCCGGTTTCCCCGCCCTCCCCCTTCCCCTCCCCCTTCCCCCGATTTACGATTTTTGACGATAAATTGGGGGAATTCCTATTGTATCACGCTTCTAACAATTTTTGATGATTTAAAATATATCGGACGATATTTTAAATCGTCAAAAAACAATTCACATCCCTAATATTTAGCCAGGTGTAGGATGGATGTTTTCAGATGAGCCATTGTTCTCAGGTAAATTGCTTTTCACCCAGGGTGAAGGCTTTGAAATCTGTCCTCTCTATGTCCAAAAAGGGATAATCAGGTTCATGTGAGGGAAGAGAGGCAGCTAATATATTCCATGATTAGGAACAGGTTGGATCTGTAATGCTTTATTACTGTGATGTTGCAGGAGGAATTGGATTTATCCCTGCAAAAGACATAAAGTATAAAAAATACGACAGAAGACTCTGAGAGTAAAAAAAGGCATATAAAAGTCTAAGATGGTCTCTCTTGGGAGTACAAGTCTCCAATGTCCCTGCAGCTAGTCACTGTGCACAAGGGAACGGAATCACCTGTATCAGTGAAAGTACACCAATTGACCTCTAGAAACTAGGGGACAGTAGCTTTTAAACAGATGCACGCACGCACATGTGAGCGCATTTGCTGGTTTGAGTCCAGAGATGCATCAGTTTTATAATATACATAAGTATATGCACACATTATAAAATAGCCTGGACGTGCATGCATATGCATGCAATTTTAAATGGATGCATGCATGTGCGTGTAAATGCCACTTCTACCACCTAAGTACGGGAATTTTATAAGGGATGCTCGCCGATACTATTTGCCATTTTCCCAGTTCATTCCCAGTTTGCCAAGTTTAGGGATAGGATTTGCAAATCCCTCTAATTTATTACCTCCCTTTCCTCCTATTAGCCCCAATCCTTAAAATATCACATCTAGCTAGAATTTTTTGTTTTATTACTTACACGCCATCCATAGCAGTAGTAAAGTTACACAGCCAGTGACTCTGACGCAGACCTGTACACATAAGTATTTACGCGCACACCTCTTGGCCTTTCTCTGACATGCCCATGCCATGCCCAGACTACATCCACTCCCCACCCCTTTTTGCAAACGCTTTCCTTGTGCACGCAGTGGGAGATACATGTGTTCTTGGGGGCCATTTAAAATCTGCTTTGCATGCACCAGCCAGACTTGTGTAATATCTACCAGTTTTGGCATGTGCAGGGCTTTCAAAATTCACCTTTAAGAGGAGTGGAGCTGAAGTAAGCAGGAGATCAGCAGAGGGGAGAAAAGCAGAGGTCTGGGGAACTCAATCCCTGCCCAAAACCATGGAGCAACCCGTTGAGGCAGAGGAAGAACCATAGCCAGTTCTAAAACTATCATGGCACTAAAGTTAAGTTGTTTGTTTCTTTAAAGGCATTAAGACTAGGTTTCATTAATTGTTAGAAGTTTGCAAAGCTATAGATTGTGTATGAAAATGCTTTAGTTGAGTTTAGGATTCTGGGCAGAAAAAGAGAACCCTAGAGAAAGAAAAGAAAAGAAGTTTGAATTATGCTGAGTGATAATTAGTCTTTAGAACTGAATTGCTGGCAAATGTATGAAAGCTAAACCTCCCAAAATATAGAGACATTTGGAAAACAATTAGATTTAAGCAAGGCTGGCTAGATTTTTCACTGATTCTGCTAAGGGAGTTCATATTGCTTTAGTTGTGAGCTAAAGGTGGAGGATATTTATGAATTAGCATTAATTGAGAGCCTGGCTTCCAAAGAATTATTCAGTCTTCCAGAGTGGTAGGAACTGAATGTTAATATTAAGGCTGAGATTTGTCAGGTAGTTTGGGGAAAACTACAGTTTCGTGGTTGTAAGGAATGCAGAGAATACATCTAGGCTTGAATATTTGACAATGGCTGTACTCTACAAGAAACTCTCCATGTAAGAGTTTCAGGGGAAGCCTGAGTAATACTGATCCCACATGTTCAGCCCAAGATAGGAAGATATGTCCACCAGGGATGTGCAGAGCAAAATTTTATGTTCATATTTCTTATGTCCGAAAGGGGGTCCCACTTGCGGCCAATATCGACATAAAAAAAATCCAATGAGTTGGGTATATGTACATATGTGCAAAAAAAAAATTTAAACCCCCTCACCCTCCTTAATCCCCCCCCCCAGACTTACCACAACTCCCTGGTGATCGAGCGAGGAGTGAGGACGTCATTTCTGCAATCCTTGGCGAGAAGCATGTGACGCCGGCGTCACGTGATTCCCGGCGAGTTCGCGCCGGACGGCTCGTTCGGCCCAAAAAGAACTTTTGGCCAGCTTGGGGGCGTCAGGAGGCCCCCCCAAGCTGGCCAAAAGTTCTTTTTGGGCCGAACGAGCCGTCCGGCGCGAACTCGCCGGGAATCACATGACGCCGGCGTCACTCGACGTGCCGCCGACGTCACATGCTTCTCGCCAAGGATTGCAGAAATGGCGTCCTCACTCCTCGCTCCATCACCAGGGAGTTGTGGTAAGTCGGGGGGGGGGGGGATTAAGGAGGGTGAGGGGGTTTATATTTTTATTTTGGCTCAACAATCGCGATTTCCCACATATCCAACATATCTATGTTGGATATGTGGGAAATCCGATCGTTTATGTCGAATCAATTTTTTAAGTTAAAAAAAAATATGAGTAGCGTTTTACTAATGCGGTCAATCCGAATGCACACCCCTAATGTCCACTCTCAAGGCACTGAAAGGTGATAAATACATTCAACCATTATAGTTCTGTCTGTAAATAACTGGAATGGGGCAACTGTGTTAGATAATTTTGTGATTTTGGGAATTGTATCCACCAACATTGTCTCTTTCTGTTTGTAGAGATAAAACATTGAAGCAATGTATATGTTTTAGCAAATTGCTAGAGAGAGGCTATAGAGAATTGAAAGAATGCTCATTAAGGGATAGATTTTATAAATCTATGCGCGCCCATACTTTTGTTCGCGCGTATCTTATAAAATCCGGGGTCGGCGCGCGCAAGGAAAATTGGAGCAGCCTCAGAGGGAACTTATCTTCTACCCCCCGCACCTTCCCCTCCCTTCCCCTACCTAACCCACCCCCCCCCCCAGCCCTATCTAAGCCTTCCCCCTACCTTTGTTGTTAAAGTTACGCCTGCCGGAGGCAGGTGTAACTCTGTGCGCGCCAGCGGGCAGCTGGCGCGCCATCACCCGACCCAGGAGCTGTTCCGGAGGCCTCGACTATGCCCCCGGTTGGTGCCACGCCCTGACATGCCCCCCGGAATGCCCCGAAATTTGCGCTGCCCCCCCGACATGCCCCCGACACGCCCCCCTTACGAAGCCCTGGGACTTATGCATGTCCCAGGGATTGCGCACGCTGCCGAGCCTATGCAAAATAGGCTCGGCGCACGCAGGAGGGTTTTAAAAGGGTTACGCGTGTACCTTATGGGGTAGATTTTAAAAGAAGCGCGATCAGCCTACTTTTGCTTGCGCATCAGACTCAAGCAAAAGTACGCTGGATTTTAGTAGATACGCGCGGCTCCGCGCGTATCCACTAAAATCCTGGATCGGCGCGCGCAAGGCTATCTATTTTGTATAGCCTGCGTGCGCCGAGCCGCACTGCCTCCCCCCGTTCCCTCCAAGGCCGCTCCGAAATCGGAGCGGCCTTGGAGGGAACTTTCCTTTGCCCTCCCCTCACCTTCCCCTCCCTTCCCCTACCTAACCCACCCGCCCGGCCCAGTCTAGACCCCCCCCTTACCTTTGTCGGGGGATTTACGCCTCCCGGAGGGAGATGTAAATCCCCGCGCGCCAGCGGGCCTGCTGCGCGCCGGGCCGCGACCTGGGGGCGGGTACGGAGGGCGCGGCCACGCCCCCGGGCTGTAGCCACGCCCCGTACCCGCCCCCAAAACGCTGCCGACACGCCCCTGGAACGCCGCGACAACCGGGCCCGCCCCCCGACACGCCCCGACACGCCCCCCTCCGAGAACCCCGGGACTTACGCGAGTCCCGGGGCTCTGCGCGCGCCGGGAGGCCTATGTAAAATAGGCTTCCCGGCGCGCAGGGCCCTGCTCGCCTAAATCCGCCCGGTTTTGGGCGGATTTAGGCGAGCAGGGCTCTGAAAATCTACCCCTATGTGCGTAACCCTTTTAAAATCCAGCCCTAGGTGTTTTAGCTGTGAGCCTTAAAGAATGTCCCATCTTGAATATGAGATGCAATACAGGTTGTAAAGAATTAAATAAACTTTTTAAAAGGGAGCTAATTTCAAAGTGTGTCATGTGCTTATCTTAAGGAAGAGGAAATTAAAGAAAGGCCCAGAGGTGACCGAGAATGTTGGGAAAAGAGTACCTTAGACTTGCAGACTTTTATTCTCGGCACTAAGTGTAGCTTTACTGGTAATACCTATGGTTAATCTGTTGAACTGAAGGGGGATATAGAGAGAATGGAAGTGACCTTTTGCAGTTGCACTAGCCATTAACATAGGCTTACATTTAAAGCTGAAGAATGACTGTCATTACCACTTAAAGAGATATTGAGAATAAAATGTATTTAGACTCAGGTGATAGAGGGGCTAAGCAGGCTAGGTAAGAGTCTTGGTATCTTAGGGAGGTAGGAAATCCAGTCTTAAAAGCCTTGATAGTGATTGACTACCTGGTTCATATTGGCACAAGCTATTCTCCAACTAAGCCAGGGTCTCTGAATAGCTGCGAGACGGACCAAGACACACCCCAGCCCCTGTCGCCACACCACAATTATTCACCTTTCTTATTCAGTTTCCCTTCTTGAGCCTTGCACATAGCCTCTATTTTAGCTTTCAATATTGAATTTATTTTTTTTGTCACCCTGGTTGATTAGCTTTTTGCCTCAACCTTCTTTATTTCCTCAAAATGGTTAAATTAATCTCTAAATCAAGAAGAATGCATGTAAGATAAAGAACATAACCTTCTGTAGAGAACAATTTAACATATTCAACTAAAAATACTGGAAAATTTAGTAAGATAGTAGGTATTACATATTTAGGGGCAGATGACAGTCTAATTTTCATGTATAATATTGTTAACATATAAATGTCAACATTGATATTTATCATGTTACTAAACTATTGATTACATATTTATAAAAATAACTAAGCTAAAAAGTCCCAAAAGGAAATACAATTAAAAATATATATATAATAATTATTATATTTGGATTTTTAGCCCGCTTTTCCAAATGATACTCAAGGTGACTTACAGCATTCTTAGTATTCAGGTACAATAATGAAGTCTAGCTTCTTTCACCTTAGAGTGTATTTCAAGCATGAATGAATTGCTACTGTACCTAAACAAAAATACATGCAGAAAAATTATCAGAGAGTGAAGCCTTGGCTTATGGCAGTAACCTTGAGGATTCTATTTAGATTTCATCATGACATTTAATGAAAAAAGTAAAGCTAATAAGCATAAAAAAGAATAGAGGAAGAAGCAGAGCCAAAAAGCAGGCAAGTTCATATTTTAATGACTCTAACTAGTATTGTTACTTTCATTGAATATACATAAGCAAATATTTTTGCTAAATTGTAGACACTTTGGTGACAGTTTCAGGACCACCAACACCAGTTATAAAATGACTTGTGAGGGCAGGAGATGGATTTTACCAACTCCCTTGGAAGGGGTAAGTTGGTACCAAAGAAATTCCCGGCTCCAACAAATTTTTCCAGGGGCAGGAGAGGAGTTGTAGGGACCCAGGGAGGCCCCCATATGGGCTTTGCTTACCCATCCAGGTAAGCCTGGGCCCCATGGCTTTCTTTGGGAATGGAGGGGGATGACTGGAGGGAGGTTGGTAGGTCCTGGAAGACCCCTGGAATGAGTGGGAAGGCTCTCAGAGGCTGAGGAGAACATTATTATAAAATGAAAATACCCCCCAATTTTTTATTTATATGTTCCAATCATTTAAAATGAATGCACATCCCTAGCAATTACATATATATCTAGCAGGACAAAATGTACTCTGGTGGGTTGAGGGCTTTTGTCCTGTATGTTAAGACACAGAGTTGCTTAAACTGAGCCAGCCTCAGAACATTTTTAGCCTGAGACACAGTCCCTGCCTGTGAGGATTGGGTTTGGTCCTCAGGGGTTCAAAATGGGTTGCTGGGAAAGGCTCAGTGTTCTTACAACTTAATGGCTGTGGGCTGTACTATAGGGCTGGAAGGTGAAACTTTGCTGCAACTTGGACTTTGAACTGAAATACCTGCAAGACTGCAGTGAGTAAAGGAGTGCTAGAACTGGTTCAGTACCTTCATAAAGAAGTTTGTATTTTGTAAATAAAACTATTCTTCCTCTACAAGAATCTCTCAGTCATACATAATACCCTATACAACTGTAATTTACACTGGTTGGACAATACCCTCCGCCTATATACGTCCAACCAACCCACTAGAACAGCATACAAAGGAACCCTACACACTCCCTCTCACAAGACCACCCACCTTAGCTCCACAAAAGATCGAGCCCTCTCGATTGCAGGACCCACTCTTTGGAATACCATGCCCCCTGACCTCTGTCTAGAGCCATGCACCCAAAAATTCAAGAAAAAAATAAAGAACTGGCTCTTTAAACAAGCATTCCCTGAATAGTGCTACACCCTCTTCAACCTAACCCACTTAGTATCCTCCCATCCTCTCTCATTTGCCTTTTTTACCCCTTCAACCATTCTACCTTGAACCTTCAGTACAGAATTTGTATCATTGTATCTTTGAATGCATAACTTACTGCACGTTCCTTTATTGCGTTATATTATCTTCCCTATTCCTACCTAGTTGTTTTTGTATACCCCCTATTCCTACCTAGTTGTATCTGTATTTCCATATCCACCATCTTATAACTATATTCGCTATAATTTTTAAGCCTGTATCTCCCTACCCCTCCTAGTTCCTTGGCATCCCCCCTCCCCCCATTCTATGCACCCTGTTCCATGTACTACGTTTATGTTCATTGTAAACTGATACGATGTTCCTATGAATACCAGTCTATAAAAGCTTTCAAATAAATAAATAAATAAATATTGCATTCTAAGCTTACAGAAGAACATTTTTCTGCATCTGAGATAGGTCCTAACCTGGCAATAGCCCCATTTCCACTATCCTAGCTTGAAAGGGGTTAATTAGGGGAGGAGGTGGTTCTTTCTTGATATGGGAAAATATACTGTTATGGTTTTGATGAATTTGTGAACCCCGGGCCGAGGTGAGAGATGTCTCCGCCCACAGGGAGGAGCCCCGTGGGCCTCACCATCGGTGGGTGTGGTCTCAGCAACGTAAGACACAGCTGTGAGAGAGACTTTATTAAGGAGAAAAGATAATACATAACCCGAGGAGCGGGAAATGTAATAAACACAGTCTTTGAGCAAATACAGTAGTCAGGATGATGATGTAGATATGAAGGTCTGGTAGTGGCCTGCAGCGCGGGGTAAACCTGGGGATTCCTGCAGGCTGATGTAAATACCTCTGAGTGCAGATCCGGTAGTGGCCCGCAGCGCGGGGTATGCTGAGGAAGCTGTACTATAGATGCCAAGGAGGCAGAGGTCGGTGATACAGGAACCAGGCCATAGACCTTTTATAAATGGAGCAATATCTTGAGGCACAGAATGAGTAGCGTAGACAGACTGAAGAACGGTAGTGGCCCAAGGAACGGTGTGTGCTGTTGAATCTTCAGCAAAGTTGATAGAAGTTGGAGAATGTACTCACACAAGGAAGTCCCAGGCAGGAGGGCCCTCCGAGGAGTGGATAGCCAAGATGCGGAAGAGCCCTCAAGGAGCAGGTACTTAGTGCGTCCGAATGCCAGGAGGAGAGTTTGGAACAGAAGATCCAAGTTAGAGCGGATTTAACAAGCGAGAGAACTCCTTGCTAACTTGTCTTAGCAATGGGCCAGTCAGTATAAGTACACTAGTGGTGTTGACATCATCGGGGGGACATCCCCGAATTTTCTGCCATGACGTATACATGAGGAGGCCCTGCGCGTGCGTGCCTAGGTGATGCCGGAAGTAAAATGGTGGTCGGTAGTGCCATGCTGTCCCAGAGACGCCGGGGAAGTCGGCATTGGTTGGCGGAGGCCACCATCCTCCCAATGATTGACGGTACAGGGAAAAAAGAGGTGAGCATGAGAGGTCGCAGCCGTCTGCGGCTGACGGGCGCAACATATACTTCAGGGTCCTACTGATAGCTGCTACCTGGGACTGGATTGTTCCACCAAAAGTAGAAAACGTCACACAGCATGTTTGTTTCAAGGAAAGAATTTATTGCAGATACATTTATTCTGTAGTATTGATCTCGCACAGAGTACATTTATCAGATGATGTATCAGTGCACTGTTCCATTCAGTACCATCCATCACAGCTCCACAACTTAACGTCAAACAAGGAGTACTGTTAGGGTTTGACTCTCCTAATAATAGCTTCCCTGACAGATTATTTAATTTCCAATAACTTTGGGATACTGCAGTAACTAACAGTACCTCTTGCTATTTCCCCAACTGCTTCTTATGTATGCATAAGTTTCTAAATTGCTTAATCTCCTACCTTTTCTTCTACCAAACCCCCAATACCTGGATATCTTGGTGTAATTCCTTCTTCAGATTATTATACCAGTTGAGGAAAGGGGATCACTATAGAGAAAAATAATTATAATATCACACATATTTCTGTGAACTATGCAGATTCTTTTGGGGTCAGGGGAAACCAAATACAGTTTAAAGGCCGAATGTTCCAATACTGTGGAATTTAGGTATTGAGTACACATTCTTTCACCTTTAATTAAGAATGCTGAATGACTGAACAGACCCAGGATTCTATAACATGCATTTTGAGCTTTAGTTTTCTCCCTCAATTGAATATGCATAAAGAATATAATTAAACACAACTTTACTAATTGAATATGAAGAACGTTATAACAATAGAAATGCGCTTTACCTATATACAGAACATAAACACTGAAAATCTGAAATAATGGATTTGGTTTAAGACTTAAAAGTTCTTAATTTAAGGTAGCTTAAAATGTTCAAAAGTCCCATGGAAATAATGGAATACATGCAGTTTAGAAAAGAAAAAAACAAAACAAAAACAGAATAAGAGTTCTCTAGTTGGTACACTAGATGTTTCTTCCTTTGTACTCTCCTAGTAATAGGTTATTGTTGCTTGAGGTTTTTGCTGATATATTTACTCCTAATGCACTGTCACATAAGCTTTCAGTAGGGAAACCTGCAACTCATGTTTCTCCAACTGGATCCCAACAGCCTAGTCTGGTTCTGGTGCACTCAATCCTGACTTTTCCTTCAGGGGAGTCACCTTGCCATGCCATGGAGAAACTCTCATATCCAAATTACACTGTCTCTGGACACAGAAAATCCACAGATGGCGAGATTTCAGCAAACTCACTGCAGTCTCAGGTTTTGCAACCTCCTAGATTCTCTCTCTCTCTCCCTTTCTCAACTGCAACATGCCCGTCTGCTCTGCAGCTCTCTGCGGGTACTCTCTGGAGCTCTCTCTGTCCCTTCCTTCTGGGGCTTGAACACAGGCGACCTCCTCAAATGCAACTCACTCCTGACTGGCTGAGCATCCTTGTAGGCTGTGTTCTGTATTCCTAAGGATTGATAAACATATTCATACTTTGCAGTACGTGAAATGGATCTCCATTATGCCTCAGTCCAACTGGGGATTGTTTATTTGAAAGCATTTATTTCCTGCTTATATCAAACCAGTTGTGCTAAGCAGGTTCCAATGCACAAACTGATACAAATAAAAAATTCACACATATAAATTGTACATTTAAAAACTTCATAAAACATAACATAAAACATAAGAAAGCAGAGCAAGCCCTGTGCACCCAGGTTAAAATGCACTACGCCCTGAAAGCTCGTAAAAACAAATAGGCTTTTAACTGTTTGTGGAACAATTTTAAATCAGTTATCTTAAAGATTTCACTAGGCAATGTGTTCCACACAATGGAAGCTATTACAGAAAAAGCCCGATTCCTCGTCTCTGTCAAATGGGCATCTTTAATAGATGGAACCCTAAAAAAAAAAAACATATTTCTTGCGATTGAAGGGTACGAGTAGAATAATAATAATTTAAAAGTGTGTTACTTATTGTTTTTCCTGATTTTCTTTATTTTATTCAATAAACTGCATGATATTATTTACTAGCTCTATATACTTCTTTAAAATCACTTCATAAGCAAAATCAAAGTTCCATTCGATAGGCATTATTAATTGGTGAAGAGAAAACATATTATTGTTATGAAGAGGCAATGAGGCCAGATTCTGGTCATGTTAGATAATGTGCCAAGCCTGGCCTCCTACTATTCTAATAGCTGACCCTGTGATATATATGCCTGACATAGACACATAGGGATGTGAATCGTTTTTTGACGATTTAAAACAATCGTCAGATATATTTTAAATCATCAAAAATCGTTAGAGCCGCGATACAATAGCAATTCCCCCAATTTATTGTCAAAAAATTGTAAATCGGGGGAGGAGGGAGGGCGGGAAAATTGGCACACCAAAACAAGCCTAAAACTGACACCGACCCTTTAAAATAAATCCCCCACCCTCCCGAACCCCCCGAAAAAGTTTTAAATTACCTGGGGTCCAGTGGGGGGGGGGGGGGTCCCGGCGCGATCTCCCGCTCTCTGGCCACGGCTGCGTTAATAGAAATGGCGCCGGTGGCCCTTTGCCCTTATCATATGACAGGGCAAAGGTAGCGCCAGCGCCATTTTGGTTCCTGGCTCCCAACGTCACGAGTGCAGGAGATCGCTCCCAGACCCCCGCTGGACCCCCAGGGACTTTTGGCCAGCTTGGTCAGCTCCTGAAACCCAAAAGACTTGCCAAAAGTCCAGCGGGGGTCCGGGAGCGACCTCCTACACGTGGGCGATGTCGGCCCGTATGACATAGTGAGGGCAAAGGTAGCGCTGGCGCCATTTTGAATATTGGCAATATGGCCCGCGTGCAGGAGGTCACTCCCGGACCCCCGCTGGACTTTTGGCAAGTCTTGTGGGGTCAGGAGGCCCCCCCAAGCTGGCCAAAAGTCCCTGAGGGTCCAGCGGGGGTCCGGGAGTGATCTCCTGCACTCGTGACGTCGGGAGCCAGGAACCAAAATGGCGCCGGCGCTACCTTTGCCCTTTCATATGGTAAGGGCAAAGGGCCACCGGCACCATTTCTATTAACGCAGCCGTGGCCCGAGAGCGGGAGATTGCGCCGGGACGCCCCCACTGGACCCCAGGTAATTTAAAACATTTTGGGGGGGTTTGGGATGGTGGGGGATTTATTTTAAAGGGTCGGGGTGGGTTTTAGGGTTGTTTTGGTGTGCCGGTTTTCCCGAACTCCCCCCTCCCCCGATAAAATGATTTTTTAACCAAAAAAACTAAGACGATCAGATTTCACCCCCCCCCCCCTCAGCCAAAATTGATCAATTAAGACGATCGATCACACGATTCACATCCCTAGAAATGGATGCTTATTTTTATATTGAGGACATGGACGCTTTAAAAATGAGTCAGCTGTGGACTGTCTCTAAGCTAAGGGCCTACATTTCAAAAGCATTTTACACACTTAAAAATGGGTTTTAGACATATAAATAAATTCATTTTACCCATGTGAGTGGGCTTTTGAAAATTGCTACAATATATGCCATTGGATTCTCCATAGGATTTTCCCACATAAGTGCACTTTATGTGGGTAAATGGCTTTTGAAAATTGCTACATTTACACATATAAATCCTTTGGAAAATTACCTCGTAAGTACTTCTCAGTTTAAGATTATTTTTGATAAGGTGCTGTTGCGAACAGAAACTAAGGGGGTTATTTTTCAACCATGAGTTATGGTGCTTTTCGTTTGCGTTAAGGCGAAAAACACCTTAACGCAAATGAAAAGCACCATAACTCATGGTGCAAGGCAAATTTTTAAAATGGGAGGAGTTGGGGGTAGGATTTTTGTAAAAGTAGGCTGGCTTCATGAAGTTATATTGCACAGTTTTAATCCTGGGGAAGGGCCTGAGATGGGAGAGGAGGAGAGAGAGAGAGAGCACCTCTGTGGGTGGCACCATAGTAAGCAACTATTTATGCTACTATAGGAGACCAATCTAGTAACTCGAGGTGAGGTTTAGGTAGTAGTGTAGGGGTTAGGGGTCACTTTTATATGCAGAGTTAGACGTGAAGATTTGATGTCCTTTGGAATGAGGAAACTCATACAACGATGAGATTTGTGCAATGTTCTCTCAACCTAGCTTGATGTTACCCAGGTAGAGAGTCCATTAAGCTAGGTTGAAATAACATTGTACAAATCTCATCGTTTTGTGAGTTTCCTCACTCCGTAGGACATCAAATCTTTGCAAGCGTGAACTGTTCTGTTCCTACGTCTCACTCTGCATGTCAAAGTGGCCCCTAACCCCTACATAACTACCTAAACCTCACCTCAAGTTACTAGGTGGGCCTCCTATAGAGATATAAATAGCTAACTACTACAAGGGCCTTACAGGTAGTCAATCTCTCTATCTCTCTCTCTCTCCCTCTCTCTCTTTCTCTCTCTCTCTCTCTCCAGCAATACCTCTGCTAAGATAGTGCACATTGCAATAAATAAGCTATTACCACAAAACATGCCCCTATTTCATGCAGTAGTTTGATGAATCTAGCCCTAAGATTGTTTGTGATTTTTAAGTGCAAAAATTGAAAAACTATGGGCTGGTATATGATTATCCTTATAACTGTTTCTTCAGTCATATTAGACTTTGTGACTACCTCTTAACCAATAAGCCTTGATACTTTTGTTTCAACTCCAACATTGTTCTCTGCTTCCACGGCAGGGTATAAAAGGGGAATTGGATTTAGACAGCAACCAACGAGGGCCCTGACTTTTATAGTCAGCCGAACTGATGAGATTGGGGGTAACCAGCACAGAGCAGCAGTTACTGCCCTTAACAGAAGGCATGGATTGCTACACTTGCTTTTGATGCAACTGCAACATCACTCTCTGCTTTGAAGGAGGGGGGTGGAGGATGAAAGGAAAGAGAAATTTGGATTTAGAGACAACTAACATGAGCGGTGACTTTTTTACAGTCTGGAATGCTGATGCTCAGACATTAAGGAAAAAACACAGAACTGCTTCTGTAGCCAAGCCCATAAGCAAATCATATCAAGCAAAAATGACCGCTACATGGGAGTATCCTGCACGGGGTGGCAGATACTCCCATGGGAAGCTTGATTGACAGACTGGATGGACCATTGGTCCATTTCTATGTTTCTATTTTGGGTGGGGTATTTTGTTTTTATTTGGTTCAGTACATGTTTTTATTTTGGATTGGCTCATTTGCCAAACAAAAAACATTTTAAAAAACAACAAAAAAGATTAACCGAGCTACTAAAATTCTTAAGGGCTCCAAGCTGACCTGCTTGGACTTCGCTGGCCAAAACACTGCTCAGAGTTGGGCTCAGTGCCAGTGCCCTGACCCAGGAAGTCCCAGAACAGAGGCCTAGCCTTGTGAGGGCCCTGGAGCTGGGGTCTACCTTGGGCAGGGCTTGGTGCCAAGGCCAAGCCCCAGGCTCAGCCCTGTGCCAAAGCCTAGCCATGGGCCAGGCCCTGCATCGATACCTAGGCCTGGAACCAAGGCCTAGTTCCAGGCTATGCTTTGGCATCAGGCCTAGCCCCGAGCCAGCCCTGATGCCAAGCCCTGGGACCAGTATCGAGGCTAGCCCCAGGCTAGGCCTGGCACAGGGGGTCTAGTCCCAGAGATCCCCAGAGCAGGCTAGGGATAGTTCCTTGAAAAGTGCCAAGACTTCAGAGCTCACACTCTGACCCCCTCTTACCTACTTCCTGGCTCCAGCATTGAAATGGACAAAAATGATGCCAAACCACTCCTGCCCTTATTCCTGTGCTTGAATAACAGTGCCATTTGCTCTGGGATAGCACAGAAGTGACATCACTTTAGCACCGGTGTAGCTGGTGAGATTTTGTTTTATAGAATTACATTTCTACAAGGATAGGCTTTGGTACCAAACCATTAGAGGCCTTCAATTCTTTTTTAATGCACAAGTATGAAAATCCCTGAAAATTGTTGAGTATTTTCATTGAGGGCTATTTTCCATTCATTCCATTTATAATGAACCAAAAAGGGTCTCAATCATTGTATGTTTTGCATTCATTAAAAATGAATGCAAAAATTAAGGGGATTAGGAATCCACAGTACAAATAAACCACCCAACTGCCTTTGAAGAGCAGAATTGCCCACCTCTACCCTAGTGGGATGGTTTATTTGTACTGTGGATTCCTAATCCCCTTAAGTTTTGGTGGACTGAGTCGCATGGAAAAGATCTCGGTTTTTTGCCTCTGTTGCCGATTGCATTTTTGTTATTGCGATCTTTTCAGTGCTTTCTGTACCAGATTGTTTTCTTAGTTGCATATGATATACATTTAAATACTTAATTAAAAATAAGAAAAGTAGTGTTAAGATTATTGCTGTAAAGAGGAACCAAGAAAGAGAACAAAAAATATTTACCTGTTATTTGTTCTTTCTTCTTTCTGTTAATCGATTTCATTCTTCCAGCATTAGGCAGAGTGAAATAAAATTGTGTTGTATTTGTCTTAGCTCCTGGTTTTTGACACAGATGCACCTATCCCCTCCTCTCTACCTATTGGAGACACTTTGGCAGGCTGGGTTTATCCATTACTGAAGTTACCTTGCAGAGGGGTGGGATTTCTGGAAAAGATAGTAGGATCTTTCACACATTGTGTCCAAATTATCTCAAGTTAACAGCAGAATAGTTATATTATTATTAATATCTTTCTTCTTGGCACTGTGAAAGGTAGAGGGAACTCCTGTGTTGCTCTCAGGGGACAGGGTCACATTTATATCACAGCAAGGAGGGGGTGATTGACCTGAGCTGTTTAAGAGGGAACATTGGTAGTGGGGCAGTGCTGGGAAGGGTCTGCCATGACAGTAGCAGCAGGTGGCAGATTGCACTCTGTGGTGCAAACTACTTGATGCTGGGATGTGGCAGCAGAGGTCACTTATGGCAGGCAACCGCCAAAAGACGCCTGTAAACCCAGGAGAGTTGAAGGAAGCCTGCCACTGGGTTTTTGTGAAAGGGCAGCATAGGCACCAGGAGGTGGGCAAAGGAATGGCTATGGTTTTGTTAAACTTGGTTGGTTCGGGGTGAATTTGATTTAAATATGGAGGTGGGCCTTGTTAATCAAGCTAGCCTTCTGTGTGGTTTGTGTGTACAATTTGTAGAGGGTGAGCAAGGGAGAAAGGGGACTCCTGTCATGTGTACTAATGTGTGCTACAGTTTTAATTCATCTAAATCAGATTAGTCTCAATACTTAAATGTTTTTTCCTTATCAGTTCCTTAATTTAAAAATTAATATTTCATTTATTTTCCATAGCAATTTACAAAAAAAAAACAAAACAAACCTGAAGCCAAACTTGATACTTCTCTCCCTAAACTGCTTTCTTTTCTTTCAGACAGGTTGTAGAATATTTGCTACATTTCCTGACAATTACTACTTATCACATGCTTAAGCAGAAATGCTCACTTTGCTTTAACTGTGGATTTGGAAAACAGAGATTAGCGGTCTCCCCCTCAGCTATGTCAGTGTTAAAGTGACATCGGTTATTAACATTCTATTTTAAGTGGCCAGGAGCTTCAGTTGACATTCTTCTGAAAAAAAGACTAAAGTTCCCCAGTTGGTACTGCTTTCATTACAATAATCTTTCCTAATCACATTTGACTGGCTACTGACAGTTTGTCAGGATTACTAATGATTCAAAATAACTTGTGTTCCTTTTATTTAAAACAGTAGTTCAATTGGTTTCTATCAGAATATAATTGTTGTCAATTCAACCAAAACTGAGGTGTCAAAATCAATCCAGGTGGTTTAGGCCTCTAGGAATTGAACTGTGGCCAAGTAGCAAGTATTCCACAATCCTTACTTTAGTACAAAGAGATATTCAGTCATATTTGGAGTTCTTTCAAAGTCTCAAAAAAGATATTCACAAGGACCCAAAAATAGATATTTGGAAAGTACAGGAAGAAGAGCCCTCTATACGGTATGTAATCAGGAAATGTTGCCATTCTGCTCTTGCCTGTAAATGGTAATTTACCCACCTAGGTAAATAGCTTATATTCATCTCTCACAATACTCTGTTCTAAATGGATTTACTTTAGCACAGACCAAGAATAAGCTCAGCTGGTCTCAGATTTGCCTGCTTAGCTCCCATTATTTTCTATGGAAGGAAACATGAATTTAGATAGTAAAATACTAAATGACAGCACATAAATTCCAATTAACTTATCCAGTTTGCCTAGGTGAGATTCCTTCTTTGGATTTCTACTATCTTGGATAGATAAGTGTAACTCCTGTGATAGTTGAACCTGGATAACAGTTCCAGAGGCCATATCTCAGATTTACATTTAAATGGGAACACTGTCATAAGAACATAAGAACATGCCATACTGGGTCAGACCAAGGGTCCATCAAGCCCATTATACTGTTTCCAACAGTGGCCAATCCAGGCAAGTACCCAAAAACTAAGTCTGTTCCATGTTACCGTTGCTAGTAATAGCGGTGGTTATTATCTAAGTCCTTTAATACACGTTTTCCAGGGTTTTGTGCACTGGGGGAAAGATTACTTTCAAGGCCCTTTGCATTGCTTAACTTAAGTACCAATATTGTATATATTTACAGCAATGATAATCTCAGCATTGACAATTAGGGATGTGAATCGTTTTTTGACGATTTAAAATATCGTCCGATATATTTTAAATCATCAAAAAATCGTTAGGGTCACAATACAATACCAATTCCCCTGATTTATCGTTAAAAAATTGTAAATCGGGGGAAGGGGGAGGGCAGGAAAACCGGCACACTAAAACCCCCTAAAACCCACCCCCGACCCTTTAAATTAAATCCCCCACCCTCCCGAACCCCCCCCAATGCTTTAAATTACCTGGGGATCCGGCGGTGGTCCAGAACGGCGGCGGTCCGGAACGGCCCCCTCAATAGAATCGTGTTGTCTTCAGCCGGCGCCATTTTTCAAAATGGCCACCGCAAAATGGCGGCGGCGACCGCCGCTGAACGACCTCCTGCAGTCGATCTCCTGCCGGCGCCATTTTCCGTACGAAAATGATTCGCGGCAAGAAATCGCTCCCGGAACCCCGCTGGACTCCCAGGAAACTTTTGGCCAACTTGGGGGGGCCTCCTGACCCCCACAAGACTTGCCAAAAGTCCAGCGGGGGTCCGGAACGACCTCCTCCGTCGAATCGTTTTTGTCTATGGCCGTCACCATTTTGCGGCGGCCATTTTGAAAAATGGCGCCGGCTGAAGACAACACGATTCTATTGAGGGGACCGTTCCGGACTGCCGCCGTTCTGGACCACCGCCGGATCCCCAGGTAATTTAAAGCATTTGGGGGGGGGGGGGGTTCGGGAGGGTAGGGGATTTAATTTAAAGGGTCGGGGTGGGTTTTAGGGGGGTTTAGTGTGCCAGCTCACGATTTTAACGATTTTTCACGATAGTTTACACACCCAAACGGCAACAATACGATTCCCTCCCCCTCCCAGCCGAAATCGATCGTTAAGACGATCGAGGACACGATTCACATCTCTATTGACAATCATTAAAGTCACAATAAAACTCATGCAGGTTTTGTGTGGTTTCCAACTTTTCTCTTTACTGATAAGATGCAATTGATAAAATAAAGTTCTTTATAGCTGAGTTAATTCAATTTGATGGAACAAGGGTTTTTAAAGAAATGTTTGACTTCTTTCAGTCTTTTAATTAATCAGATGGTAAAACCAATTGATGTAGTTCTCTAAGTCAATGATTTCTCATAGTCTTTCTTAAGTTCTTGATGTTAAAGCAATTTATAGGGGTGTGCATTCGTTTTCGACGTATTGGCAATCCGCAATGTATATGTGCCTATTCGTTGTATTTGTGGGGAAGCGAAACATATTGCGACTCCCCACGAATATAACGTATCATCCGTTCCATACGTTTGGCAGCGCATGCTTTTCTTCGCCACCATTTGCAATCGGAGAACGCCATTTGAGTGTATCCAGAGCCAAAAACAAGCCCTTTTCTGTGAGTCATCAGTGACCTCACAGCCCTGTCAGAGTGGGTCGGACAGGTTGGCATGGATACCGGAATGCAACATATCAGCGATAACATTTTTTGAAATGCACTGAATGCAGCCAATCACGCTGTCACTCAGTGCTCAGTGACACTTTTCCTGATGACCCAGCACTATATATACTTAAGCACGCTGCATGCCACACACTTTCTTTGCAGGGGTGGTGTGGGGAGGTGGTCTCTGCAGAAGGTGGCTGCACTCAGAGCTAGTCTGAGTTCAGAAATCTGTATTTAATTGCTAGCTAGGCTAGTTACTTAAGAGAAAAAGATATTTATTCTTTATTTGGCTGCAGTGCCAGCTAGCCCTGTTTGTTTTTGAAGCAGTTTATTTAGCTGATCTGAGACGGTTACTCTGTGCCAGGGAGAGAAGCTGCTAGCAGTGCCATTTTGTTGAATTTACCCTCTGGGCGAGGCTGCAAGCAAGCACCATTTAGGTGTTGTGGGTGGGAGAGATATATTCAGTTTTTAGCTAGTTTGCTTGAACTTCCATTGGAAAATATATTTCATCGATTTTCCTGCTCTGCCATCAATTCCAGCTTTTTAAAAATGAATTTGTTTAATTGAACTTACTCAGTCTCTCTGTGCACTGGGCAACAGTGCCAGTGGGCTGGCAGTTTAGCAGACTCGAGTTTATTATTGGGATAGTCTGTGCATTAAAATCCCCAGTCTGCCTCTTTTGTGCTTACAAGCAAGCTGCATGTGTGTGCACACCACACATGTTACATTACTACATAGCAAGGCACTGTGACAGTGGGCACTAGGTAGTTTAGTAGACTCGAGTTTATTAATTGGACAGTCTGTGCAGTGAAATCCCCAGTCTGCCTCTTTTGTGCTTACAAGCAAGCTCTGTGTGTGCACACCACACACATTACATTAGTGCATAGCAAGGCACTGTGACAGTGGGCCTGGGTAGTTTAGCAGACTCGAGTTTATTATTGGTACAGTCTGTGCAGTGAAATCCCCAGTCTGCCTCTTTTGTGCTTACAAGCAAGCTGTGTGTGTGCACACCACACACATTACATTAATGCATAGCAAGGCACTGTGACAGTGGGCACTGGGTAGTTTAGCAGACTCAAGTTTACTAATTTGGCAGTCTGTGCTGTGAAATCCCCAGTCTGCCTCTTTTGTGCTTACAAGCAAGCTGTGTGTGTGTGTGTGTGTGTGTGTGTGTGTGCGCGCACAACACACACACATTACATTAGTGCATAGCAAGGCACTGTGACAGTGGGCACTGGGTAGTATAGCAGACTCAAGTTTATTATTGGTACAGTCTGTGCAGCAAAATCCTCAGTGTGCCTCTTTTGTAGTTACAAGCTCTGTGTGTGCACATCAAGGCACTGTAAAAGTGGGCAGGTAGTTTAGCAGACTCAAGTACATTATTGAGACAGTCTGTGCAGTGAAATCCCCAGTGGGCCTCTTTTGTAGTTACAAGCTCTGTGTGTGCACACACATTACATTAGTGCACATCAAGGCACTGTGCCAGTGGGAAGCCAGTAGGCTCTAGGCAGTGACATTAAATCCATAATGTCAGGGAAAGCTAGATGTGGTCGACTCGGTCGAGTAATTGGTAGGGATGTGAATCGTGTGCCCGATCGTTTTAACGATCGGGTTCGGCTGGGGAGGGGGGGAAGGGAATCTGATCCGATTCCAATTCACATCAAAAAAATTTTTTAGTGAGGCCCGCGCAGATAAAAAAAACCCACCCCGACCCTTTAAAATTACCCCCTTAGCCTCCCCCACTCTCCTGACCCCCCCCCCAAACATTTTACACATACCTGTTACTGCCCTCCTGTCCGGTTCCTGCTTCCTCTCCCTTCCTCCTTGGACGATTCTTCTGGCTTCGACTCCTAGACCGGCTTCTGACCATTCTTCTGGCTTTGACCCCTGGACCGGCTTCAGACCATTCTCCTGGCACCGACGTCTGGACCGGCCTCCGACCTCCCTCAGGTTTTCAACCTCAGACTGTATATTGACTTTTTCTCTTTCCTTCATGGAGGTCCATCTAAGTTCAGCCAGCCCCACATCCTCAAGGGCTCAACCTGGCAGGAACGGGGCTGGTACTGGTGAAAGTCCAGTCGGTCCTCGCTTCAGTACAGCCTTGCCTGTACTGGCAACGTCTTCTCTCTCAGGTAGCGCCAACTCTACCTCAGACTAAGGATCCACCTCTCAGATCGTAACAAAAACAGTACTCATTAATCCTCCTAATTCAGGGTCTGTAACTAACAGCTCTTTTCTCTGATTCAGGAAATCATTTAAAGGAAGATTCTTCAAACTCTGATTGAGGAAGAAGATGATATAACTGCTTTTGCTGCCTGTAGTGCACCAATGGTTAATTGCACTACCAGTGATTAGGTTTTACCACTTGCACTTCAGCATCCATAGGCACCTGTGGTGGTTGCATCCGATGGCTGCTGCCTGCCCTTTCCCTCTCCTCTGATGCAACAGGGTCTGGCTGAGATACAGCTGGTGCTGGTATGTTCTCCTCCCCAAATTTCAATTTTTTGTGGCTCTCCTGCTGATGTTTTAGATTTTTAAAAAATCCCTCTTTATTTTGATTGGGAGTCTCACTGTTGTCTTATAAAATAATATCTTTCCAAATGTGGGCTTGCCATGGCCCCTAGCTTTGTCTGACATGATATGATTTTATCAGGTGCTGTACCTGCTTCTTGAGATTTAAATGATGGTTTAGACAAAACATGTTTTAATCTTAATTATTTTCAATCAGGTGAATGTGTATGACACTGACTAAACTGAGTGATCACTCTGTGTGAAAGGTTGAACAACACATAGAGAAAATGCACTACAGTACTATTTTAATATACTATATTTTACTCTTCAGACTAGTGCACTGGACAACACACATGCACAAATCAGAGAATGATGAATATTACTATAGTAAGTGCATGAGTGCAGCCATACATGCACTAGTACTGCAGTAACAACATTAATCTACCAAAGTGTCTGGCTGTACCTGTGATAGTGACTGCCTGCTTTCTTTGTAGATACACTGACTCTAGTGCACAAATCCAGACTAACAGGGAGCATAGAAAAATGCCTGGCACAGCTGCTGGTTCACTGTAACAGGTCTAAACATAAATCAGTCACTGCACTGCAGACAGAAGCTGCAGCCTTCACTCTTTCCTCCACAGGGGACAAAAGGCTTGACACACAAACATTTTTCTTCAGTGGTAGTGACAGTAAATAAGAATTAAAAACCTGTGCAAATGAACACATACAAAAGCCAAAAGGATTGGAATGGAATGTTTCTGATGTTGAACAGGAACACACTGTTGATTAAATACTGTGGAGTATGGAACAACACAGCTCATACAACAGCTAACAATGTTTCTTCCTCGAGAAAAAGATTCAAATACACTTTCAAACAGTCTGCACATACAATAAGAAGAATAGACAGATCACTGATTTGCTGATTTAGAAAAATACTTCACTCTGATATCCATTGGGAGCACTGAGAGGAGAGGATCACCTTGCTGGTGACTGAAAAAAATCAGCAAGTACTGCATGGGGAAATTTTTAAAACTTAAAAGTACTGAGCAGAAGTAAAACTATTGGGGAATATTATTTAGTGTGTTTGTGTGTCTGTATTGAATAGGTAGTCAGAGGCCAGGTAAAAACCAGGAGCTTTGTGTATTTTGTATTAAATAGGTAGTCAGAAAGGCAGGCAAAACCCCCCAGAAGTTAGCATGTTTCTATTTCCCAACCCTCCCACCCCTCTCCCATTCACCCCTAGCTCATCCCTTAATTTATAGGCAACTGATACGTTCGTACCAAATGAATAAATAAATATAAATACATACAAAAAAATATCAGCCTTTTAACTTAAATTCAGAAATTCCCCACACCTTATCAAGAGTTAATCATTCCCTTGTAGGTCACTACCAGATATACAGTGAATACACTAATACATTTAAAGAACCCTAATTGTACACCATCCTACTCCCATAGCAACCTAAAACTTAACTAGGATCTGAACAAATTTAAGATGAAGACAGCAGTCAAGCAGCAAGAGGGGAGCCTTCAGGTCTTCAGCATTGAGTGTCACATATGATTTTTTTACCCACCAATGAGAAATTGTTCATATGCATCCGATGCAAAGAGCTCCTGTCTCTCAGAGAACAAGTTCGATCTCTGGAGACTAGAGTGGAAGACCTGGAGGAGAAGAGGCAGACAGAGAGGTAAATAAATGAGACCTTCAAGGACATCATACCTAAGTTCCAACTCCAATCTGGCAGCCCTGGTGCTGCCTTGGAGGAGGAAGGTCTCATGATCATAGAGCATCAACCTGCTGCAGCAGGAAATAAACCTGCAGCAAGGACCTGCTCTCCAGGTGGTGCATTGTCCTCTCACACGGAGGATGTGTCTCCCAGGGCTATTGCCAAGGAGGGAAGGGTTAGGTTCGCCAGTTGGTGATTCTATTATTAAGAATATAGACAGCTGGGTGGCTGTTTGTCATGAGGATCACCTAGTATCATGCCTACCTGGTGCAAAGGTGGTGGACCTCACACATCACCTAGATAGTATTTTAGACAGTTTTGGGGAGGAGCTGGCTAGTGTAGTACATGTGGTCACCAATGACATAGGAAAATGTGGGAGGGAGGTTCTGAAAGCAAAATTTAGACTCTTATGTAGAAAGCTGAAATCCAGAACCTCCAGGGTAGTGTTCTCTGAAATGCTTCCTATTCCATGTGCAGGTCCCCAGAGGCAGGCAGAGCTCCGGAGTCTCAATGCATGGATGAGGAGAAGGTGCAAGGAAGAGGGATTCAGTTTTGTAAAGAACTGGGGAAACTTTTGGGGATGGTGCACTCTTTTCTGAAGGGATGGACTCCAGCTTAACCAGGGAGAAACCAGATTGCTGGCAGTAACCTTTAAAAAGGAAATAGAGCAGCTTTTAAACTAAATCAAAGGAAAAAGCCTACAGTCACTCAGCAGCTCCTAGGAGGAAGGTATCTTTGAAGGATACAAATGAAGCATTAGAGTTAGGGAATCCCAACATAGAGGTTACAATAATAAGTAAAGTAGTCCAAGTGCCTATAATTAAAACTCACCTGAGGTAAAAGATTCCAATTTAACCCTGTCGAGTGAAAAGCATGATGTTAATACAAACTAAAAACACACTTTGAAATATTTGTATGCTAATGCCAGAAGTCTAAGAAGTAAGATGGGAGAATTAGAATGTATAGCAGTGAATGATGACATAGACTTAATTGGCATCCCAGAGACATGGTGGAAAGAGGATAACCAATGGGATAGTGCTATACCACGGAACAAATTATATCGCAATGACAGAGAGAAGCATCTTGGTACAGGGTGGTACTTTATGTCCAGGATGGCATAGAGTCCAACAGAATAAAGATCATGCATGAGATTAAATGCACAATCAAATCTTTATGGGTAGAAATCCCTTGCATTTTGGGGAAGAGTATAGTATAGAAGATTTCCACCATCCACCTGGTCAAGTTGGTGAGACAGACACTGAAATGGTATGAGAAATTAGGGAAGCTAGGCAAATTGGTAATGCAGTCATAATGGGAGATTTCAATTATCCAAAATACAACAGAGCAAGTTACTGCACTTCAATAATATCCCATCAAAAAGTGCAGAATAGAAATTTAGTCCAAACCACGAAGATTCTTCAAAAGCTCTACAGAGCAGGAAGACTTTTATTCATTTTTAAGCGGCAACTCCACTGACTTATAATAGCAACAACTTAGAACGCGTCCCCCGACACGGTCCCGTGTTTCGCCAAGGGCTGCATCGGGAGGGAGCAATAGTTTTCACAATACACTGTAAATAAACATATACTGGTTAGGACATAAAATTGCAAAATGCCGACATAAATCATCCAGTGCAGATATTACATAAAATTGAACACATACCTGAATGCAAAACAATTTCAACCCCGGCTCCCTGCCAATTTTGAAATTGTTTTGCATTCAGGTATGTGTTCAATTTTATGTAATATCTGCACTGGATGATTTATGTCGGCATTTTGCAATTTTATGTCCTAACCAGTATATGTTTATTTACAGTGTATTGTGAAAACTATTGCTCCCTCCCGATGCAGCCCTTGGCGAAACACGGGACCGTGTCGGGGGACGCGTTCTAAGTTGTTGCTATTATAAGTCAGTGGAGTTGCCGCTTAAAAATGAAAAAAAGTCTTCCTGCCCTGTAGAGCTTTTGAAGAATCTTCGTGGTTTGGACTAAATTTCTATTCTGCACTTTTTGATGAGAGATTTCAATTATCCCAATATTGACTGGGTAAGTGAAACATCAGGATATGCTAGACAGATACAGTTGCTGGATGGAAGAAATGAAAGTTGTACGGAGCAATTGGTTCAGGAACTGATGAGAGAGGGAGAGATTTTAGATCTAATTCTCAGTGGAGTACAGGATTTGGTGAGAGAGCTAACTGTGGTAGAGACACTTGGCAATAGAGTTCATAATATGATCAAATTTGAAATAATGACTAGAAGAGGGACAGTAAGTAAATCTACAGCTGTAGCACTAAACTTTCAAAAGGAAAACTGGTACAATGAGAAAAATAGTTAAAGAAAATTCAAAGGTGCAGATACTAAGGTAAAAAGTTTGCAACAGACATGTTAAAAAAATACCATCCTAGAAGCACAGTCCATATGTATTCCTTGCATTAAGAAAGGTGGAAGAAAGGTCAAATGATTGCCAGCATGTCTAAAAAGTGAGGTGAAGAAGGCTAAAAAAAAAAGCAAACATTGTTAGGAATTATTAGGAAGGGAATGGTGAATAAAATGGAAAATGTCATAATGCCTCTGTATCGCTCCATGGTGAGACCGCATCTTGAGTACTGTGTACAATTCTGGTCACCGCATCTCAAAAAATATATAGTTATAGTGGAGAAGGTACAGAGAAGGGCAACCAAAATGATAAAGCGGATCGAGCAACTGCCCTATGAGGAAAGGCTAAACAAATTAGGGCTGTTCAGCTTGGAGAAGAGACAAGTGAGAGGGGATATGATAGAGATCTTTAAAATCATGAGAGGTCTAGAAAGGGTAAATGTGAATTGGCAGGTGTAACTTCCATGACAAAGGTACGGGGGTTTTTCTTTAGGGCTGGGGGGCGGGACAGGTAGGGAAAGGGAGGGGAAGGTGAGGGGGGGGGGGGAAGGAAAGTTCCCTCCGAGGCCGCTCCGATTCTGGATTTCCGATTTCGGAGCGGCCTTGGAGGGAACAGGGAAATCCAGCTGGTCTCCCCGAGGCTCGGCACGCACAAGGTGCACTAGTGTGCACCCCCTTGCGCGTGCCAACCCCTGATTTTATAACAAGTGCGTGGCTGCACGCGCATGTTATAAAATTGGGCGAACATTTGTGTGCGCCGGGTAGCGCACACAAATGTAGGCTGTGCGTACATTTTTAAATCTGCCCCTATAGTTGCACTAAAGAAAGTGCAGAGAAGGTTGACCAAAATTAGTAGCATGGAACGGATGCCCTATGAGGTACGGCTAAGGAAGTTAGGGCTGTTTAGTTTGGAGAACAGACAACAGAGGGGGGATATGATAGAGGTCTACAAAATCATGAAAGGACTTGAAAAAGTTAATGTAATTGGTTATTTAATTTATCAGATAATAGAAGGACTAGGGGGCACTCCATGAACTTAATCAAGTAGCTCATTTAAAACAAATTGAAGAAATTATTTTCCAGTCAGCATATAGTTAAGCTCTGGAATTCATTGCCAGGGGTTTTGGTTCCAGCAGTTAGTCTAACTGTTGCACCGGGAGGTGGACCCTTGGCCTAGTGCAGGATTGGTAGGCTCCCTGGTCGGACGCAGAGAGCACCTGCCACCAGGAGGCGGAGCACAAGAGGAGACAGAGGCTAGCTGGAGCTTCACCACAAGCAACCTGAGGTTCCCTTGGGTTGAGCCCTTGTTTACCCAGTCCGCCTGCACTTAGATGGGCCTCGCAGGATATCCTTGAGGGAAAGTTCAGGGGTGTGCCCACCATGATTAAGGGTGCGCGGTTGATGTTCAGGCTAGAAGTCCGGGGTGCCCGAGAAGGCCAAAAGAGAGTCTCATAAAATATGGCAAGGATCAGGGCCAGAGTCAAGATGACGTAGTCAGCCAAAGCAGGGGTCAATTCCAGTGGTCAGCCGGTGGGTAGTCAGCCAAAGCAGAGGTCAGGTTCCAGTGATCAGTCCGTGGGTGGTCAGCCAAAGCAGAGGTCAGGTTCCAGGCAGCAGTCAGACGTGGTTACACAATGTTAGGTTCCATATTAGGTGCTACAACCTAAGAAAGAGATCTAGGCGTCATAGTGGATAACACATTGAAATTGTCGGTTCAGTGTGCTGCAGCAGTCACACAAACAGAATGTTGGGAATTATTAGAAAGGGAATGGTGAATAGAGATGTGAATCGTGTCCTCGATCGTCTTAACGATCGATTTCGGCTGGGAGGGGGAGGGAATCGTATCGTCGCCGTTTGGGTGTTTAGAGTATCGGGAAAATTGTTAAAATCGTGAACCGGCACTCTAAAACCCCCTAAAAAACACACCCCCGACCCTTTAAATTAAATCCTCCACCCTCCCAAACCCCCCCAAATGCCTTAAATTACCTGGGGGTCCAGCGGCGGTCCGTAGCTAAATCGGGGGAAGGGGGAGGGCAGGAAAACCGGCACACTAAAACACCCTAAAACCCACCCCCGACCCTTTAAATTAAATCCCCCACCCTCCCAAACCCCCCCCCCCCAAATGCCTTAAATTACCTGGGGGTCCAGCGGCGGTCCATAGCTAAATCAGGGGAAGGGGGAGGGCAGGAAAACCGGCACACTAAAACACCCTAAAACCCACCCCTGACCCTTTAAATTAAATCCCCCACCCTCCCGAACCCCCCCCCCCCAAATGCCTTAAATTACCTGGGGGTCCAGCGGCGGTCCGGAACGGTCTCCTGCAATTGAATCGTGTTGTCTTCAGCCGGCGCCATTCTGCGCCGCCATTTTGCAAAATGGCGGCGCAAAATGGCGGCGGCCATAGACCAACACGATTCGACTGCAGGAGGTCGTTCCGGACCCCCGCTGGACTTTTGGCAAGTCTTGTGGGGGTCAGGAGGCCCCCCCAAGCTGGCCAAAAGTCCCTGGGGGTCCAGCGGGGGTCCGGGAGCGATTTCCTGCTGCAAATTGTTTCCGTACGGAAAATGGTGCCGGCAGGAGATCGACTGCAGGAGGTCGTTCAGCGGTCGTTCAGCAGAAAATGGCGCCAGCAGGAGATCGACTGCAGGAGGTCGTTCAGCGGGGGTTCCGGACCCCGGCTGAATGACCTCCTGCAGTCGATCTCCTGCCGGCGCCATTTTCTGTACGGAAAACGATTTGCGGCAGGAAATCGCTCCCGGACCCCCGCTGGACCCCCAGGGACTTTTGGCCAGCTAGGGGGGGCCTCCTGACCCCCACAAGATTTGCCAAAAGTCCAGCGGGGGTCCGGAACGACCTCCTGCAGTCGAATCGTGTTGGTCTATGGCCGCCGCTATTTTGCGCCGCCATTTTGCAAAATGGTGGCGCAGAATGGCGCCGGCTGAAGACAACACGATTCAATTGCAGGAGACCGTTCCGGACCGCCGCTGGACCCCCAGGTAATTTAAGGCATTTGGGGGGGGGGTTCGGGAGGGTGGGGGATTTAATTTAAAGGGTCGGGGTGGGTTTTAGGGTGTTTTAGTGTTCCGGTTTTCCTGCCCTCCCCCTTCCCCCGATTTACGATTTTTTGACGATAAATCTGGGGAATTGGTATTGTATCATGGCCCTAACGATTTTTGACGATTTAAAATATATCGGACGATATTTTAAATCATTAAAAAACGATTCACATCCCTAATGGTGAATAAAACAGAAAATGTCATAATGCCTCTCTATCGTTCTATGGTGAGACTGCACCTTGAATACTGTGTACAATTCTGGTCGCCGCATCTCAAAAAAGATATAATTGTGATGGAGAAGGTACAGAGAAGGGCTACCAAAATGGGACGTCCCTGAGGTTTGTGCCCTTGCTGGTACTTCAATCAGAGTGCGTGCACGTCCTAGGTCATCAGACAACATGGCGGATCTGCAACATCGAGCCGGTCTGGGGACACCGGAGGGAGGTGGCATGGAGACGCCGTTGCAGCCAGCCATCCATCAGATCTGGAGGGAGTCACCACAGAGGTAAAGAGTGTGGAGTGAGGGCATCAAGCAGCGATGGTCACAACAGAACCCCCCTTCAAAGGGCGATCTCCTCTTCAGGTACCAGGCTTTGGTTTGGAAGGATGTGTGAGTTGGAACTGATAAAGCATCTCTTTGTCCAAGATATTGGGTCTGAGGCTCCCAAGAGATTAAATTGGGGCCGAAGCCTTCCCAAATCAGAAGGTATTCAAAAGTTTTGCCTCTGTTATGAACATCCAGAATCTCTTTGATCTTAATTTCTAATTCGTCTTCTGCATAGATGACAGATGGATCTTGAGATTTGGAAGAATCTTGCAGAGTGTTATTGATGATATCAGCAGAAATGGATTGAGCTGCTGTGGATGTCACTGAAGGTTTCAGTGGAAGTGGTGATGTTGGGGTACGTCTAAGACCCATTTCTAAAGATGACTCTCCAATAGAAGTTGCTGGATGAGAGATGTCAATCTTTAAATATAACCTGAAACTACCATATATTAAACCAGGTGTTGTTGTACAATTCAATTTTGTTCCCAATAAATGTGGAAAACAATTTTTTTGAAAAAAATGATTCAAAAATGTTTTTAAGGAGAAGGATGGAAGTTTCATAAATTGTATTCAGCACTCACCAGAATGCCTCCTTAGATTTTAATCATAAACACCATCCCACCTCCATTTTTTTGTGCGAAATACTTTTTCTAATACTTTGAGTGTAACTACAATACCCGTATGTAACTCATACAATTGTTTTTAATCAAACAATTGGATTGGTTGTCATTGGTTTAGAGCGATTGGATAGGTTGTTCCAGTATACCATGGGTTGGTTTAAAGAGAAACAGGAAGAGATGAGAGTAAAGGAATCGCCAGTTAGCATTAGGAGGAGGCTTTGAGAGAGCACGATACAAGACATTTATTTCAGTTGCATGTCAGCGTTTCAAGCAAGGAAGAAAAAGAACAACAGTTTCCTGAGGAAGGTAGTTCATGCTGAAAGTTGCGTGAGTCGAATGAATATTGGACACGCAGAGACTTTGAAAAGCTTAGTACACTTGAAAAATGAAATATGATTGAAGTGCTATTTACATTGGCTATTTTCATGAAAAAGAATTTCTATGAGCTTTATAAGAAAGAATTTATAAACATCGGCTTTACCGGACATTATAAAAGGACAAGCAAAATTAAGAAATTCTAAGTTGTATTCATAGAAGCCAATGCATAGCAAAGATTAACAGCTGGCCACCCCGACGGTGAAAACATTTTTAGGAGGTGTGCACACATGAATAATGTTTTTAAATACATTGAAAAAGATTAAATAAAAACAATTGTATGAGTTACGGGTGTTGTAGTTACATTCAAAATATTAGAAAAAGTATTTCACACAAAAAAATGGAGGTGGGATAGTGTTTATGATTAAAATCTAAGGAGGCATTCTGATGAGTGCTGAATACAATTTATGAAACTTCCATCCTTCTCCTTTTTTTTTTTTTTTTTTTTAATTTATACTTTATTAAATTTTTCAAATTTCAATAAGATATCACAGTATTATAGTAACATAACAGGTAATCCATTTAAGAAAAATTATTATAATAGCTTCTGTGTACTTAAGAAAGAAAATATAATGCTAGCAATTACAGAACTGGCTGGAAAGAAAGAGAGAGCAGTCAAAGACATTTTATAAGTTTTAAAAAAGAAAGTGTCTAAACCATATTCTTATACTCTCTTATCCCTTAAATAACCAAAGGGAAAAAAAAAAAAAAAAGAAAAAAAAAATGAGATTAGGAGTCTAGGTATGTGCGTAAATGATCAGGATTTTGAAAAACATATCTTGAATTCTGGTATACTAAGATACATTTACAAGGGAATCTTAAGATGAATTTGGCACCACGTTGAATTGCTTTTTCTCGCATAGTAAGAAATTGCTTCCTCCTCAACTGTGTATTTACAGAAACATCAGGAAATATTCGAATTGAATAACCATGAAATTTTAGGTTCTGATACCTAAAATATAACCTAAGAATTGCATCCCTTTGAGAGATATCAGAAAATTGGACCAATAACGTGGCTCGGGTCTTTATTTCCATTTCTGATGATTTCTCTAATAGATCAGAAAGATTTATATCTTCATTTTGTTCATCTTGATTTAGATTTTGTTGTTGATCTGATCTCCCAGACTTTTGAGTAATATAATATATCCTTGCTATTCCTGGAAGGGTAGCATCGGTATATTTTAAGATATTTATAAGATAACTCCTGAATAATTCTTTTGGAGAAAGCAAATGGGTTTTAGGAAAATTTAAGACCCGCAAATTAACCCTCCTAATCTGGTTTTCAAGTTGTTCTAACTTATCAGATTGTAACTTCTCTGATTTAACTAAGTTAAATTGGACCTTCTCCATCTCTTCGGTTTTCTTTTCCAAATTATTTACTGACGTACCTAATGTATCAGCTTTCAACTGTAATGCCTTATTATTTTCCAATCCTTCCTGGACTACTTTAGCTAAGTTGTTTATTGATTTTTGCATAGATAGAATCATTGTTCCTATCTCTTCCAATGTAAATTTAGTTGGCACTAATAAAGGAATATCTATCAATGCACTTCCCTGACTTCCTGCCATCTCCTTCACCTTTGGTTCCACAGCCATACTGTATTCCTCCCTCTGTTCTATTAAATCTTGATACCTAGGGGTTGGTAGAGGGGAATCTACATTTTTTCCCCCCACTTGGTCTATAGATGGAATAGAGACCAAGTTCAGATTTAAATTCAAGTTCAAATTGGAGTCCTCGAACAATAGTTCTCGTCCAATTTTTCCAGTAGGTTGTTCTGGTGTTATAGGGGCACCAGGGCTTAAAGATGTTACATGGGTCAGGGAGTTGGACCCCTGCTCTTGGGTCAACACTCCAGCGACCTCGCTACCTGGTGAATGAACAATGGCTTTAGAAAAGAGATCTTGAATGCAGGGCTGATTTTCAAGGGAAACGGGTGTAGAGGTTGATATTTTCCCTTTCCTCTTGGTATGTAGCATTACCAAGAGGGGGGACGAACCACACAAAACAATAACTTGTATACCTAGTACACTTTAAAAGATCTCTTTAAGACACTATTGACTATACAGTCCAGTTCCGTCCATCCTTCTCCTTAAAAAATTTTTTCAAAATTTTTTTTCAAAAAAAAATTGTTTTCTACATTTATTGGGAACAAAAATGAGTTGTACAACAACACCTGGTTTAATATATGGTAGTTTCAGGTTATATTTAAAGATTGATTGAGAACAACCTGAACGGATTATCTCCATTTAGATATAGGATGAGAGATGGTGGCATCACCAGTGGAAACAGACTGGCTGGTTTCTAGAGATATTTTCTTTGGATTTATTTTGTGCTGTGTTTCATCAGGCACATCTTCTGAGTGAAACGAGCGAGACAGCGCGTCTACTCTGGTGTTTCGATCTCCAGGTCGATACTTAAGCACAAAATCAAAACGGTTGAAGAATAAAGACCACCTGGCCTGTCTGTAATTCAAATGTTCCATTTGTTTTCCAATTCCCATTAAAGTCAAATGGGGGAAGTATTTGCAGCCTATTTTTGACTGCAGAATTGGAGTTTTCTTATCAATTTTGATGAAACTTCTGGGGAGCAATCATCAGAACAAGAAAAGATCTCCAAGGTACTTAGACTGTGGCAAAGTGGCACCAAAGTGGCATGAATAACCTAAGGTACTTTAAAGGGGCAAAGGGGTACCAGGAGTGGCAAGAGTGGCAAGAGTGCTTTAATAGAGGTGCAAAGCAGCAGCGAGAGTATCAATAATACACCACAGCTTCAAAAGAGAGCACCGCTAACAGATGCATGAACCCTCGAAGGCAGCACGACAGGCAAAGCGGCAAGACAAGTGGCATCAACATCCTACAGCACAATGAAGGGGGAACATAGCAAGCAGAAAGGCTACCACCAACATAATGAGGAACCATGATAGTGGCAAGAATACCATAAGGAGTTGAGTGAGTCATCTGATGTATGGCAGCAAGGCAGAGTGGCAGAGGGTAGATACAGGCTGGCTACACTCGGGAAGAGTTCCTTTTCCTTTGTGCAGGAAAGGGCTCCCTAGAATGGGTTCGCCCCTAGAGTGGGGTGTTTCCATTGGCATCTAGTGAGCTCTTGCTGGTCTTTTTAAATCTGGTGGAGTTAGCAGATATACAAATGAGAATTTTCAAGGCCGAGGCGGAGGAGGTTTCCATGTAAACAGCAGTTCAACATGGGTCAGAGGGTAGATACAGGCTGCCCACACCTGGGGAGAGTTCCCTTTCCTTTGAGCAGGAAAGGGCTCCACGGAATGGGTTGGCCCCTACAGTGGAGCATGAGCCTTCAAAGCATGGCGACGTGGAGCAGGGTGCCATGTAAACAGCAGTTCAACATGGGTCAACAGGTACTAAGAGATAGGCTGCTACACCTGGGAAGAGTTCCCTTTCCTTTCAGCAGGAAAGAGCTTCCTTGTAATGGGTTAGCCCCTAGAGGAAACAAGCCTTCAAAGCGTGGAGATGTGGAGCATGGTATCACTGTGTTTGCCACAGTCTAAGTACCTTGGAGCTCTTTTCTCATTCTGAACATGGGTCAACAAGTGCTAAGAGATAGGCTGCTAAACCCGGGGAGAGTTCCCTTTCCTTTGAGCAGGAAAGGGCTCCCTGGAATGGGTTGGCCCCTAGAGTGTATACTGGTACAAATTGTTAGGATTTAAGCATTTGCAAACAGATCTTGACTTCACGAGCAAGACGAAGGAAGTTCTCTTCTTGCCCTGAAACTAAAAATAATTGTTTGTTTTATTTAAGAATCCATGCTGTGAAGGATTAGTAGTTTGAATTGCCAGAGACTGAGGTTTCCCTTTGCAATGAGGGTTCAGCCATTAGGACCAAAAGAAGTGCTGATGTCATCTCCCACCCAAATCTACAATATCAACCTAGGTTGACTTTGTGCCCTACAATGCCTGTGTAAACTATGGGAACACAGAGGATGAACCAGAGTGCCGCTATCACCAGTTTTTGATTGTACTAGAAGAAACATTAATGTTGACACCTAGGAAAGATTTAGGAAACATGGCCCATATTATGAAGGTCATGAAAACTATTGAGCATATGAAATACGCAAGCTCCAAACATCTTAAGTCATCTTTTTATGTTCGTACATTCCAAATGTGGACGGACATGCACAGTGTTTGAGGTCAAGCCCACGTAGGGACATAAGTCCTGGATAGACAGACACAGCATTCGAGGACAGAGGTAAATCCCATGTAGGGACTTAAGGCCTGGACGAACAGGAACAGGGTTCAAGGACAGAGGTCAAGACCACATAGGGACATAATGGCTGGACGGACAGGCACAGCATTCGAGAACAGAGGTCAAACCCTTGTAGGGACATAAGGCCTGGGCAGACGGGCACAGTATTTGAGGACAGAGGTCAAGCCCACGTAGGGACAAGGCCTGGATGAACATGCAGGCACAGCATTCGAGGACAGAGGTCAAGCCCATGTAGGGACATAAAGCTTGGATGGACAGGCACAGCATTCGAGAACAGAGGTCAAGCCCATTAGACACATAAGGCCTGGATGAATAGGCACAGCATTCGAGGACAGCGGTCAAGCCCATGTAGGGACATAAAGCTTGGATGGACAGGCACAGCATTCAAGAACAGAGGTCAAACCCTTGTAGGGACATAAGGCCTGGACCGACAGGCAGGCACAGCATTCGAGGACAGAGGTAAAGCCCACATAGGGACATAAGGCCTAGACGTATAGGCACAGCATTCAAGGACAGAGGTCAAACCCACGTAGGGACTTAATGCCTGTACGGACAGGCAGGCAAAGCATTCGAGGACAGAGGTCAAGCCCACGGGTAGGCACATAAGGCCTGGACAGACAGGCACAGCATTCAAGGACAGAGGTCAAGCCCATGTAGGGACATAAGGCCTGGACTGACAGGCACAGCATTCGAGGACAGAGGTCAAGACCACAAAGGGACATAAGGCCTGGACGACAGGCACAACATTTGAGGACAGAGGTCAAGCCCATGTAGGGACTTAAGGCCTGGACGAACAGGCACAGCATTCGAGGACAGAGGTCAAGCCACAGGTAGGCACATAAGGCCTGGATGGACAGGCAAGGCATTCTAGGACAGAGGTCAAGCCCACGTAGGGACATAAGGCCCGGACGGACAGGCACAGCATTCGAGGAAATAGGTCAAGCCCATGTAGGGACTCAAGGCGTGTACGAACAAGGACAGCATTCAAGGACAGAGGTCAAGCCCATGTAGGGACATAAGCCTAGACGAACTGTCACAGCACTCAAGGACAGAGGTCAAACCCTTGTAGGGACATAAATCCCAGATGGACAGGCACAGTATTCGAGGACAGAGGTCAAGCCCACGTAGGGATATAAGGCCTGCTCAGACAGGCACAGCTTTCGAGGACAGAGGTCAAGCCCACGTAAGGACATAAGGCCTGGATGAACAGGCAGGCACAGTATTCGAGGACAGAGGTCAAGCCCTTGTAGGGACTTAAGCCTGGACGAACAGGCACAGCATTCAAGGACAGAGTTCAAGCCCACATAGGGACATAAGGCCTGGACGGACAGGCACTGCATTCGAGGACAAAGGTCAAACCCTTTTAGGGACATAATGTTACGACTATGGCTGCTATGCAGCCGCCTCACCACCAGAGGTCCCCCATGAGCATGTTCTTCTGGCTGGCCCAGTCCGCCCTCCTTGCCTACTCTATATTTCTGACTTCCTTTATAACCCTATCTAGCATTTCCCTCAGTGCTTTGGCATCGAGCTCATCTGGGCTCCCTGCTGTAGCCTACTGCCTCTGCATGGCCTTCGGGCCTTCTGTGTGCCTTTGTGTGGCCTTCAGGCCGTCTGCCTGCCTCTGTGTAGCCTTCGGGCCTTCTGCCTGCCTCTGTGTGGCCTTCGCGCCGTCTGTCTGCCTCTGTGTGGCTTTTGGGCCATCTGTCTGCCTCTGTGTGGCCTTCAGGCCTTCTGTCTGCCTCTGTTTGGCCTTCGGGCAGTCTGCCTTGCCCTGCTGTCTTTGGGCTCCTACCTTGCTCTGTTGCCTTCGGGCATTAAGCTTAGTTATGCTGCCTTCGGGCTTGTGTGTTTCATGTTTAGTGTTGTAATGTTTGGTTAGTCAGTCTGGTCATTGTCAGTCTTGTTTTCCCCGAGTTCCCCTATTCCAGTCACTCATACCAACAATCAGTATCACCCTTACCTACACGCAACCCTGAGTCCATCCTTACTAGCACCCAGCTCTAGTATTCTGATCACCTCTGCATGCATACTTCCACACATACCTCCACGCTGTTCCTGTGTTTAAGTTCACCCTTACCTCCACGCACCTTGTATTAGACTCCCTCCAGCCAGCTCTCACTACCACAGGCACCCTTCTGTTAGTATTCAGCTCCATAAGCTCCAGCCAGTACCCAGTCTTACACACTCCTGCCTGACCCAGATTCTACTCCAGCCAGTATCAGAGGCTTTCCTGCTACCCCTGTCTCTCTCCACCTGGAGTCACCCCCGCAGGTAGTGTTTACCACACCTAACCAGTGCCCATTCATAACACATAAAGCCTTGATGGACAGGCACAGCATTCGAGGACAGGGGTCAAGCCCACGTAGGGACATAAGGCCTAGACAGACAGGCACAGCATTCGAGGACAGAGGTCAAGCCCACGTAGGGACATAAGGCCTGGATGGACAGGCAGGCACAGCATTCGAGGACAGAGGTCAAGCCCTTGTAGGGACGTAAGGCCTAGACGAACAGGCACAGCATTCGAGGAAAGAGGTGAAGCCCACGTAGGGACATAAGGCCTGGACAGACAGGCACAGCATTCGAGGACAGAGGTCAAGCCCACATAGGGACATAAGGTCTGGACAAACAGGCACAGCATTAGAGGATTTCCTTTGTGCAGGTATGTTGTGGTTTGACCTGTCACTTCTTCCTGAACTGGTTCACTGCCAGAAGAAAATGGCAGCTTTTTCATTTCAAAGATAATTCAACAGAGGATGATTTTAGAGCAATAGAGACTGCCATTTGTGAAGCATGAACTAAGCTGGAGATTATTTGTTAATACCTAGAAGCTATTAACTGTACTTATATACTTCAGCTGATAACAAAGGAACATGAAGAGCTCTCAGAAATAAGAAAACCGATACTCAAATCCAAATCTACAATATCAACCTATATTTACTTTGTGGATTACACAATGCCTCTGTAAACAATGGGAACACAGAGGATGAACTAGAGTGCAACTACCACCAGTTTTCGATAGTACTAGAAACATTACTGTTGGAAAGGTCATGAAAAATATTGAGTATATGAAATGTGCAAGCTCCAAACATTTTAAGTCAGCTTTTTATGTTCTTACATTCCAAATGTGGACAGACAGGCACAGCGTTAGATTTCAGGCCCTTGTAGGGAAGTATGGCCTGGACAGTGGACGGACAGGCACAGCGTTAGAGGTCAGGCCCTTGTAGGGACGTACGGCCTAGACAGTGGACGGACAGGTACAGTGTTTTAGGTCAGGTACATGTGCTGCAGTGCTTATATTATCTGGAGCATAGGAGGCAGTTGGAGCTGCTGCAAGGCTTTCAATTGCTTTTATTCATCTTGCCATTCACAGGGAAAAATTGGAAAGTAAGCAACAGTAGGTTTCCATCAACTCTGGTGCCAGCCTTGAACGGTGAGGGCTCATGATATCCCCTGTCATTGAAAATACACATTCACTCGGCACACTGGTTGGTGGACATAACAGTTATAGCTGAGCCACTTTGGCTAGGTGTGGCTAGACAATGGACTTGTATGCACAATATGCCAGCGGATATGTCTGCATGTTTTCTGTGGGCTCTGAGAGATACCATGTCACTGACAGTTGTGCTGGTGTCTCCTTTGCTTGGGTGGGCTGAGAGTCACTCATGCCAGCAGCTTTCTCTCTAGCCCGTAGCACAAAAGATGAATCTTTATGGGCAATATGCCTTTGGTGTTCTGAAGTGGAGGAGGAGGATGTACTAGCTGTCGCTGACAGAGTGATGCTCCTGTTTGGGCTAGCACAACTCTTGGAAGTGCAAGCTGTTTCCTCCTCTGCTTCACGCCTAATCTGTCTCTGCCTATGGTGCTCCTGTTCATGGACTTTTGCTAACAGCAGGTCCTTCACCAATAGGAGAAAATCATACTGTAGGGTGAGTTTCCCTTTCACACAGGGTACACAGACTGTGGCGAGCATGTAAGTGTTCTCTTCTCTTAAAGGTCTTAATCTCTCTTCCACCTGCTGCTGCAAAACGTCCAGACAATGCAGCACCTCAACTGTCATTGCCTCTTCCTGTTTAAAGGCCTCCAAATTTTCATCCAGGAAATTAACAATAGGGATGATGTCAGCCAAGGTGGCGCTTCTGGAACTCAGCTCCTCCATGACATCCTTGAAGGGCTGCAGGATTTTTACCAGCTGACTCATGACTAACCAATCATGATGCCCTAGGGGATTCTGCACACCTATGTCCATTGAACCAGAAAGTTCATGAAGGGGTGTCTGCAGCTCCACTAACCTCTGCAGCATATTAAAGGTGGAATTCCAACGGGTGGCAATGTCTTGAATGAGACGTTTATGAGGCATGTCCAAATCAGTCTGCTTTTGTCAGAGAACCTGCCCTGTCTTCACACTTCTGTGGAAGTGCATTGCTATGTTCCTGCATTTCTGTAATAATATATGCAGGTATTCATTCTCTTGGTCACTGGACTCCAATCCCAGAGCTGACTTCACTACCAGGTGCAGAGTGTGTGAAAAACATTGGATGTTCTTAAAGCGCCCGTCGGTTACTGCCGTAACCATGTTTGCACCATTGTCTGGGTACTTGCCAGATTCTTATGGCCTGGATTGGCCACTGTTGGAAACAGGATGCTGGGCTTGATGGACCCTTGGTCTGACCCAGTATGGCATTTTCTTATGTTCTTATGTTTTTTTTATGTTCTTATGTCTGTGACAAAGAACCCTGCCTGAGGATTCCTGTCTCGCTGGTGTAGTTTCCAGCCCTCCAGCATCTGTCTGATGCATGATAAAATATTGGCTGTGGTATGGGCCTTGTCCGTCAGGTGGGTGTGCAGTATAGCCCACCTCCACCCTGATACTTGTTCAGTAATAGAGCTGCTGCCTGCCCCTGCCTCAGCCAGGTCCCACCAGTGTGCTGTCAGGGAGAGGTAAGACTGTGCAGCATTCATGGTGGTCCAGATATCACAGGGAAAATGCACACTCCCGTCTGTCTTAGCTAGCAGCACTTTGATGTGACTGCGACACTGCTTGTACAGGCTGGGGATGATATTTTTGCTAAATGTGGTACTGGAGGGGACTGTAATTTGGAAGTATTACCTTCAGAAAATGCTTGAAACCCACATTCTCCACTACCTGCAAGGGCTGGTCATCAAGGGCAATCATTTCCCCAATGCTCCTTGTTACAACATTTGAGGCTGCCTGCCTCCTACCCTGGGATATCGTTACCGCACTCCACCCCATTTCCTCCATGGTAGGTTGTCGCTTCTGCCACATGTCATGGTGCTGCTGGCCTGCCACCTGACTGCTAGAAGGGGCTGAGGGTGTGGGGTGTCTGCTCCTTTTCAACCACTTTATGCTACTTGGAAGGGGTCCCCTGACTGGTACTGCCACCATCCCCAGATGGCAGTACTGTTGTTGGGTGTTGCCTCTTCATATGATGTGTCATGCCAAAATTAGATAGATGTCCCATTTGCTTGCCTCTGCTAATAGTCCTGCCACAGTTATTAAAATGAGCAAAACGTGGGTCCTCTGTCTTTTTAAAGTGGCTCCAGATCGCAGATGTCTTTCGTGATCCCCCTTCTGTATAGCCTTGGGGGTGGATGCTGGCCCTGGAGCTGAAGTAGTGGGTGCACCCTGAGAAACAACGCCAGGGGCATCAGTCACACTCTGTGCCTGTGCTGACTGCTCTTTCTGCTCCTCCTCATCATCAGTTTCATCTCTCCCCTGCTGCACTGAAGTGGAGGCTAAGACAGGACTAACAAATCCTCCTAAAACTTCATCACCTATTACTTCTTCCGTTTCTGATGAGAATCCCATACAAGATGATTCTTCATCGGAATCAGAAGCAAACAGTGCCTGCACTACATTGTCAATGCTAAGTCAATACTGCTGTCCCACTGCTGCTTTTGGGTGTCACCATTTTGTCTTGAATGACTCAGCCTCCCCTTCCCTCACCTCCAAAACTACAGGGTCAGAAACAGGTGGTGGTGATGCATCATGTTTAGATTTCATTTTTTTCTGGATGGAACTGCCTCCTCCTCCAAAGAGTTTAGATTGCAACAGGTCCCTTTTTAACTTTAATGGCAGACTGGCAATAGTGCCTTTTGAAGTGCTTCCTCTGCCAGTCCCAATCACTCGACCACATCTAGCTTTCCCTGACATTATGGATTTATTGTCACTACCTAGTGCCTTCTAGGGATTTCAATTAAAATAATTATTTCCAAAAGAGGCCCACTAGGGATTTGGCTTCACAGACCACTGCTGTCCCAATATACTTGAGTCTGCAAATCTGGCTGCCCACGGGCACAGTGCCTTGATATGCACTAATGTAATGGGTGTGCACACACCGAGCTTGTAACTACAAAAGAGGCCCACTAGGGATTTGGCTTCACAAACACCCACTGTCCCAATGAACTTGAGTCTGCAAAACTGGCTGCCCACGGGCACAGTGCCTTGATATGCAGTAATGTAATGTGTGTGCACACACCGAGCTTGTAACTACAAAAGAGGCCTACTGGGGATTTGGCTTGACAGACCACTGCTGTCCCAAAATACTTGAGTCTGCAAAACTGGTTGCCCACGGGCACAGTGCCTTGATATGCACTAATGGAATGTGTGTTCACACACCGAGCTTGTAACTACAAAAACTCAAGACATGGTTATTTACACATGCCTATACCTGAAATATATATGTCTTTCTTCCCCTTTTTATGCCCTGCCTTATTTACCCAACACCCCCTTTCTCTACACTATCTCTAATTTCCCCTTTTTTTATGTCCTTACTGTAAATACCATTCCATACTTTTGCTCTTAATTGCACCTGAAGCGCTTTCTCCCCTCTCTTATCACTCCTAATTATAACTCCATCTCCTCCTAACCTGTCCCTAACCTCATACCTAATTTCCTAAAATCCCTTTACTTTCCAGCTCTGTTTAACTCAGCTCAGTTAATCCTAAATGATAGTTCTGTTTTAAAAGATTCTACTTGTTTTATGTTCAAATATATATATTCTTACTTTTGTTAAATGTATAATGCTTATTTAATCCTGTTAAATGTATAACGCTCCGGCGTAAGTTCCTGTTCATTGTACACCGACGTGATATCTTTGATGAGCGGCGGTATATAAAAACCTATAAATAAATAAATAAATAAATAAATAAATAAAAGAGGCCCACTGGGGATTTGGCTTCACAAACACCCACTGTCCCAATGAACTTGAGTCTGCAAAACTGGCTGCCCACGGGCACAGTGCCTTGATATGCACTAATGTAATATGTGTGCACACACCGAGCTTGTAACTACAAAAGAGGCTCACTGGGGATTTGGCTTCACAGACCACTGCTGTCCCAATATACTTGAGTCTGCAAAACTGGCTGCCCACAGGCACAGTGCCTTGATATGCACTAATTTAATGTGTGTGCACACACTGAGCTTGTATCTACAAAAGAAGCCCACTAGGGATTTGGCTTCACAAACACCCACTTTCCCAATATACTTGAGTCTGCAAAACTACCCAGTGCCCTCTGGCACTGATGCCCAGTTCACAGAGAGACTGAGTGAGTTCAATTAAAAAATGCAGTTTACAAAAAAGCTGGAATTGGCACAGGAGGAAAATCAATGAAATATATTTTTCAATGGAAATTCTAGCAAACTTCCTATAAATTGAATAAATCTCTCCCACCCACAACACCCAAATGGAACTTGCAACCTACCCCAGGGGGTGAATTAAGCAGCAAAATTCTACTGCTAGCAGCTTCTCTCCGTGGCACAGAGAGACCATCTCAGATCAACTAAAAATGTGCTTAAAAAAAAAAACCGGGCTAACTGGCACTGCAGCCAAATGAAGAACAAATATCTTTTTCTATCTAAGTAGCTAGCCTAGCTAGCAATTGAATACAGATTTGGGAACTCAGACTAGCTCTGAGTGCAGCCACCTTCCGCAGAGACAGACCACCTCCCGGCCTCCCCAGATCACCCCTGCAAAGAAAGTGCATGGCACGCTGCATGCTTAGGGTGTCACCAACCACTGAGTGAGAGCGCGATTGGCTGCATTGCAAAATTTCTTTTCCCTGTACGTACCTGGATCAGTCCAGACAGTGGGTTATGTCCCCAATCCAGCAGATGGAGTCAGCACAAGCTTTGAGGGGGCGTATCCATATATACTACTACCCCCTCTGCAGGAGTTCAGTATCTTCTGACTCCAGCAGATGCAAGTAGGGGAATCAGGCTTCCCCTCCTTTTCCTTTTTCTTCACTTTCTTGCTTGATTATGGCTTGTTGTTGTCTTTTTCTGTGGATCAAGTTTGTATCAAGTTTGTATTAAGTTAAAAAAAAAAAAAAAAAGGCAGAGTTCTTTCAACTTCTGGGGAGTGGCTTTTCTTCCTTCTCTCTTCTCTGCGGCCTTGCTGTTTATTTCTCGTTGCAGCCAGGGGTAAGTTTGTTTTTCCTTTGTAGTTTTTTCCTTCACAGCTCAGCCCCCGGTGCCTGTGAAAGCCGGTGGAGCCGGCCTCTTCGCTCTTTACTCCCTCATCCGCGGCCATTTTACAGCTCCTCATGGGCTGCTGAGCCATTTAGGGAAAGATGTCTGGGGCGGGTCGTGTGGCCGGGAAGGCCCCCCCGCGGCACCCTCCTCTATTTTCGGACAGCGGGCAGTGCGGGCCGACCGGGCCCCCCCGCAGCGGCGCTTTTGTGCGCGTGGCCCTCCCCCGTGGCTTTTTCTTTTCTCCTACAGCGATCCCGATGCCGCGGCCGTCCCGCTGTGCGGCCTGCGGAGACCCGGGGTCCCGGATTTCCCGGGAGGGCATCTGTGCACGATGCCTTCCCGGGGGGGAAGGTACCTCACAGTCCCTGACTGATTTCTCTTTTTTGCCCGGGCGGCGCGGGCCGGCCACTCCGCCATTTTTGGCGGGAACGGCGGCCATTTTACATTCTGAGCGCCCTGAGGCGCAGGCCACGAGGGGGAACGGATCCCTGGAGGACTCTACCAGCGGGGGTGTTCCCCCGATTTTGGTGCAGGAACCAAGCACCCAGAGCCAGGGAGCAGGAACCACTCCGCCCCCGAAGCGCACCCGAGCAGGCCGGGGTTCTCTCCGGAGTTTATCCTGCTCATGCATACCGCTTATCTGCAGGGGCTGGAAGCACCTGTGGGACCCCCCCCCTCCTAAGATCCCTCGGATGTCGCCCTCGACGCCGGCCCCCCCCGACCCTCCGGGAGTGGGGGCCTCCCGCCTCCCTACCCGGGTCCGATCCACACCCGCGGCAGTGGGGGCGGTGCCAGACCCAGCGGGACATGGACTTGACCTCCCGGACGGGGGACAAGGGGACGGCACGCAGGAGGGGGATGATCCGCGTACCCTACGCCTCTTCCAGAGGGAAGAGCTGGACGACCTCATCCCGCAGATCATCCAAGAATTAGATTTGGACCCGCCACCAGACCCGCCTGCCCCAGTAGCTCCCGCTGTCGTCACTTCTTCAAGGAAGGGAGATCCTGTCCTGGCGGCACTCCGGCCGAGGGCTCGGGCTTTTCCCATTCATGACTCGTTTTTACAACTTCTCACCAGGGAATGGGACACCCCGGAGGCCTCCCTGAAGAGCAGCCGGGCTATGGAAAAGCTGTACCCGCTCCCCGAAGATTTCTGGACCTCATCAAGGTCCCAAAGGTGGACTCCGCAGTGTCAGCGGTCACGAAGAGGACGACTATCCCAGTGACGGGAGGTGCGGCGTTGCGGGACACACAGGATCGTAAGTTGGAAGTTTTCCTTAAGCGGGTTTTCGAGGTCTCACCCCTCACATCTCAGAACCTGCAGTCCGATGAGGCTGCCCAGGCAGATCGGCTAGAAGCCGCAGTGGCGTATGGGGCGGACGCCTCGTACGACCTTTTTCGGGTCCTTGCAAGATCCATGGTTTCGGTAGTGGCAGCACGACGACTACTGTGGCTACGCAATTGGGCAGCTGATATGTCCTCTAAGTCGAGTCTGGGCTCTCTTCCCTTCAGGGGCAAGTTCCTCTTCGGGGAGGATTTGGACCAGATCATCAAGTCCCTGGGGGAGAACGCTGTTCATCGGCTGCCGGAGGATAGGTTTCGACCATCCAGAGCATTTTCTTCTTCTCGGACCAGAGCCAGAGCGCAACGGCGCTACAGGGGATACAGACAGGCGGGCTCCCGGTCATCCGCCCCCAGGTCTCAGCCCTGGTCGCGCTCCTTTCGCGGGCGTCGGCCCGCACGCACTACTCCCGGAACCGGGAACCCCTATACCAAGTCTTCACAATGATGCCAGTCTCGCCCACTCCCCTGTCCCCAGGATTGGGGACCGACTAACGTATTTCTACGCGGAGTGGGCACGGATCACCTCGGACCAGTGGGTCCTGGATACCATAAAACACGGCTACGCATTGGAATTTGTCCGCCCCCCGCAGGGAAGGTTCATCTTTTCCCCCTGTGGCTCGGACCTCAAGAGAGGAGCGGTGCTGCTGACTCTGGACAGACTCCGGGAGATAGGCGCTATTGCGCCCGTGCCCTTCGGAGAGGTGGGCTCGGGCCACTATTCCATCTATTTCGTCGTACCAAAGAAGGACGGTTCCTTCCGGCCTATCCTAGACCTCAAGGAAGTCAACAAATCCCTTCGAGTCGTCCGGTTCCGCATGGAAACGCTCCGGTCAGTGATTGCGGCGGTGCATCGGGGGGAGTTCCTCTCCTCCCTGGACTTAACAGAGGCCTACCTGCACATTCCCATCCGCCCGGACCACCACCGTTTCCTTCGTTTCAAAATTCTGGACCAGCATTTTCAGTTCACGGCTCTCCCGTTTGGATTGGCGACGGCGCCGCGCACCTTCACCAAGATCATGGTAGTCGTGGCGGCAGCTCTCCGGAAGGAGGGCATCCTGGTTCATCCTTATCTGGACGATTGGCTCCTCTGGGCGAAGTCATTCGATCATGGACGCTCAGCGGTGACTCGAGTAGTACGGTTTCTACATTCCCTGGGATGGGTAGTGAACTTCTCCAAGAGCTCCCTCATGCCCTCGCAACGCTTGGGTTTTTTTTGGGGGCGACCTTCGAAACCCTACTGGGCAAAGTTTTTCTGCGCCAGGACAAAGCTCAATCCTTGTGGGATCACACACGACGGTTCTCTGCGTTACCAGAGCCCACCTCCTGGGACTACCTGCAACTCCTGGGAGTGATGGGGTCCACCATCGACCTTGTACCTTGGGCTTTCGCGCACATCAGGACCTTACAGTGGGCACTCCTCTCCCGTTGAAAACCAGTATCGCAGGACTACCAGATGATTCTCCCGCTCCCGCAGAATGCCAGGGACAGTCTGGGCTGGTGGTTGGATCCGCCGAACCTGGCCCGTGGCGTGTCCCTCGATCTGCCAAATTGGGTGGTGGTGACCACCGATGCCAGTCTAGCAGGCTGGGGTGCAGTCTGCGATCGAAGCGCCACGCAGGGGACGTGGTCCACGGTGGAGGCGAAGTGGTCAATCAACCGTCTGGAAACCAGAGCGGTCCGGCTAGCTCTGCGACATTTCCTCCCGCTTCTTCGGAACCGGGAAGTCAGAATCCTATCGGACAACGCTACCACCGTGGCCTACATCAACCGACAAGAAGGCACGCGCAGCCCGCAGTTCGCGCTCGAGGCAGCGCTGCTGATGCAATGGGCGGAGCGTCATCTCGTCCGGCTAGCGGCCTCGCACATCGCCGGTGTGGACAACGTCCAGGCGGACTTCCTCAGTCGTCAACTGCTGGACCCCGGAGAGTGGTCTCTCTCCGACAAAGCGATGCAACTTCTCGTCCATCGGTGGGGGGGCCCCCCACTTGGATCTGATGGCGTCCGCTCTCAACGCCAAGGCTCCACGCTTCTTCAGTCTCCGGAGAGAGCGCGGCGCGGAGGGAGTGGATGCCCTGGTCCTCCCGTGGCCGCCATATCTTCTGCTCTACGCTTTTCCACCATGGCCCCTGGTGGGCAGGATGCTCCGCAGAATAGAAAGCCATCAGGGGACCGTGGTTTTCGTCGCCCCGGAATGGCCCAGGTGACCCTGGTTTGCGGACCTGCTACAGCTGGTGATCGACGGGCCAATCAGGCTGGGGCACCTCCCCCAGCTCCTACATCAGGGCCCGGTATTTTTCGAGCAGGCAGAACTCTTCTGTCTTGCGGCCTGGCTTTGTGAGGCGCCGCCTCTGGCGTCGGGGCTACCCGGAGGCGGTAGTATCCATGCTATTGCAGGCACGAACGACATCGACGTCGGTGGCCTGTGTTCGAGCTGTGGTGTACCAGCCAGGCCACGAGACCCGCTAAGGCTTCTGTACCTCAGATCCTTCAGTTTCTACAGGCGGGGGTGGAAAAAGGGCTCGCCTATAATTCACTACGGGTTCAGGTGGCCGCCCTTGGCTCGCTGTTGAGCGATGGGGGCTCTCTTCTACAGTATCCTGATATTGCTCGTTTTCTCAAGGGTGTCAAGCATATGCGTCCTCCGTTACGGGACCCTTGTCCCTCCTGAAGTCTTAACCTGTGCTTCGCTCCTTGTCGGGACCACCGTTCGAGCCGCTGCGCAGCGCAACGATAAAGGATCTCACTCTCAAGACTGTATTTCTTGTGGCCATCTGTTCCGCTCGACGCATCTCGGAGCTGCAGGCTCTGTCGTGTAGAGAGCCCTATCTCCGTTTCTCCGACTATGGAGTTTCGCTTCGCACCGTTCCCTCCTTCCTTCCGAAGGTGGTTTCTGCATTCCATGTGAACCAGACGGTGGAGTTGCCGTCCTTCTCTTCCTCAGAGCCGAAGTCTCTCCATCTCTTGAATGTCAAGCACACTCTGCGCCTCTATCTGGAGGCTACAAATGAGTTCCGGACCTCTGACCATCTCTTCGTACTCTGGGCCGGTCCTAAGAAGGGGTCTCAGGCCTCGAAGACTACCATTGCCAGATGGCTGAAGGCCGGCATTGCTGCTTCCTACATTGGGTCGGGTCGGACTCCCCCACCCGGAATCATAGCGCATTCTACACGTTCTCAGGCGGCTTCCTGGGCGGAGGTTCGCTCGGTATCCTCGCAGGAATTTTGTAGGGCAGCCACCTGGAAATCGTTACACACGTTCTCGAGGCACTATCGTCTGCACCTCGCCTCTTCAGTCTCTGGACACTTTGGCGAGCAGGTTCTCCGAGCAGGCCTCGCAGGACCCCACCCGATTTAGGGAAGCTTGGGTACATCCCACTGTCTGGACTGATCCAGGTACGTACAGGGAAAAGAAAATTATTACTTACCTGCTAATTTTCGTTCCTGTAGTACCATGGATCAGTCCAGACACCCACCGCGTTTGGGTTCTTGATCCTGCTCAGCTCTGCGCTACTTCTTGCTCGCAGTGTTCTGTGTCTTCACAGTCGTTTCTTTTCGCTGTTTTTCACAGCTCCCTACAAGTTGGTAGGATGTTTGCAGTTACTTGTTGCGGTTACAATTGTTTTCATTATCTGTTTCCACAAACTTGATCCTTCGGGGGTTTCTACTCTGGCTTTGATATACTCGATACTGAACTCCTGCAGAGGGGGTAGTAGTATATATGGATACGCCCCCTCAAAGCTTGTGCTGACTCCATCTGCTGGATTGGGGATATAACCCACTGTCTGGACTGATCCATGGTACTACAGGAACGAAAATTAGCAGGTAAGTAATAATTTTCTTTTCGCTGATACGTTGCATTCTGGTCTCCTTGCCAACCTGTTTGACCCACTCTGACAAGGCTGTGAGGTCACTGATGACTCACAGGAAAGGGCTGGTTTTTGGCTATGGATACACCCAAATGGCGTTCTCCCATTTGAAATGGCTGCTAATAAATCACTGCGAGCGCACCAAACGTATGGAACAGATGATATGTTTTATTCGTGGGGGATCACGATACGTTTTGCGACCCCACGAATGCAACGAATATGGACATATACGTTGCAGATTGCCAATATATTGCAAACGAATGCACACCCCTACTACCTGATCAGCCTCAGATAGAGTCTATTCTTTACAATGCAGCCAATGCTTTTTCATTTGAAATGTAAACAAATGAAACAAATGACATGTTTCATTTGTGGTAACTGCGTATTCTTATTTGTGGGCCCACAAATGAAGCAAATTAGAATCATGCATCATGGATTGGACTTTGTTTTAAATTAATGCCCATCCCTACTATGTATTATTCAAGAAAAGTTGTAATAAGTGTCTGATCTTTTAAAACTGCTTGGCTTCATTGAGATAAATTCTGGTCTTTTAACCAGTGGACTTTGCACTAATTTTCAAGAGGAAGTGTGCATGTACTTTCACTTTGAAACTTTCCATGGCTACAATGTACCTGCAGACAATGTAACTGCTTTTTTTGTGTGTGGAAATATTTTAAAAGGAAAATAACTGACATGGATTTGAAAATGCAATCTACAAACATTTTCTTTCCTGACCTAAACACAATCCTGGGAACTCCTTTTCTAAATATGGCTGAAAGTAGGCTTGTTATGGAACAATGAATGCACATACCTTTAGTCACTTTGAGGGAGGTCAGTTTGCAGTCAGCTAATTTAGATGTGTAATTATCTGCATAAAATTGCTTTGAAAATCATCCTCTTAAAGGCAAACGATGTAAAATAATTTTTGACACACACACACAAAAAAAATGTATTGATACAAATTACAAGTCAGTTAAATGATGGTAACCCAAAAAGAGGAAACCTGCATGGAGCAGCTATGCTTACCAGCCCAATAGCATTCCAAGAAGACTTGGGCATCCAAAATAGAGCAGTTATGGCTGGAACCCAAATATCAGTTTTATAGCTCCATTAGACCTAGAAAAAGGCTGGAGTAATCAGCATGGCGTAGCCAGGGCTATAACTATAGTATTAAAGATGATGGGGGTGGCCAAATGCTCATCTACACACCATAGTTATAGAAAACTGGCGAGGAAAACATTTGGACAGACTGGATGGACCCATGGTCTTTATCTAGCATCATTCATTATATTATTGGGTTACTAAGACAGTCAGTATGAGCAAAATATAGGCAATATATACTATGGGTACTATCTTAAAGTAAGATTTTAAAGATCTTTTGTTAAAGATTTTACCTTTAAGTTCCTAAAAAGCAAACTGGTTTATATAAGTTATAGCTATTTCACTGCTTAAATGTCAAATTGATGTGCTGTGTCTGTGAAACAGATATCTCTTTTTTTTTGTTCTGAGGAGAGAAGATGAGTGCTTAAACAAAGAATTTATACTGTTTCTCTTAGTAACAGAATTCTTAAGTAATTTATAAGGATTTATTTCAAACCAAGAAGTTTGCCAGTGCCCCTTGTGTATCCAGATATACATGTCTTACAATTCACAATGAATTCATACACAAATGATGCTACATGAAATATTCATTAGAAATACTCTAAATTATGTACCAAACAACCAGGACACTGCCATTGTCACACTTTTCATCTGGTAAATATCCCAGCAGCACAATGAATTCAATTATATCCTTCAAACCTTTCTCCAAGACATTTAAATAATTTATCATATGGCTACTACCATCATACAGGAGGATGGAAATTGGTTATATGACACATTTTGCTTGCTACAATTCTTTAAAATATATTTTTGAAACAATAATACAGCTGACATTTCAAACATGCAATTAGTTGCATATTAATGAGGCTTGCTAGTCATGAGAGGGGTAATAATCAAACTATCCACATTGATGACAAATCCATGGGTACTTTTAACCTGGGGGCTTTTGCACTAATAATGAAAGCAAACATCTAGATACATTCTAAGAAAAAGTACTCAGTGATTTGTACCTGGTTTTTATGTGGGCACTTTTCCCCTTTTAAATAATGCATTTAGCTTTGAAAATGTCATCTGTGTGTGTTATTTCCCTCTCCTGATCTAAACACACCCTTGGGAATGCCTCCAGAGAATATGGTCAAAATTATGTGCATTATAAAATGCATGTAATTGTTCCATGCAAATGACTTTGAAAGTTGACCTAGAAGAAGGCAGTTCCTACAGCCTGTAAATTCACTCATGTTCATAGTCAATGTTTTACTTCTGGATATTCTTGGAAATGGGATAGACCTAACTTATAAATGTTTGGTTTTTTGTTTTGTTTTTTTTTTTTAAATGAATGAAGGTTCTAAACAAATGTATTTATTTAAAAATAAAACCAAGGAGTGAATTTTCAAAGGAGCTCTGGAAGTAAAAAATAGCACATACATTTTTAAGTATCATGTCTGCATGTATATATGCTATTTTATAAACAAGAGAATAGGTGTGAATTTTTTGTTTTGCATATACATTTAACTGAGGGAAAACATTGGCTGTCTAAGGGAATTCCAGGATGGGGTTCAGAACAGTATATGGAGTAGTTGCTATTATGTAAGACATATTCGAATATACATTACCAATCTTGTTCATACACTTTTATACCTGCTAATTCACCAACTCGAGTGAAATTGTCTGTTGTCTCTAGTCTATGGTTGGGAGGTCTGGGTGAATTAGTGGTAACTCAAGGTGAAATGCTAGAGGGTCTAGATAAACTTGAGAACTGGGAATAGACTGGGGAAATAGGTATTGCCAACAGTTCGCTTATCTTACAAAATCCTCCCACTCACGCGGTAGATGCAATATTTGCATGCACCCATATAACATTGTGCATATATGTACACACATCCTGCCGATTTTATAACATATGCGCGCATGTATGCACGTATGTTATAAAAATGATGCGTCCATGCACGTGTGCCAGAAAACATGTGCACATGCACACCCACATGCCAGAACGAAAGTTACCATCAGTATTTCAAAATTGTACGACTGCCAGTTTATCTTTATCTTTGCACATTTACTTATCTACAAATGCTAATACCAGGTATAGGTTTGAAAGTTGGGCACTTAAGAGTAGGGATGTGAATCGTTTTTCTGAAGATTGAAATTATCAGAAGATATATTCAAACTCGTCAGAATCCGGGGGGGGGGGAGGCTCCCGAACCCGATAGGAAAACCCAATGAAATTTTTCGTGGGGTTCTCTTATCGTTTTGGGGGGGGGGGGGCAGGAAGAAAAGGCACTTAAAAATAAACCTCAAACCCACTCCGACCCTTTAAATTTAATCCTTTTGCATCCCCCTCCCTCCCGACCCCCTCAAAAAATTTTTTAAAGTACCTGGTGGTCCAGCAGGGGTCTAGGAGAGATCTCTCATGCTCAGGCTGTCGGCTGCCACTAATCAAAATGGCACCATTGGCCCTTTGCCCTTAGCATGTGACAGGGTATCCGTGCCATCCGAGCCTGATCCTGTGCTTATGCACGTCCCAGGGCTTGCATGCGCCATCGAGCCTATTCAACATAGGCTCGGCACGTGCAGGGGGAACTTGGGGCAGGTTTTCGGGGGGTACGTGTGTATCTTACGCGTATACCCCTTTGAAAATCTGCCCCTCTATCTGCAACCAGATTAAAATCTCCACCCATAATAATGGAGTAATCAGGAGTATTCATTAGGTGTGTAAAAATTACATATTGCCAATTTTTTATTTTACAGGGTTCCCAGCGCTATGAAAAGCAACCCTTTTCATCCATAATGAGCTTATCCACTTTGAAGGATAGCTACCTATGTATTAATATTGCTACCCCTCTTTGCCTATGTGATTGATAGGATGAGTAGCATTGTCCCACCCAATCTTGCTTTAATTTCCTGTGTTCACATTCTGAGAGATGAGTTTCTTGATTGAAAGCTATATTTGCCTTCATTCTTTTAAAGGCACATACCAATTTCTTATGTTTTATGGGAGAATGTATTCCAGCCACGTTTTAGGTCATTACATTGATCTGAGCCATTAGGTTATTTTGTGTGTTTCTGACATGCACCACCCATAGGGCGGTATCATTTGCTACACCCCACAACAAACCCTGAACACCCCAGCTTGGATATTCGGTCAAAACATCTCTGTACACCTTAAAGATCCCCCCTTCATATCATCATTTAGCCACCCTTTTTCCAAAACAAGTACTAGTAGCGACCATAAACACACATGCATACACACACAGCCATACCCCAAAATTCCCAGCCCCCCAGCTCTCAACACATCACCTATGCACTGCACTCCAAGGGACTACCACCCCAGTGTACATAACAACACTAAGGTGTGCCTTAGCAGTCTCCCTAGCATAATAGAAACATCAAAACCAATCCTGCAATACTCTTCTGCTTTGTATCCCTCCCACCATCTTCTATATATCCTGAGGTTACCTATGTAAGGAAACATTCTCTCTCCTCCTGCAAACCAAAAGAACGTTAGAATTTAACACATAGACTTCCACAATTCTGTGAGATTGCATTTAGAGGCACCCAACCATATGTAATTGAGAGAGAGAGAAAATTGAGGGCCCTCTGCATCAGTAAAGAAAAAGAGACAAAAGATGGAAGAAACTAGAGGGGAAAACCCCTTCAGCCACAAACAAAATTCTAACCAACATGGTTGTCAAGTTTCAGTGAGCATTGCAGCCTTGTAAACATGGTCGATTTCTCCAGCAGCATGAATCTCTACTGAAATTTAAAAAGCACTTGCAATGCAGCCCCCCCCCCCCCCCCCCCCACAGCAGAATTAACCCACAGGATCTGATATTGCTGCTACAAAGGCTTGTGCTTCTCTCTTATTGTGAAGAAACAGCATTTCCCAAACTCACAATTAAACTCTGGAATTTGTTGCCAGAGGATGTGGTTAGTGCAGTTAGTGTAGCTGTGTTTAAAAAAGGATTGGATAAGTTCTTGGAGGAGAAGTCCATTAATGGCTATTAATCAATTATACTTAGGGAATAGCCACTGCTATTAATTGCATCAGTAGCATGGGATCTTCTTAGTTTTTGGGTACTTGCCAGGTTCTTATGGCCTGGATTGGCCACTGTTGGAAACAGGATGCTGGGCTTGATGGACCCCTGGTCTGACCCAGTATGGCATGTTCTTATGTTCTTAAGTTCCCCTGACTCTGTACCCAGATCTTTGCAGGGAACAATAGCGCATGTGGCACACCTTTCTTTATACAACTTTGTACAAAATGGCGCCATGCCTTGCTGCTGCAATGCCATCTAAACCGAGTAATCATTAAAAAGGAGTACTCTGCGTTCATCATGGCTGAGTGATTTTTTATTTCGGTATGCCTGTAGCAGCACCATTTTGTGGACCCATTAAGGATTCTTGTCATGACCAGTCACAGCCAGTTATACTTATCTGTGCACCTGTTCACACTGCAGGCCTCTCTCATCCCCCGTCAGACCCAACTGCTCTGGAAGCCAATTCTCTATTAGCTTGAGCAATCAGTGTCCTTAACAGATTCTGGTATACCTATCACCCTCAAGTTGATCCTTCACTGCTGATGTTCCTGTTCCTCATGTTCTCTCATTCAATTTAGTATTTTGGCCTGCAGAGTTGCAATCTGCCTTTTGAGCTGCAGTGTTGTATCTTCTTGAGAGGAGATTTGTAACTCCGCCACTTTCATTTGTCTAGCGTGCCCCTCTGCTTCTTTAATATCATCAATACAATAGTGACTTGCAACTTGCTCAAGCGTTCATCTATGACTGTAGAAATGATTTAGAGATCTGCATGATCATTTTATCTGAAAGCACTAGCAAGTTTGCTTCACCACCATTTGCTGCTGCACCCGCCATTCTGTGCTGCTAGCTTTCACTTTATCCCATGTAACACGTGGTGCTTTGGCACTCATAGCACTGCAATACTCAGCTCATTATTTATTGTGAAAGCTGCCTCTGAAGTGCTACAGTTTCTTTCAACTTTTTGACCCACAGAGGAGTAGCAAGGAGATCTCGGGAAGCTTTTTGACAGAGAGTACTGCAGGATCTCTCACCCCCCCAGCGACCTCTCAGCTATCCACAACAACTGGAAGTCTTTCCCTATCCATTTTAAAGGTCAGTGTAAAAGGTGGTTAAAAATTAGATCCGTTCAATTTTCAGGGCAAAAAATTAAAATCTTCTTAAGCCATTACCCAGCATTGCTGGCAATGCCAAAGGCATTTAGTGTTTAGGTTTGCATAGTAATACTATTTTAAGTCAAAGCACTGAAAGATTAAAGAAAACTAACTAACTAAAAAGAATGTTTTTAACTTAGTAAAATTTCTTCTTGGAGATTTTTTCATTATCCACGAGGGTTTTTAAGTGTTTCCTTAGGTAATAAAGAGTTTCCAAGGACAGAAAAGTACTATTTTTCTTAATGACATCATGAAAAATTGGCATCCATGTGCGCGCCAGGAACCGCGCGCACATTGACATGCGCACGCATGCTTCTTAAAATCGCCCCTTTAGGGAACACTAATACAGTGTATAAAAGGGAATGAAAGTGATGTTACATGTAATTTTCATCCTATTTAAGGTAAGTAATGATAATTCCATAACTGACCCATGGTGTTTGTCAGTTTTGATAATTAGTTGGATATGTGAAAACTGAATGCTTGGTACTTGATTTCTCAATTAATAAGACTGGAATACATGTTATTTCAGAACATTATTCCAAAAATCCCAAATATTGAAATTAAATACAATCCACCTGTAAATAAAAGTGTCACAGTATTAAATACACATGACCTATAGATAAAGGTATCTTTGTGTCATTTCCTTTGAGGAAAAGTTGTTTTAGTTAATTTGGAATATCCCATTATGATTCCTGTCTTAATTGACTAACTCATACGTGAGATAACAGAGGGTTTAGTGAATATTTGATTGTGGGTATGTGTTCATGCATGTTTATTCATTATCAGCTTAGTCTACTAAAATAGTCACATAGAAACTTTCTTTTGACATATGCAAATTAAGCCTCAAATAATTTAATAGTTTAATAAACAGGGTAAATGCAATTATTTATTTATTTTTGTTTGTAAGGATTTACAGTTCAACCAAGATATCGAGACACATAATAAGTAAATATTAGGCTGTGGAAGACTTTGCGGTTCTAGGAAGGTACTCTCTTTTATTGATTTAATATGAGGTAGTGTGGTCGGCAAAGCTCTGTGGTGAGACATTGTGTTCAAGAATTTGGCTATAAGATCCTGTTCCTGACTAAGAACACCAGCAGCACTACCAGTCAGTGCTATACAGTAGAGATGTGAATCATGTGCCCAATCGTCTTAATGATCGGGTTCGGCTAGAGGGGGAAAAAATCTGATCGTGGGTGATGTGGGTGATGTGAATCAGAATTGGTTCCGATTCACATCGTTATTTTTTTTTTTAGTGAGGCCCGACCCTTTAAAATTAACCCCTTACCTTCCCCACCCTCCCGAATCCCCCCCAAAACATTTTACGATTACCTGGTGGTCCAGTGGGGGCGCGGGGACTGATCTCCCGCTCTCGGGCCATCGGCGCTATTTTGGCTGCCATTCAAAAATGGCGCCGATGGCCCGATAAAAAAAAAACCCACCCGGCCCTTTAAAAATGACCCCTTAGCTTCCCCCACCCTCCCGAGCCCCCCAAAACATTTTAAATTTACCTGGTGCTCTAGTGGTGGTCCCGGGAGCGATCTCCTGTTCTCGGGCCATTGGCTGCCACTCATAAAGATGGCGCCGATGGCCCTTTGCCCTTACCATGTGACAGGGTATCCGTGCCATTGGCCGGCTCCTGTCACATGGTAGGAGCACTGGATGGCCGGCGCCATCTTTACGATGGCGGCAGCCATCTTTAAATATGGTGGCAGCCATCTTTACGATGGTGGCGGCCATCTTTAAAGATGGCGGCAGCCAGCCAGTGCTCCTACCATGTGACAGGGACTGGCCAATGGCACGGATACCCTGTCATATGGTAAGAGCAAAGGGCCATCGGCGCCATCTTTATGAGTGGCAGCCAACGGCCCGAGAATGGGAGATCGCTCCCGGGACAACCACTAGAGCACCAGGTAAATTTAAAATGTTTGGGGGGGCTTGGGAGGGTGGGGGAAGCTAAGGGGTCATTTTCAAAGGGTCGGGTGGGGTTTTTTTTTATCGGGCCATCGGCGCCATTTTTGAGTGGCAGCCAAAATGGCGCTGATGGACCGAGAGCGTGAGATCGGTCCCCGCGCCCCCACTGGACCACCAGGTACTCATAAAAGATTTTGGGGGGGTTCGGGAGGGTGGGGGAAGGTAAGGGATTCGTTTTACAGGGTCGGGGTGGGTTTAGGGGTTTTTTTGGTGTGCCGGTTTTCCCCGCCCTCCCCCTCCCCCGATTTATGATTTTTCACGATAAATCAGGGGAATTTCTATTGTATCGTGACTCTTAACGATTGTTGACGATTTAAAATATATCTGACGATTGTTTTAAATCATCAAAAAATGATTCACATCCCTACTATACAGCCTTAATCTGCCAGTCACAAAAGCTTCTCATCATCGGGGAATCTCATATCTATGATAGCTAGCTATGTAATCAAGCTGTAACCCTATCGTCAATTAAGAAAAGAAGAGCAAGCTAAGTGTGTACACACCCAATCATTTTGAACAGTAAACACCAATATTTAGACACATAAAAGAATAGGTTAGAGACACAATAAACACACATAAGAAAAGAGATATACAGAAAGAGAATAAGACATTAGAACATTTGGAGACGTGATATACTTAGCTTAAGCTGTATTCCTCATTTTCCCCAGATGCATCTGAAAAACAAAATGTGTTAACAAAGAATCATTTCTTATAAATGAATTAAAGAGAAAAACAATTCATTTCTTGAGATAAGAAAAACTTAAAAAATAGGAATACTTATCTGATAATAATTTGTTTCATGAGAATAAAAAATGTTTTTCGATATTCTTACATATCTGAAAATAGAATAATTGATATAATGTAAACCATTTGTTTGAAAGAAATCTAATCTGTTCTATCAAATATTTGACAAATAATACATTGTCAAAGAAGGTGTAACTTTAAAGAAACACCAGAATCTAATAGATGCATGGAAAACTGATTTAATCTTAATGATTCACTATAGGGACTGGAAGTGTATGTGGAATACAGCGCATCACATTTATATCTGTGCTGAAAGGACTGAGCTAATGGTTAAACTGTTAAACAGAACATTTCATATGCCTATTTTTTATTCTAAATGCTTTTCAAATGTTGGGGTTCTATACTGGAGAGGGTGTGGTCAGATAAGTTCCTATATTCATATGTGGTGGCTATGCCCAGTGATTAGAACTTTCTAGAAACAAGTTATTCAGGAGATCGCAGATAGTCTAGGAGTCCTTGTTCAAGTGACCCCAGTCTTAGGGTTACTGGGCCGCTGGAATAATTCATTGATACCTGTTAAATATAGAGTGCTGGCGGGTCAGTATTTTTTAGCAGTTAGGTTTACTGTAGCTACCTTTTGGAAGGGTAATCACATATGGAGAGAACACAGATCCCCTAATTCTTTACCAAATAAACATGTATATAGGGAATCTATATACTAATTTTAAACACTTTTGTATATATATTCAATCTAGCATAAACAATGTTTTCTTCAATGATATAAACTTACATCGTAGAGTATCATATTACATATTTATTTATTCATAAATACGGTATAAAAAATACACTTGTTAATCAATAATACAATATCAGTACAAACATGTGCAAAATAGAAAAACCTGAGTAGGAATTTTTTAATCACAACATCTCTATAATATACAGGCCGATACAGTATAGTGCGCTCCGGTGGATAATTGAAAGATTAGTTATAATCATGTTGAGGTGAATTAAAATGATAGGTGTTAAATATTAATGAGGCAGAGTGTGCTCTTTAGATCTGTTCAGAAAACTGATACATGAGTATTTTATATTAGGTGGGGGTGTGTATGATGAATGAATGAGTATGTGTGTAGAAGGGGTGTTTTAGAATATTGATTCTGAATAGATATAATTTGTCTACATAGAAAAATAGAAACATAGAATTGATGGCAGAAGAAGACCAAACGGCCCATCCAGTCTGCCCAGCAAGCTTTCCACTATTTATTTTGTTTCCTCATGCTTATCTGTTACTCTTGGCCCCCCATCAGCAACCTCCTGGTTCCAGTTTCCCTCCACCCCCGCCATTGATGTAGAGAGCAGCGCTGGAGCTGCATCCAAGGCCACTCTCCTGAGCGCGCGATTCAGGAGGGTGGCCTATGCAAATTAGGGCCCGTGGTAAAAGGAGCGCACTGTTAACCCACATTTGAATGCATGTTTTCGACGCGCTAGCTTTACCCCTTATTCAGTAAGGGGTAATAGCGCGTCAAAAACGTGCGTCCAACCCCCCTGAAACTAATAGTGCCCGCAACATGCAAATGCATGTTGATGGCCCTATTAGTTATTCCCGCGCATTACAGAAAGTAAAATGTGCAGCCAAGCCGCACATTTTACTTTCAGAAATTAGCGACTATCCAAAGGTAGGTGTTAATTTCTCCCGGCGCCGGCGATATTAAGTCGGAGGCCCCAAAAGTAAAAAAAAAGTAAAAATTTAAAAAAAAAAAAAAAAATCGGCCCGCAGCCCACGGGTCGGAAGATGGGCGCTCAATTATGCCGGCGTCCGTTTTCCGAACCCGTGGCTGTCAGCGGGTTTGAGAACCAATGCCGGCAAAATTGAGTGTTGGCTGTCAAACCCACTGACAGCCGCCGCTCCTGTCAAAAAGGAGGTGCTAGAGACGCACTAGTGTCCCTAGTGCCTCCTTTTACCGCAGCCCTAATTTGCATAGGCCACCCTCCTGAATTGCACGCCCAGGAGAGTGGCCTGTGCGCGCGCCGGGAAATTTGGCGCCGGCCATCCATTGCTCCTACCATGTAACAGGGGCTGACCAATGGCACCGGTAGCCCCTGTGACATAGTAGGTCAAAGGCTATTGGTGCCATTTTGAATACCGGTAGCCAAGGGTGTGAGTGCAGGAGATGGCTCCCGGACCCTCCGCTGGACCACCAGGGAGTTTTGGTAAGTCTTGGGGGGGGGTCAGGAGGGTGGGGGTTTGTTTAAATTGGCTCCTTTAGGCGGCCAAATAATTTGGCGAAGATTCATTGTATTCGTGGGGAATCGCGATAAGTTCGCTTCCCCACGAATACAACAAATATGGCCCTATACGTTGCAGATTACAAATACGTAGGAAATGAACGCATACCCCTATTAGAAGGAAGGGCAGAAGTGGCATTGTGAAACTCAGAGGTGAAGGAGAGGAATATGTAGAAGCTGATGAGGAAATAGCAAAAATGCTTAACAATTTTTTTCTGTTCAGTGTTCACTGTGAAAGGACGGAACAGGAGCACCTAAAATGAACAAATATAAGATTGAAAGGTCGATAAACCTCAATCAATTTTCAAAACAGCATGTTCATGAGGAGTTAACTAAATTTAAAGTAGATAAGGTGATGGGACTATCTGGATACATCTAAGAGTACTAAGGGAACTTAGAAATGTCCTAGCAGCTCCACTGGCTGACTTTTTAATGCTTCTTTAGATTCAGTTCCATAGGACTGAAGACGGGCAGATATGGTTCCTATTCATTAAAGAGGAAGAAAGGAGGAGGCTGAGAACTACAGACTGGTTAATCTGTGGTGAGAAAATTAATGGAATTGTTGCTAAATCATAGAATAGTGCAATTTTTGGAATCCAATGGATTGCAAGATGTGAGGCACCATGATTTTACCAGAGGTAGACCTTGCAGATGAAACTATTCAATTTCTTTGGGTAGCCAGACACCTGGATCAAAGGAGAATATAGATGTAGTATACTTGGAATTCAGTAAGTCTTTTGACATGTTTCCACATAGAAGACTTATAAGTAAATTGAATGCCCTTGGTATGGAACCTAGAGTGACTGACTGGGTTAGAAATTGGCTGAGTGAGAGGCAGCAAAGGGTAGTGGTAAATGGAGTTTTCTCTGAGGAGGTGGGTTGTTACTAGCGGTGTGTTTCAGAGATCGGTTTTTGGACCAATTCTTTTCAACATGTTCATAAGCAACCTAGTGGAAGGATTGTCAGAAAAGATTTGTCTTTTGCTGATGATACCAAAATCTGTAACACTTCAGAAGGATGTTAAACCACATCTAGACAAATTGGATGAATGAACACATTCCAAAAGTAATGAAACAAATGGAGGCTTCCACCAAACTAATAAACTGAACCAACTTTTACAAGGCTACACATCCCTACCTATGTATGTGTGTGTGTGTGTGAGAGAGAGAGAGAGAGCGAGAGAGAAAGAGAGAGAGAGAGAGACAGACATTTTGGCATATACCATTAACCTGGAAAGTAAGAGACTTATTTTGAGCACTAAGAATCTTCTAATTCTGGCCTAATTTACTTAGGCATTTCTCCTATTTATTTATTTTATTTTATTTATTTTTAATTTTTATATACCGATGTTCTTGTAAGAACTACAAATCACTCCGGTTTACATACAACAAATTCTGTGTCTATGATAAAATCTATTTATGTCTATTCTGTGTCTATGATAAAAATGGTTACTAAATAAGATTCTGTTTGGAAAATTCTAGGATTAGTTGCTCCAGAAAGTAATCAGTTATATCCAAATATTTTAGCTGTTTCATGCTTTCCATTTATCTGAAGATAATTAATTGAAGTTACCCATTATCATTGTCTTATCTGATTTTGTAGCTCTTCTAATTTCTGCATTTCTTGAATACTCTCATTATTATGATCAGGTTGTTGATAATACAGGTTATATGCCATACTCTTCTTATTTAAGTGTAACGGAGGTAATTTACAAAACCATTTACATACATAAAACATGGCTTTAGGAACATTAATTGCTTATTATAAAATTGCCTGGGGTTTATGCACATAAAATTATGGACCCTATATTGAAAGCGTGTTAAGAGCTCAATAGCCAGTTAAGTCGACTGCTAGATAGCCAGATAACTCACTTATCTGGCAATCTTTTAATCGGTCAATTTGTGAGTGGGCTGTGGGTGGATCAGGGCAGTGCTATTTATCTGGTTAACTTAACCGGATAAGTAGCGATATTTACTCTTATCTAGTTAAATAAATCAGTCAAGTAAGATTAGCCACAGAGCTGGTCTAACTTAACTGTATATAACTTATCTGGCTAAGTAGCGAGATATACACAGAAATTCAGCAGCATAGCCATGCCGCTGAATAACCCTTGAAACTTAGGGCCTCATTTTCTAAAGTATCGCAGGCCTGCGATACTTTAGAAAATCGTGCTAATAGGGGGCGGGGGGTTGACACGGGGGGGCGGTCCTGTGCTAGCCGGCAGCGATCACTCTGTCGCAGGGCGATCGCTGCCGGTTTCGCACCCAATAGCGCCACCGTGAAAGGTGGTGCTATTGGGCACGAAATAGGACGCGAAAAGGCCCTTACCTTTTCACCGTCCACGGCGTCATCGCAGTCGGCCCCGGTGATGCGACGACTCCTCCTCTTCCGGGGCTGACTCCATCCCAATGTAGGTAGCGCAGGCGTGTGCTACCTTCACAAGCTATCGCAGGCTTGCGCTGTTAGTGCAAGTCTGCGATACCCTTGGAAAATAAGGCCCTTAGCCAGATAAATCATTACCGGCAAGGTTATATATTTTTTTAAATCTTTTATTAAAATTTATTAATTGCCTAAATAAAACTAAGCAATGTACAAAATAAAACATTCATAAAATATTATAAACACATAAAATAAATCATTCAACAAAACAAAGACCTACAAAAGCTGAATGGAGGGATGCTTGCAGTGGTACAACAGTCTAATAAAATGTCTGCTTAAACAACCATGATTTAATAGGGTCTTAAAAGTTTTTAGACTGATAGCTAGATGCAGTTCCTCTGGTAAGGAATTCCATAAAATGGGGGCTACAACAGAGAAAGAGCTGTCCCTAGTGCTACATAATCCGGCATGGACTGGAGAGGGTACGTCAAGAAGACCTCATTGTGAGGAGCGCAGTTGTTGTGTTGGACAATAAAGATGTTCAATGCATACACCATGGAGAGATGGAGTCTGATATCACTTTATAGGCAATGATGGCAACTTTGTATTTCATTCGTTTAGCGATAGGTAGACAATGGAGATCTATCAATAGTGGGGTGATATGCTCACGTCTTCTACTGCCAGAGATAAAATGAGCAGCAGCATTAAGTAATAATTGCACAGGTCTTAAATTAATGGCAGGTAGTCTCAAAAGCCAGTGCTCAATATCGGGCCCTATTTGTATAACTTGATTCCATGCATAATTTTCTGCAAGCAAAAGATAGGCATTCTAGGGGTTGGAGTGGGGTCCATGTTGGGATTTATACACATACTTTTGATTTAAAAAAATATGCATACACGTTAACATGCATAAACTGCACCCTGCAAAGAGGAGGTGAAATTTTGTATGGGTGAGTATGTGAGTGGGTTTTTTTGGATAATTGTCAAAGTGGACTTCCTGATTTGTAAGTTTGTAAGTCTGCTTTGAAAATTGGTGTAGCTTTTGCACATCTTTACTGACTTCTTTATGTGAATTGTTTGAAAATTACCCTCAAAATTTCTATTCATAAACATTCTCTGTTGCCTTTTATTTTAATACACATTTGTACCTTGTCTATGCTCTCTTTAACATTTACCACTATTCTTTCCCCAGGGCATATTCTCTCATTTCTCTGCAATTTGTACCTAGGTATAATAACATTCTATAGATCAATATATTGCTAGAAAATTTCTGAATTTCATATTATATTCATATTATTTAAAATAAGGACTTTTCAATAATGCTTTGGGGCAGATTTTAAAAGCCCTATGTGCGTAAATCCAGGAGGATTTACGTGCGTAGGGGGGTTATGGGCGCCGGGTCTATTTTCAAAAGGCCCAGTGGTGCGCATAAAGCCCCGGGATGCATATAAGTCCCGGGGCTTGAAAAAATGGGTGGTCCAGGGACAGGGTGGTGGTAGGGCAGGGCGGTCCGGGGGTGGGGCAGGGGCATGGCCAGAAGCCTCTCCAAGGCCGCTGGGCCGGGGGATTGCATGCCAGCAGTCAGCCAGCAGGCGTAAGTTGTAAAATAAATGTATGGGGGTTTTTTTTCGGGCTGGGGGCTGGGACAGGTAGGGGAAGGGAGGGAAAGGGGGGGGGGGGGGGGAAAGTTCCCTCTGAGGCCGCTCCGGGGAAAGCCAGCTGGTCTCCCCGAGGGTTTGGTGCACGCAAGGTGCACTAGTGTGCACCCCCTTGCGCGTGCTGACCCCTGATTTTATAACATATGTGCCGCTGCGTGCTCATGTTATAAAATCGGGCGTACATACATTTTAAAATCTGCCCTTTTATTTTTTAGACTTTTATGAATTACGTAGAAGCACTTATAAATGTTGTCCTTGTCCAGTGACGTTTTTATGTATGTTCTGCTTAATTGGCACTAGGGGTGTGCATTCATTTTTGCCGTATTGGCGATCCACAACGTATATTGCACTTTTCGTTGTATTCGTGGGGAAGCGAAACGTATCGCGATTCCCCATGAATACAACAAATTTTCACCGAATTATTCGGCCGCCAATTTAAACAACCCCCCCACCCTCCTGATCCCCCCCAAGACTTACCAAAACTCCCTGGTAGTCCAGCGGGGGGTCCAGGAATCATACCCTGCACTCACATACCCTCGGTACCAGTATCAAAATGGCGCCGATAGCCTTTGACATACTATGTCACAGGGGCTACCGGTGCCATTGGTCAGCCCCTGTCACATGGCTATCGGTATTAACCCCTAGTGTCACCTTCTATTTTCTAGTATGAGAAGGGAACTTATATAATATATAACAATTAATTATGAATCCCCACACCTCTTCTTATAAACCTGTTCTTGCGCAATACTAATTGACCGTCATAATAGGCGTCATTGTGTGACAATCCATGCCAATTCAATCACTCTGCCTTATATATAATCATAGGTCAGTCCATACATATATTTTTTTTAAATTTTTCAGTGCTTAAGTGCTCCGTGTATTAAAATCTTCTTTTAAATATTCACTTCAGTAATCACTGTATCAATCTTCATTATATTTTAACAATTTAAAGCAATCTTCATAATGCTTCTTGATACTTAGCTTATTGTTAGATGTTTTTCTGTTAACAGCCCAAGTTTCTTGGATGGTCCATGCAATGTGACCAATATCACATTGCCGTATCTGTGCCCGACACTGTACAGGTTTCGGACGGTATCGTCCTTCCTCAAGGGCAAAATTTCATTACCGCTGCATAATGGCTCTTAGCGTGCACAAAAAATGCACAAAAAAACGCTAAGAGCCATTATGCAGCGGTAATGAAATTTTGCCCTTGAGGAAGGACGATACCATCCGAAACCTGTACAGTGTCGGGCACAGATACGGCAATGTGATATTGGTCACATTGCATGGACCATCCAAGAAACTTGGGCTGTTAACAGAAAAACATCTAACAATAAGCTAAGTATCAAGAAGCATTATGAAGATTGCTTTAAATTGTTAAAATATAATGAAGATTGATACAGTGATTACTGAAGTGAATATTTAAAAGAAGATTTTAATACACGGAGCACTTAAGCACTGAAAAATTTAAAAAAAATATATGTATGGACTGACCTATGATTATATATAAGGCAGAGTGATTGAATTGGCATGGATTGTCACACAATGACGCCTATTATGACGGTCAATTAGTATTGCGCAAGAACAGGTTTATAAGAAGAGGTGTGGGGATTCATAATTAATTGTTACATGGCTATCGGTGCCATCTTGTGCTCCTACCATGTGACAGGGGCTGACCAATGGCACCGGTAGCCCCTGTGACATAGTAAGGGCAAGGCTATCGGCGCCATTTTGATTCCTGGCACCTGACGGCACGAGAGCAGGATATCGCTCCCGGACCCCCGCTGGACCCCCAGGGACTTTTGGCCAGCTTGGGGGGGGGCCTCTTGACCCCCACAAGACTTTCCAAAAGGCCAGCGGGAATCCAGGAGCGACCTCCTGCACTCGGGCCGTATTGCCACTATTCAAAATGGCGTCGGCGCTACCTTTGCCCTCACTATGTCACGGGGCCGACCGTCAGCCCCTGTAACATAGTGAGGGCAAAGGTAGCGCCAGCGCCATTTTGAATACTGGCAATACGGCCCGAGTGCAGGAGGTCACTCCCGGACTCCCGCTGGACTTTTGACAAGTCTTGTGGGAGTCAGGAGGCCCCCCCAAGCTGGCCAAAAGTCCTTGAGGGTCCAGCGGGGATCCAGGAGCGATCTCCTGCACTCGTGCTGTCAGGTGCCAGGAATCAAAATGGCGCCGATAGCCTTGCCCTTACTATGTCACAGGGGCTACCGGTGCCATTGGTCAGCCCCTGTCACATGGTAGGAGCACAAGATGGCGCCGATGGCCATGTGACAGGGGCTGACCAATGGCACCGGTAGCCCCTGTGACATAGTATGTCAAAGGCTATCGGCGCCATTTTGATAGGTTGTGTGTGAGGGTGTGTGAGTGCAGGGTATGATTCCCGGACCCCCCGCTGGACCACCAGGGAGTTTTGGTAAGTCTTGGGGGGGTCAGGAGGGTGGGGGGTTGTAGTACATTTAATTTTAGCTGGGTAACGAATAGATTTAGACATATAACCATATTGGGGCGCCATACGGACGTATGCAACGTATCTGCCCCCCAACGAATACGTATCCCGAATGCAACATATGGTGCCCCTCTGCACATCCCTAACTGGCACCCTTTTTCCCTTGACTTGCCATGTCTGCAGTCCCTCCATACATTTTTAACTTCTTTCCTATCCTCCTTGATAAGACAGAGTTATTGTGACATCCTCCCTAAAATAAGTGTCAGCCTGAACTGTGTGCTTTTCCAAACCTGTCATCTTTTCTTGAATCTTTAGTTTAAAAGCTCATCTAAAACCTTTTTAATTTGTGTACCAGCATGCTGGTTCCATTTTGGCTTAGATTCATTTCTTGGAGTACATGTTTAACCCTTTGAAAACTATAACTTGATTTTTCATAACTACTTTCCTTTCTAGCCATGGTCCATTTTTTATTTTGTCTAAAAATCAAGCTGAAAAATATGTAATTGTCTTAATTTAAATGTCTTTACTCTAAACTGTACTAAAAGTTCCAGTGTTATATTTTTTTTTATCACATTTTAACTCTTTGTCTTTGCACAAGTATTTTATCCCCTTCTTAAGGCATCTAGCAAGCATTGTACCATGAAAATATTGAGGTAGATTTTGAGCCACTGTGCATCTTGGCTGGTTGGCCGGATAAACGTTTCCATCTGACTTAGCCCATGTATATTCAGTGGCACAGCCACACTGGAGAATATATCTGGCTATCTTAAAAGTTATATCCCACCAATACAAGAGGTAAATGTTGTGTCACACATTCATAAAGATAAATATACAATATATAGATCAACTTTATTATTTATAGCAATACAAAAGTATTTCTCAAAGTTTTGCATTGCTATAAATAATAAAGTAGATCTATATATTGTATATTTATAAATGTGGCAGAACATTTTCCCGTCGATAGCAGGGCTGAATTAGCCATGCTGTTATGGGATCTGTCAATCAGGCCCGGGAGGCGGAGCTTGTCAAAGCAGAGAACAGAGCTTTGCTCTCTGCAGCTGCGCTTGTGTTCCCGCGCAGGAAAGTAACGGCATCTCCTCAGTCTGTTTTTTCTGCGAGCGGGAATCGCACGCGGAGCTGATATTCTCCTCAGTGTTTAAAAACAGAGAAAATGTCAAAACTGGGGTTTAAGCCCTGTCCTTGCGGTAAAAGAATGTCTGTCACCGACGGCCATAACCGCTGTTATAAATGTTTCGGATCACACCACGATACAGACAACTGTGAGTATTGTTCTAAAATGTCCCCGAGAGCGTTAAAACAAAGAGCCTATAGGCTTCAAGAGCTTTTTGCCTCTCAGGACCCGTCGGAGGCTCACTCATCACCGGGCCCGTTAACTTCCTCAACTCCAACAAAAAAGAAAGCTTTCTCGTCGATACCTAAATCCTCTAATTTAAAAGGTAATGGGAAATCGAAAAAACAAAAGCCAATGGATTCTCAGAAATCCCCAGTGCCTAAAGAGCCGCAACATACCTCATCGGAGAAAGAAATCGTGGAGCCGACAACTTCTGCGCCTATGGCGCCAGATGCGCATACACCGGCGCCGATGACAGAGTCTGCGCATAACTCAGAACTTTCGGCGCGCATGGCAGAGGAAAAACCACTGCGCCACCCAGATATACGCAAGGCGCCGAAAACTCTTAGGCGCATGGCGCCGAAGAAAACTATGCACATGGAGCGGAAAGAACCTATGCGCATGGCGCCGGAAGCGCCTATACGTATGACGCCGAAAATACCTGCGAGCACGGCGCCGACTATAAGGAAACTTATGCGCACGGCGCCGATAGACCCTGTGCGCTCGGAATCGAAGAAATATGCGCATAAAACTACAACCGCGCACAGTTCTACTTCCACGCATAGACATTCAAGCGCGCATAAGTCTACAATTGTGCATAAGCGCATACCTGTGCATACCTCTACTTCTGCGCGTAAAAACATATACGCGCATAAATCTAATTCACCGCATAACTCAAGATCGGCGCGTAAAAACCGAAATTACTCACCTCAAAAATTAAAGAGAGAGTTGAAGCGAAAACGATACCCGTCACAAAGCTCTTCTTCTGAGGCTGAAGTCACAGATACTGAGTCGTCATCTGAAGACTATCATAAGTACTCACATCACTCCCATTCTAAAAGATTTAAAAAGAGGAGTGCTACATGGGAGATGAGTCCTTCGACTTCTAAATCATCTCATAAAGTTCCATCTACTACCGGCTCATTAAGGGAACTGGTATAAATTCCTTCCTCTACTACTTCAGATTCAGAGGATTTAAAACATACTCCAATCATTAAGACACAGAGAGATAGGGAAGTTCCTGCAATTTCGCCTACAACAACTATCTCACAACAACAAGACATAGAGAATGCCCTCTCATACAAGAGAAGCATTTTTTCAATTGTCGCAGTCTCTAGCAGGCTTTTATGAGACGCGCCAATCATCTTTTAAGATAACTAATACTTCTCAGGACAATGCTACAAAACATAAAGCACAGTCTAATGGAGAACAATCGGTAGAACCACTGACATCTCCCAGGATAAACCAACCAGCCTCGCCTACTCATATACAAGATACATCTCTTGATTCTCCTTCCATGCAAACATCTCCATCATCTTCAGTGGGATGTCTGTCAGATACCCAGGACCAAATACAGGAGCTGTATTCCCCTCCTGAGGACCTTACATACCCAAAATTCATATTTATTTATTATTTATTTATTTATTTAAGTTTTTTATATACCAACATTCAAGACGGTAGTCCCATCATGCTGGTTCACAAGAAACAGGGGTGCAATTATAACAAACTTTACAATTTGAACAATGGTGCAGAAAAGCAGTTACATATAACAAGGAAATCAATAACTTGGAGTGAGAAGGAAAATGAAGATCAGATAATTATATATATGTATAAATAACATTGTAAGAGGTGGCTATTAACGCTATTACTAGCGGAGCGTGATGATTGATGGGAGTTACATAGAGTTGGAGTTAGGAAAGGCCTGCGTGAACAGCCACGTCTTGAGTCTTTTCTTGAATGTTGAGATGCTGGGTACCATTCTAGAAAAAATGGGTACCATTCTAGAAAAAATGGGTACCATTCTACACCTAGAGGTCCAAAAAGAAACAGACCCTAGAGCAGAAACTCTTGGACTTCTGAAAATATTTGATACTCAAGTGGAACCAACATCTCTTCCACCTCAAGAAATCCTGCACTCCGTCTTACAAAAATCCTGGGAAACGCCTTATACAACTACAGCTGTTTCCAGGAAAACCGATATGAAATTTCGTATGAAGAAAGCATCACTATACACTCTACCACAATTACCTCACGCATCAATTGTAGTAGAGTCGGCGATGCAAAGGTTCAAGAAAACAAAGTTACACACTACTTTCCCACCGGGGAAAGACAACAAATATTTGGATGAGTTTGGAAGGAAAATATACCACAACTCGATGTTAACAGCAAGAATTATGCAACATCAGTTTTATATGGTACAATATTTATATGAGTGTATGCAAGCTATGAAAGGTATACATTCCTCAGTAGCTGAACAGATACCTCAGCCTCTTCATGACATGGAAGAATGTTCTCAACACCTATTAATATCAATCTATGAGGTGCATGAAACTTCATCCAGGGCTTCGGCAGCAGCTATTGCAGCCCGCAGACTGGCATGGTTACGTTCCAGTTCCATACGAGATGACTTGCATGAGAAACTAACAAACCTCCCATGTACAGGAGACAACCTGTTCGGAGAAAAATTCCAGGAAGCAGAAAGCAAATTAAAGGATGAAGCTCTAGCGGTACAATCGCTAGCATCGCATCCTACTTATTCGACTACACGTCGTTATGTGGGGTCTACCCGTAGACAATCATATACCAGAAGACCCTATAGATCTTATCAATCTTTTCATACGCAGCCATACCCTGCCTATCAACATCCTGCTCCACAAAAGAATACCTCAAATCAACGAAGAGGTAAACCACGTAACCAAAGACAACAGGTACAACAGCTGACTACTGCAGCAAAACCAACGTCATCTTTTTAGTTACTCAGCCGCCACCACAACATCAAGCTCCTCCAGGCAGAATTTGTGCTTGCCTGAATGTCTGGGAAAGAATAACATCAGATCAATGGGTTCTGGAGATAGTACGTCAAGGCTACCAACTCCAATTTGTAACAAAACCCACACTCAAGATCTACAATTCCCATCCACAACTGGGGGAGGAAATTGCTTTACTTCGCAAGCAACAAGCAATTCAACAAATCCACCCACATCCCAATTTAGCAGCATTTTATTCCCCGTACTTCCTCATACCAAAGAAGTCTGGGGGCCTTCGCCCAATACTAGACTTAAGGGAGTTGAACAAATTTCTCATCAAGGAGAAATTCAAGATGGTATCATTGAAGTCAATTCTTCCTCTCATTCAAACCAATGATTGGATGTGCTCCATCTATCTGAAGGATGCTTACACGCACATTCCAATCCATCCTTCATCGTGGCGTTACCTGTGCTTTTGCTACAGACATCAACATTACCAGTACAAAGTTCTTCCCTTTGGACTTTCGGCTGCACCCAGAGTTTTCACCAAATGCATGATAGTGGTGGTGGCTCATCTCAGGAAACAGGGTATAACCATCTTTCCATATCTGGACGACTGGCTCATAATTGCCTCAACTCCGAACATCTTACTGGATCACCTCAGTCGGGTGATACATTGCTTACAAGAACTAGGGTTGGTGATAAACTTTCAGAAATCACATCTACAACCAACACAGCACTTACAGTTCATAGGCGCATGCCTGGACACTACGTGCAACAGAGCATTCCTCCCAGACGACAGAATGCCACATTTCCGTCAACTTCTGCACACTTTGAAACATACTCAGAGGCTGTCAGCAAGACAAGTCCTGGTAATTCTGGGCCACATGGCAGCGGAAAATTTCATGGTTCCCAACACCAGGCTACACATGAGACGTCTACAATGGGGTCTAAAATGACAATGGAAACAGCATTCACAACCATTGACGCAAAAGGTATCGCTGACCGCAGAAATGGAAAAAGATATAACATGGTGGCTCCTAGGCTCCACCTTGTCCAAGGGAGCATTGTTCAGCCCCCCTCCTCACAATGCAGTTCTAACCACAGATGCGTCTCGCAAGGGATGGGGTGCTCATCTAGAGATTTACGAAACCCAAGGGTTATGGACACTCTCGGAACAAAATCTACAAATAAATCTACTGGAACTCAGAGTGATTCGCAATGCATTGCGAGTCTTCCAAGACCACCTGAAGGGACGCAGGGTCATGATCTACACAGACAACCAGGTAGCGATGTTTTATATCAACAAACAAGGAGGGTCCGGTTCATGGTCCCTCTGCAAAGAGACCTGACAATCTTTGAACATGCTCACAAAAATTGCATACATCTACAAGCAACTTACCTACCAGGAGTTGCGAACACCAGAGCGGACAGACTAAGCCGCATCTTTCATCCCCACGAATGGACACTCAATACAGAAGTAGTCCAGGACATATTTCTACAGTGGGGGACACCTTCCATAGATCTCTTTGCAACAGAGATCAATACTCAAGTTTCCAAATTCTGCTCGATAAGACCAAGCCAAATCAGGATCGCCCAAGATGCCTTCCTCATTCCGTGGACGACAGGCCTTCTCTATGCCTTTCCTCCCATACCTCTCATAACAAGAACAATTCAGAAGTGCATAGCGGACAAAGCTCAACTGATACTCATAGCCCCGGCATGGCCGAGGCAACCATGGTACAGTTTCCTGCTTCAACTATCCATCAAGGATCCAATTCTATTACCGAATCGTCAAGATCTTCTCAGCCAAGATCAAGGAACACTACTACACCCGCTACATTCATCTCTACACTTGACAGCTTGGAGATTGAAAGGCTCCTTCTAACAGAACAAGGAGTTTCCACTTCAGCACAATTCATTTTGTTACAATCAAGGAAACTCTCCACCAGGAAAAATTATAGCTATAAATGGAAACGCTACTCTGCCTGGTGCACCTCCAACGGTGTACCACCATTGGACTGCTCCCCGGAATTGCTCATTGATTATCTTCATACACTATATGTAGCTGGCCTAGCAACAGCATCCATCAGAGTTCACCTTAGTGCCATAGGCGCCTATCATAGACCAATCAATGACATTCCTATATCCAATCACCCATTACTGACTCGTTTCATAAAGGGTTTAACACACATTCGTCCTCCGGTATCCAAACCTCCAGTTCCATGGAACCTCAACATCATTCTGGAACAGCTCATGCTTTCCACATTTGAACCAATGGACTCAGCACACATTAAATACCTCACTTGGAAGGTGGTTTTCCTGGTTGCAGTAACATCAGCACGAAGAGTTAGTGAGTTACAAGCTTTGGTCCATTATCCTCCATGCTTGCAATCCATCAACAGAAGGTAGTTCTACGAACTCACCCATCCTTCCTACCGAAAGTAGTTACCCCATTCCATCTCAATCAGACAATGGAATTACCAATATTTTTCCCTAAACCTCATGCAAACGATAGGGAAAAGCTACTGCACACACTGGATTGTAAGAGAGCTTTAACACACTACAAAGAAAGGACGAACTCGGACTCCCGTGTTTCTCAACTCTTTGTTTCCTACGACCCGAAGGCACCTGGACTGCCAGTTGCTAAACGCACCATCTCCAGTTGGATAGCACAGTGCATTAAATTCTGCTACGACAAACAGAATCTACAGTTACAGTCTACCCCTAAAGCTCACCAAGTCAGAGCAGTAGCAACATCCTTAGCACACCTAAAGAATGTGCAACCCATAGACATTTGCAAGGCAGCTACATGGTCATCACTGCATACCTTCACATCTCATTACTGCCTTGACCAACAAGCAGCCACGGATGCGAAGATAGGGCAAGCAATACTGCAATCTCTATCCTCCTGTCCTCGGTGACTGCCACACTGTCAAAGATCACATCCAACCATATATACCATAAATGATGTGATCGGGAGCTTTGGACTCCCATGACAGCATGGCTAATTCAGCCCTGTTATCGACGGGAAAAAGCAAGTTTGCTTACCGTAAACAATGCTTCCGTAGATAGCAGGATGAATTAGCCATGCTGACCCACCCTCCTCCCTGGCAGTCACCTAGTCTTTCGACTACTTTACAGCTTAATCACAGACTGAGGAGATGCTGTTACTTTCCTGCGCGGGAACACACGCGCAGCCGCAGAGAGCAAAGCTCTGTTCTCTGCTTTGACAAGCTCCGCCTCCCGGGCCTGATTGACAGATCCCATGACAGCATGGCTAATTCATCCTGCTATCTACGGAAACATCGTTTACGGTAAGCAAACTTGCTTTGTCCTCTTGTATTGGTGGGATATAGTATTTGTATGACAAGAAGTCAAGAGTATTTATAGCTAACTTGGCTTCTCCTCAGAATGCCTTTGCCCCACCTGCCACTTAGCTGCCTAACTATTTAGCTGGATATCTAGTTAAGTGGTGACCCTTCAGCAGGACCAGATATTCAGCTGCTACTACTTAGCCAGTTAAGTCCTAACTTACAGGGTCCTTTAACAGCACCATTGTGTGATGCAAATCTAAAAAAAGAGGAGAAGTTAGGGGTCACAGTTTTGCAAAGCCCTGTTGCTGATTTTGACTACACCTTTTTCAGTAGTGTTAGGTTGAGAGAGAGTGTGAGAGAGAGACCACCTAGCCATAATTCCCTCACACTAGATAGGTATTTATATCTCTATGGGAAGCCCACCTAGTAACTTGAGGTGAGGTTTAGGTAGTAGTGTAGGGGTTAGGGGCCACTTTGACATTCAAAGTGAGATGTACGAACAGCACAGTGCTCTCTTGTGAAGATGTGATAACCTTCGGCGTGAGGAAACTCACCCAAAGATGAGTTTTATGCAATGTTCTCTCAACCTATCTTGATGGACTAGGTTACTAGGTGGGCTAGTTACTAGTTACTAGTTACTAGGTGGCCCATTCATAGAGATATAAATACCTGTATCTAGTGTGAGGGTACTATGGCAAGTCTTTCTCTCTCTCTCTTTCTCTCTTTCTCATAAACTGCCTATTACCATAAAACACACCCCTTTTCCTATCACATGTGATATTTAGTGCATTTTGATAAATCCAGGCCTTAACCAGCTAAATAGTTTGGAATATTTTTTTTATTTGTATTTTTCTATACCGGCATTCACGGAGTTCGTATCATGTCGGTTTACATAAAACAAGGGGTGAGAAATACATTATAACGTAAATAACTAATAACATAAGAGTATACATTAAAAAGTAAAACAAGTGCATGGAAGAAAAAAGTTACAATAAAACGGGGGTCATTCTAACTGGGATTAGAGTTAGAGGAAAGATAAAAAGTTTAACGAGAAGTAAAACATTGTAATGATTGGTAGATAGAGACTGTTTCAGTTTAATAGGAAATGTTCAGTAATGCTGCATTTGATGGTAGTGAATCTTTAAGGGTCCGGAAATGTTGCCCTCATATTCTGTTCTTCCTTACTCAATCTGTTTTCATTCCTTTTGCAAAACTCTTCTTTTTGTTAGTTACACTTTACCACAGACTCATAACATTTTCAGGCTTTTAAAGAAATATTTTCTATGTGGCCATGTCACTCTATTATACCTATCACTTATCTTTCACTCATGCATTTTTGTAAATCTGTAGGAATAATATATCATTATATAATGTTTCCATGACCTAACATATTTTCTATTGTTAAAAATTTATGATATACAACCTTAAAAAAACAATGAATTGCTCACTCAAATGCAACACACAGTACTTATCCTTACAGTTTGTAATACCATCATACATTCAGAGCAATAGTTTCACATAATACCAAGCATAACTACTCAAAGACAATGCTTAATAATTCTTTGCCACATAAGTAATAAAGACACACATACACACTCAAGATAGTATAATAAGCATGTATGAATATTTATTATTTACTAACAAAATATATGTAGTATAAATTAAGTTTTTTCCAGGAGGTTCTAGTTATAGAAGTTTTTTCATACACCTTTTTCACTGCTTTATTCCAGACTTTTATAGTCCTGATTTCTCCATTTCTCTCCTCCTTTCCTCCAAAGGAGAATGCCAAATACAGGCTATAAATAATGGTGTTGAATTAGTCTCAATATTATAATTCCCTGACCTAAAATTCTAACTTAAAACCTATATCTCATCCCAATACTAGGTACTTCTTTTATAAATAATAGACAGCACTACTCAGGCACATGTATGATCACAGCCTTCTCATCAAACAATAGGAAAACAAGTCTAAGGTGAATTTTCAAAGAGTTACATGTGTAAAAATTAGCATATATGCACATAAGTAGCCTATACATATGTAATTGGATTTTATAAATGTCAAAAGTATGCATGTACTACAGAATCTTTTTAGAAAATGGAGACTGTTAGATGTAGGTTTCCTCCTGACACAAGTCTGGCAGATTCCAGACATGCTGGGGATAGATGAGGTACTTTCTTATCTAATATGTGCTCCCTCCTGCAAACTCTCTTGGTTGGGTGAAATCTGATTATGTGGGTCAGTCATCTTTTGCATAGGTGGCACAGACTCTGGCATGATGGCATTGCCTCTCTGAGCTGATCTGTGTTGTTTTGCAGTAGCTGGTATATAGAGATGTCTTACTGTGGAAATGTAACGGGTTAAAAAATAAGATACAGAATAGGACTCAATGGTCTGTTTTCCCAATGAAAAGAGGTAAAAAGTCTAGGGATCTGTACTGGAACTGGAACTTTTTAACATTCAGTTATGATATGGAAAAGGGAGTAATGTGTAAGGTATTCAGCTTTGCAGATGACACAAAAATATTCAATATAGTTAAAACACAAGCAGATTGTGTGGAACTGAAAAAGAACCTTGCCACATTTGAGAATTAGTTATCTAAATAGCAGATGAAATTTAATATGGACATTTGCAAAATAATGCACATAGTGAAAAATAATCCTAATTATAGGTACACAATGCTGGGTTCTGTATTAGGAATTACTACTCAGGAAAAGGATCTTGGTGTCATTGTGATCATTATATTGAAATCCTCATCTCAGTGTGCAGTGTCAGTCTAAAAATTAAATGAAAATAATTTATGTGAAAAAATGGAGAATAAAACTGCAAATGTTATAATGTATCTGTCTAGATCTTGTGTTTGGCAATCCGCGGGATGGGCCCTCAGACTGCTGTACTTACTTCTAGCCCCGAACCCAGTAGAAGAAACCCCGATGCCGCTGAAGGCCTCTGAATGGACAAGCAGCAGACCACTATGCTCAATGCCACCGCTTCCCTGGGCCTTCTTAAAGTGCGCGCTCAACACCGCTACTCTTAAAGGGCTTACGGCCAGAAAAGGCCAGTGGTGCCCGATGATGACCTCACAGATGAAGGCCTATAAAAGGCCACTACTGCAGCTCCTCCTTGCCTCAGCACTAGGTCCACTGAGGCACTAGGTCCACTACTGTGGACCTAGTGCTTCAGTGTCTCTGGTCTTCGTCTCAGCATTCCTGGTCTTCTTCAGCCCTGGTCTCCTTCATTCTTTGCTCCCATGGTCTTCATCTGTGGTCAGTCTTCAGTTCTTCAGTTCTTCGGTGTCTTCAATGTGCTTGCCTGCCCACCCGTGTTCTTTCTCATTTCCATGCCTGCCTGTCCATCCCACCTGCCCTTGGATGGATCTCTGGTTCTGACCTTGGCCTGACTCTTGACTACGCTTGAACTCCACCTGTCTGACTCTTGATTATGTCTTATGTCTGCCTGCCTCTGACTACTGCCTGACTCTTAACCATGTCTGAATTCTGCTTGCTTGACCATCGCCTGCTTTCTGCCTACCTGTACTCTGCCCTCAATCCTGGCCTGTGACCAACCTTTCTCCATGGATATCTAGCTCAGAAAAGGCCCACCCCAAGACCTGCTGCCCCTAGAACCCTAGAGCTCAACCTAAGTGGAACAAAAGCCCCTGGTGGTCCAGCGGTTACAGCAGTAACCTGTTCTGCTTCAGTTCCAGCTTGGTTCCAGTAGCCAGTCCTGCTTCAGCTCCTGTCTGGTTCCAGTAGCCAGTCCTGCTGCAGTTCCTGCTTGCTTCAGTCCCAGCCAGCTTCAGTACCTGCCTGACTCCTGACCCTTGCCTGCCTGCTCCAAGATGGCACCAGCCATCCAGTGCTCCTACCATGTAACAGGGTCTGGCCAATGGCACGGATACCCTGTCACATGGTAAGGTCAAAGGGCCATCGGCGCCATTTTTATTAGTGGCAGCCGACGGCCCGGGAGCAGGAAATCACTCCAGGGACCCCCACTGGACCACCAGGTACCTGTAAAAAGTTTTTTGGGGGGGGAGGTCGGGAGGGTGGGGGAAGCTAAGGTATTAGTTTTAAAGGGTCGGGGTGGGTTTAGGGGTTATTTTTGTGTGCCGTTTTTCCTGCCCTCCCCCAAAAGGATAAGAGAACCCCCACAATCAATATCATGGGGTTTCCCTATCGTTTTGGGGGAGCCACCGATTTCTGACGATTTTGAAAATATCATCCGATATTTTCAATTGTCCAAAGCCCGATTCACATCCCTAATGGCTGTACACAGATTAGGAAAATAGACATTCGTAAAATTGAGCGTCCGTTTTCCTAACCTGCACACAGTCACTTTTCCTGGGTGCTCGATGCCAAGGAGGCACTAGGGATACACAATTTCCCCTAGCGCCTTCTTTTTAATGCAGCAGCTCATTTGCCTACTCCATCATGCACCTTGGAGAGGTGGATAGGTGCTTTTCAATATATATATATATATATATATATATATATATATATATATATAAATGATCTGGAAAGGAATACGACGAGTGAGGTTATCAGATTTGTGGATGATACAAAATTATTCAGAGTTGTTAAATCACAAGCGGACTGTGATACATTACAGGAGGATCTTGCAAGACTGGAAGATTGGGCATCCAAATGGCAGATGAAATTTAATGTGAACAAATGCAAGATGTTGCTTATAGGGAAAAATAACCCTTGCTGTAGTTACACAATGTTAGGTTCCATATTAGGAGCTACCACCCAGGAAATAGATCTAGGTATCATAGTGGACACTGGACAATACTTTAAAATTGTCAGCTCAATGTGCTACAGCATTCAAAAAAGCAAACAGAATGTTGGGAATTATTAGAAAGGGAATGGCTAATAAAACGGAAAATGTCCGCACCTTGAATACTGTGTACAGTTCTGGTTGCCACATCTCAAAAAAGATATAGTTGCAATGGAGAAGGTACAGAGAAGGGCAACCAAAATGATAAAAGGGATGGAACAGCTCCCCTATGAGGAAAGGCTGAAGAGGTTAGGTCTGTTCAGCTTGGAGAAGAGACGGCTGAAGGGGGGTATGATAGAGGTCTTTAAGCTCATGAGGAACGAGTAGATGTGAATCGGTTATTTACACTTTCGAATAATAGAAGGACTAGGGGGCATTCCATGAAGTTAGCAAGTAGCACATTTAAAACTAATCGGAGAAAATTCTTTTTCACTCAACGCGCAATAAAGCTCTGGAATTTGTTGCCAGAGGATGTGGTTAGTGCAGTAAGTGTAGCTGGGTTCAAAAAAGGTTTGGATAAGTTCTTGGAGGAGAAGTCCATTGACGGCTATTAATCAAGTTTACTTAGGGAACAGCCACTGCTATTAATTGCATCAGTAGCATGGGATCTTCTTAGTGTTTGGGTAATTGCCAGGTTCTTGTGGCCTGGTTTGGCCTCTGTTGGAAACAGGATGCTGGGCTTGATGGATCCTTGGTCTGACCCAGCATGGCAATTTCTTATGTTCTTATGTTCTTATTAGGAAAGTGGGCACTCAATCATGAGTGTCTGTTTTTCATGGGCCGATATTGCATCAGCCTAATAGTTCTTGCAGTTATTTTTAACTAAAAGATTTTTTGGAGAAATCAGAATTCACTCTACAGTTTCTTTGGTATCTGTCATTGCAATCTGTGATTCAACAGAAACATAGAAAAATAGAAATTACAGCAGAAAAGGACTAAATGGTCGTCCAGTCTGCCCAGCAAGCTTATGGTAACATCTGCCACGCCATGCAGGTTACCTCAATTCTTATCAGTTTCTCAAACCATAAAAGTCAGGGCCCTCGTCGGTTATTGTCTGAATCCAATTCCCTGTAACTCCTTGCCATTGAAGTAGAGAGCAATGATGGATTTGCATTAACAGTATGTAGACGTATTGGTTAAGGGTAGTAACTGCTGCAACAATGTTACCCCCATGTTTATTTGTTTCCCCAGACCGTTAACGTCAGGGTCCTCATTGGTATCTGTCTGAATCCCATTCCCCTTTTCCCCTGCTGTTGAAGCAGAGAGCACTGATGGAGTTGCATTTACAGTATGTAGGCTTATTGGTTAAGGGTACTAATCACTGCAACAGCAGTTTACCCCATGCTCTCTTTTCTTCATTTCCATCCTCTAGTTTTAGAGATCCACAGTGTTTATCCCATGCCCCTTTGAATTCTTTCACTGTTTTCGTCTTCACCACTTCCTCCGGAAGGGCATTCCAGGCATCCACCATTCCTGATGTTGGTTCTGAGTCATCCTCCCTGAAGTTTCATTTTGTGACCCCTAGTTTTATTGATTTCTTTCTAAAGGAAAATGTTTGATAATTGTGCATCATTAAAACCTTTCAGGTATTTGAAGGTATATATCATATCTCCTCTGCATCTCCTCTCTTCCAGGATTACATATTCTGATCCTTTAGCCTCTTCTCATACAGACCCCACACCATTTTGGTCGCTCTTCTCTGGAACACCTCCACTCTATAACCTCTATCTATGGGGTACTACCAGGATCATGGGAAAATGCTTGCAGTCCTCATAAAAGATCCAAGATTTTTTTTTAACAATTTCTATTTCTGATACTTACATCTACAAGGGACACACACTAAAGAAATGTTGTTGATATTACATATGTGCTATCTGGATTTGATTGTGATTCAGAGGGATACTGAGTAGGACCTACAGTTTTTTTTTTTAAATTTTGAATTGGATATAGACCTGTACATTCACAAAGCCTGACAAAAGGCAGTCTGAAAGCACATGTCCTTAAGTAAAGTATCCCAGGAAATCATTCTTCCTGAGATACTAATAGTGTTTCCATTATGTAATGACAAGGACTGTTTTGTTTTTATTTTAGAAAATCATTAAAAAAAACATGATGATGCCTAATGACATCCTAAATTAGAGCATTACTGGCTATATGAACTTTTGCGTGCTTTGAAGGCCATAGTCATTTCCATATTTGATCATGAATACTTTAATTTGTAAATAATTTTGTTATAAATTTCAGTTGCCATAAATAAAAAAAAATAGACAAGTCTAAAAGGATTAAATTGATTGGGTCAAATAGATAATAATTGCTCTGATCCACACTAAGATTACAGTGATCAAGGCTAGATATTGACACCAGTTCATCTAATGTAGCTCTTTAATTCCCTAGATTGATCATTCTGCTATAATTATAGAAGAATTAATGGGCGCAAAAACAAAAGGGGCAGGGATGATAAGGGCATCCGGCTGCATTATGACCGTGCTGTTTTGCCTGCTGGGGTGCAGCCACACCGCACACCAACACCCCCCATAGCGCCACGGGAAAAGGTGGAGTTATTTCCTGCGGTGCTGCTGGCAATAATGTAAAAAACCTTATCACCCACAGCGCTGCCTGGAGATAACTCTGCCCAAACCCTGCCCACATTCCTCCCCTTCCCCTAATTAGAATAATACTGCCACGATACGGCTGCTATTGCGTGCGGCACCAGAACATCGCAGAATAAAGAATGAGCCTGTAAATTTGCTTTACAGAATGTATTATCTTACAGTGATTTTATTGTATCATTTAAGAACATATAGAAACATAGAAATGACTGCAGAAGAAGACCAAACGTCCCATCCAGTCTGCCCAGCAAGCTTCACACTTTTTTTTTTCTCATACTTATCTGTTACTCTTGGCGCTTAGTAACCCTTTGGTTCTATTTCCCTTCCACTCCCACCATTAATGCAAAGAGCAGTGTTGGAGCTGCATCTAAGTGTAATATCTAGCTTAATTAGTTAGGGGTAGTAACCGCCGCAATAAGCAAGCTACACCCATGCCCATTTGTCTACCCAGACTATGCGACTCAGTCCCTGTTGGTTGTTGTCTGTATATAGATCCACTTTTCTTTTCCCCCTGCCGTTGAAGCAGAGAGCTATGCTGGATTTGCACGAAGTATCAGACTTTCTCCCCTGCCGTTGAAGCAGAGAGCTATGCTGGATATGCACGTAGTATCAGACTTTCTCCCCTGCCGTTGAAGCAGAGAGCTATGCTGGATATGCACGTAGTATCAGACTTTCTCCCCTGCCGTTGAAGCAGAGAGCTTTGCTGGATATGCACGTAGTATCAGACTTTCTCCCCTGCCGTAGAAGCAGAGAGCTATGCTGGATATGCACGTAGTATCAGACTTTCTCCCCATGTAGTATCAGACATGTGCCATGCATATAAGATATACTGTTGCCATGACTAATGTAGATAGAGTTGTGCTAGGACATAAGCATTTTTTCTTCAAAGCACATTCATATGAGGGAGGGAAAGAGGTTGACTTGGAGATTCAAATTCATTCTAAGGATAGACAACTATGATCTACAGCAGTGGTTCTCAACCTTTTTCCCATTATGACACTGTAACACACTGCTCATTACAATTCATGGTGGAAATAAAAAATAAAGGTCCAGTATTATTTAAGAATGACACAAAGAAAAGATACGTATTCTGTCTGAACAAAAATTGCATAAATAGGAAACAGCCCACACCAAAACAGAACAGATTTCCAGCACTTAAACAGTAATCACTTACCTAAGAAAAGGCAACACTGAAAATATTACACCAGGCCTTAAGACACCAATACATCTCCTATTAGGAAAACAGACCGAGTCAGGCTGCCATAGAGCCCTAAACAGAAACTACATGCCAGCAGAGAACCTCACCTGAATTACATGTGCTGACCCTCACTTAACAAAGAATAAAGAGACCAAAACGCATAACTAGAAGCATGCAGACAAAAACTGAATTGGAAACTGCAACAAGCCAGAGTCTCTGTATGCAGTGTAACAAAGGATAAAAAGAAACCACCCATCCTTATAAAACAAATCAAGAAATATAAAATCAGTAGCAGTAAAACCATACTAACAAAAAGAACAGATTATTTCAAAACAGCTGATGAATGGAATATCCAATAATTAAAAACTCATATAAAAAATGTCTAGATACCAATAAAATATTAAAAATAGCAGTCACAAAGACCAAGTGTTGAAAAATAATAAGGAAACAAATTTTTTTTTGCTCTGTATACCTAGTAACGTTTGATATCCAGGTGCCCTGAGATTGTTTTGAATTAGCAGGAGGAGGGATGGTTGCTTGTAACTTTCTCCTCTCTCTCTCTCTCTCTCTCTCTCTCTCTCATTGGCTCTCAATCACGCACATATACACACATGCTCTCAGTACTCACATATACACATGCTTTTTCTCTCTCACTTATACAGGCTCTTAATTACACATTTACACACATGGGGGCAGATTTTCAAAGGGTTACACGCTTAACATACTCGCGTAACCCCCAAAAAGCTGTGCCAAGCTGCCCCTGCCCGCGCCGAGCCTATCTTGCATAGGCTCGGCGGCGCGCACAAGCCCCAGGATGTGTGATTGTCCCAGGGCATCGAAAAAGGGGCGGTCCGGAGGTGGGTCTGGGGGCATGGCAGTGGTCCAGGGGTGGTCCGGGGGCGGGGTCAAGTCCTCCGGCACAATGCCTGTGCTGGGGAATGTCGCGTGGCAGCTGGCCGGTGCACACAAGTTACGACTGCCTTGGGCAGGTGTAACTTTTGGAACAAAGGTGGGGGGGATTTAGGTAGGGCTTGGGGGCGGGTTATGTAGGGGAAGGAAGGGGAAGGCTGCGCACATATGTTATAAAATTGGGCATAGATTTGTTTGCGCCAGGTTGCATGAACAAATCTGTGCCCTCGCGCAGGTTTTAAGATCTGCCCCATGCTGTCTATCTTTTCACGCTTACACACACAGGCTTTCAATCACACACATATGCTGTCTTTTTCTCTCACACACAGACTCTCATTCACATGCTTACAAACATGCTCTCTCTCTTTCTCTCATTTACACACAGGCTCTCAATCACATACTCACATGCTCCCTCACCTAAACCAGCTCTCAATCACATACTCACATGCTCCCTCACCTAAACCAGCTGTCAATCACATACAGACACATAGTCTCTCTCTTTCTCTCACTTTCACACATGCTCTCAATCACATACTCACATGCTCCCTCACCTAAACCAGCTCTCAATCACACACATACTCTCTTTCACATATACATGCTCTCAGTCATTCACATACATGCTATCTCACTCACACTCACACACACATAGGATCTCAAACACACATGCTTGCTCATTCACTCTCTCTCCCCCCTCCCCTGAACTAGCGGCAGCAGCAGCCTCCTCCCAACCCTAAAGGCAGCAGCAACCTCCTTCATTTTCAGCCCTCGTGGAGAAAGGAGTCCATCGGCTGCGAGGGTTGACGTTGTTTCTCATTTTACTCTGAGCTGCGCTGCTCATCCTTCAGGCTGCGCCTCTCTTTTTCAGGCCGATGCTGCCCGCACTAGCATGGTCTCTTCTTCCTGTCCCCACACCTTCTGCTCCCCACTTCCTCTTCTGGGGCGTGGGAAGAAGAGAGCATGCCGATGCCGCTGACTCCAGCTGACCTGCTGCGTTCCGCCCGGGCTACCAACATTTTAAGCCTGGGCGGAGGACCTATTTTGCTTGGGTAGGGGGAGTAGCTGGGTCATCGAGGGACCAGGAAGTGTGGTGACACACTGATGTGTTGCGACACACCGGTTGAGAACTGCTGGTTTACAATATCTATCTATCTATTGATCTATCTATCTATCAATTTATCTTTCTATTTATCTATCGTACAGTGTGTGCATGTATCAAGAAATACATTGAATTGAATTGCATGTGCGTTGGCCATCTTTAATTCAATACTCATTTCAAGCTAGCGATTGCCATTGAGTAAAATAACTTGAGTGGAAAGTGTGTTTTGTCTTTTAAGAATCAATATATTGTTACTTTATTAAATACTAATTCATCGACTAAAAAGGAAATTGACTCTTAACTATTTTATTCATTGTGTTCAATCACCTCTAATCACTATTTTCAGGCAATTTGGTTCAAATGCATTAATGGCTAACATAGCAATCTTGAAATAATCTAAACTGTTATATAAGAACAGTTATGCCACATGCCAGGAAACATAATGTGAAACTCAGTGACTGACAATGCAGTGCGTTTGAACAAGAAAGACTAACTGTCCAGGGGTGGATTACACAAAAATATTGGCTTAAGAATTTTTTTTTCATAGTGGACTACAGAGTGTCAAACCATGCCAAAATAAAAGCAAAACTCTTTCACCCGGTCTACCTCCTTCCTTCTGCTTTATATTCAACACTTGCATCAACAGTTTCCTGAAATATCTGAGCCTCTACTGACAGAACTGAGCCAGGAGCAGCAGCTTCCTACCCCCCCCCCCCTCCATCCCCGTCCTGTACCATTGGCTTTAAAGGATTTTTTTTTTTAATCCTTCAGTCTCTCTCCTCCACTCAGTGCTTACCTTGTACCCAACTTTCTTCCCTGCCCCTTAACACCATCTTCAGGCCTGCCCAGAATTTAACCAGCTACATTTAGCTACCTAGTGAAACTTAGATGGTAAGCCTAGCCCATTTTTAAAGGCTTTAATTTAGCAGGCAAAATTCTTCCTTAGCCAGCTACATTCCTTTGAATATTGACTTTGAATTGACTAAATATTGGGTTATCCTGAATAAGAATATCTACTGTCATAAAAGGGAGGTAATATTCATCCACTGATCAGTGTGCTTTCAAACTTTCAAAAAGTTAATTCACAAGGGCTCCCACCCCCCAAAAAAAGAAAGATATTTGAATGATGCAGGATGCTAGGATTCCATTTCTCTTCTACTCTTGCCCACTTTTCTAAATAGTTTTTATTCTCCCCCCTGAGGCATTCAACTCAAATATATTTCCTATAAGAAGGAAAATGTGCTTTCCTTTTTCTTTCCATGGAAAATCCTGAGGGCCTGCTGGTGTCACATTATTGTCTTTTTACTCTAACGGATTCCTTTGGAGAGGAATCAGGGAAAAGTTACACAAAATGTTATACATTTCTGAATCATTTCTCACATATTTTATAGCAACTCCTGCTATTGCCTCAGAATGCTGTTGCACCTGTCTGTTGAAAGGTGGCATTGACAGACCCTATCTACTGCACAAGCATTTCCCCACACTATCCAAACCTGACTCCTCCATCATCCCTCCCCACCCCATTCCAACCTCCTTCTTACATACTTTTCACAAGAAGAACCTGTGGGGACTGACTGTCTGCACTTGGTAAATGCATTTTGAAATTTGCACTCCCCAAGCTTTGGAACAGATAAAGATTTTACCTGCGTGTTATTAAAGTGGCAGTATTTCTTCAAACAGTACCCTTTACTCATTTCAAGCTAGCATATTAAAATAATGCTAGTTTCTCTTCATTTCCTAGATAAAAGTTCTAAAGATCTTTCCAGCGATAAGTTTTGCATTGTGATGCCTCTCCCTTAGGCTGCCAGACCTTGCGGAATTCTCAGGACTCCCATAAGTAATCTGACACCCCATGTAGAGTCTTGTCACTAGCACAATTGTTTTCTCCCTACAATGATCCTAAGCCTGTCCCTTATCCATGAAACATTTGTGAATGCCCTTGCCCACCTGCTTTTATGTTTCTCCTCCTCCCTTCATCTACTTTTATTCCACACAAACAAGAGGAAACCAAAACGTGTGCAATTTAGGTGTCCCCAGATCTGTGAGGCTTGAAAAGCCATGCCAGTTAACATAAAACAAAACCACCAGAGGTTCCATGGAGTCACATTTCTCTCCTGCAAACGAAAGCTGAGAAGAGAGGAAAGGTATCTTTAGAATGCAAGTTTGAATGAGGACACTTTGCCAGTGAATAGAAACTCTACATTCTTTGTTATTTTAACAGGCTGTGTCTGTTCTCCTTGAAAGAAATTGTATGAGGGAAGACTGAATTAAGTAGTTTTTATTTTATTTCAATGGACTTGTGCACTTCTACAAAGATCAATTTACTTAGGCATGTAATAAATTCTTGTTTTACAATAATACTAATGTATATTATACAACCAAAGGTTCCTGCAGAGAACAGAATTAGAGGAAGGAAGCAAAACAATTGGTTCTTTGGTAAATGAAGCATATATCATCATGTATCCTCTATGGGCCGCGCCACTAAGGCCTGCTATCAGCATGCACGATAAATAACCGGCAGCTTACTAGCGATTTAGCATGGGTGGAAATATATCCTGGATAAGACATGCATGTGCACCCTAAAAAAATGAGAAATATACAAGTAAAATCAGGTGATAATGATGAGTTCATTAACTAATAGCTATTATTACCCTTACTCTCCAAGAATTGCTAAATTTACTGAAGCTCTCAATGCCTGGTATGCTTAGAATCAGCTCTGAGCATGTCATGGCCAGCTCCCCAAACTTCCCAACCTCTCAAAAAATGTGGGGCTTTAGACTCCTGAATGATGCCCCATTTATTTCTTTTTTAATATAGGCATTTATATATTCCTCCTATAGCAAAAATCATGCTAAGCAGATTAGACTTTAAAACTACAACACCCGAAAGAGTTGGCATTGGTGGTATGATATGCGGCTCTATTTTGAGAAAAGTGAATACACTGGCAGAAGGTGTCTGCCTTGCCAGTGATGGACTCTAGCTCTTCAGGATGAGCACGTGGGTATTCCTGGAGGGAGGAAGAGGCACTGGAGACCTAATCTTTTGGAAGTAGGGATGGGGGAAGGTTTGAGAGGATCCCAGATGACCTACTTTTGAATGTAAGGGCAGAGGGAGAAATCTTCAGTGCAGTGCCCTGATTTTTTGAGTCTTAGTAGGATGCAGGAATTAAGATGCTGGATGAATATTCTTGGTTGTTGGAGGATGAGGGACATCATGGGGTCAGATCCCCAATTTTTTAAATGTTACGTTTGGGATGAGGGCTCAAGAAGCTAGAAAGTCAATCTTTTAGATGTTATGGGGTGAGGGAAGGTATAAGGGAAACATAGGATCACTCTTTTGTGTCTTGTAGGTGGGGGTTGAATTGGGGGATGGATTCCTGATCTTTTGGATGGCAGGAGTGCAGCAGAGGGATTCCATGTGCTAACTAGACTTTGCAGTTTGAATCAGTTAATGAAACTGTGCACTCATTAAAAAGGCCAGTGCTCCCTGTAGTGCAGCCTTTTTAACTAGTGCACCTTCTGCATCTCATTATCTTAGTGGGTTTCTTAGATTTTTAGACATATCATTCGTCAATGATAATTTTAGAGATCTGGAGGGTCTACTATTCATACAACTGTCTCTAAGTCTACTGTATCACAGTTTTAAAGTAATCATTTGGTGAAATATTTCATTCAAATATACTGTCCAAATAATTTATAGTCTCCAGTTATGACAGATTTGTGGAAATAAATATAAACTATTTTTTTTAGCCCTAGAATCTATAGTACAACTAAATTAATGTCTTGATAGAAACTTTTCTGGTTGCGTAATGTCTGCAGACTGTGATATAATAAATTATTATACATATATTTTTGTAGAAATAAAATATTTTGGGGGTAGATGATTATAAACAGGCACCACATTTTAGTCCTATAGGCAGCTACTGGGTATGATCCTCTCTTTTTATCCTGTGATTTCAAGCAGTCTTTGAAGCACTTCCTATAGTGTTTTTTGAGTAGCTGTTGTTAGGAACCCCGGCTGCTCCGGCCCGCAACCGGATACCCTTACCTGTGCCAGCTGGAGGCCTGGCATGGCCGCCTCCCCTGGCCACAGACGAGACTCCGCTCGCGGCCTGCTCTGGCAGCGTTCGGGACACCACCGACTCCTGCTCCTCGTGGTCATCTTACTTGGCACGTGCGCACGCCGAAGAGCAGGATTTAAAGGGCCAGCAGTGGAAAACTTCCCCACGGCCCGGCTTAATGACATCAGGCTAACAGGTTATTTAAACCCTGCCTCTCCGCTCTCAATTCGCCTCAGCAATGGGTCCTCCTCTCCTGTAGAGTGTGAGTTGTCTGCATTCCTGTGTTCCTGCCTTCACCTTGCCTCGCTCCTGATCCACAGTTCCACCATTCTTGTTCCTGTCTCTGGTCCCTGACTTGCTTTTCGTTCCCTGGATTGCTCTCTTGGTTCTGTCTCCTTGCCTAGTACTCGACTCCACTTGAACTCTGCCTGCCCTGACTCTTTGCCTGGTAATCGACTCCTTGTCTATTGCCTTATGCTGTCTGTTCAACGCCGGCCTCCTCTGCTGGACTTCTCCATCGCCACCTCTACCCACCCCCTGATATTGCTTGGAAGGCCCGCGCCTAAGTCCTGCTGGCCCCGTATCCAAGGGCTCAACCCTCGGGAAACGAGGGTGGGTATAGGTGAAGCTCCTATTGGGCCTTCCCCCCCGTTCTGTCTCACCAATGACGAGGACCTCCAGAGGCCTACCCCTGGGGGTAGAAACAACCTCTCCTTGGGTCAGGGTCCACTTTCCTTACATATTGCTGAGGTCATTGACCCGGCAAACATGTTTGGCCTTCAGGCCATTCCAGGCCTGGCCCAATGTCTGCAGCAGCAACAGCAGTATTTGGATGTGCTGGCGGCCACCATGAAATGGTTGGCGAATCGACTAGATGCAACCCCATCTCCCAGCCCTCAGCTGGCTCCGATTCCAGTACCCACGGCTCCTGCAGTGAAGCTTTATCTGCCGGCACCACCCCGTTACTGCAGGAGATCCCCGATAGTGTCGAGGCATCCTGAACCACTGCTTCATGTGCTTCTCCTTACAGCCGGCTCAGTTTGCCAACGACAGAGCAAAAATCACCTTCATTCTGTCGCTCCTCAATGACAAGGTACTCGCATGGGCCTCTCCCCTCTGGGAACACGGCAACTCCAGGACCTCCCACATTTCATCCAAGTTTTAAAACAGGTCTTTGATGAGCCGGATAGACACTCTACAGCCTCCTTCAAGCTCCTACACCAACGGCAGGGGTCACGCCCCCTGCCGGAGTACGCAGTAAATTACTCACCCTCGCCTTTGAGCTAGGATGGCGGGAGGGCAGCCTCCGGAGCATCTTTCTGGAAGGGTTATCCTTCAGAATCGACCGAAGACTATAGCAACGCCTCTGAGAATTGCACCCCTCTCGTAGGCCAGTGGTGCTAGCGCCGTCCTTCTCATGGCCTGTTTTTTAGAAACATATAGAAACATAGAAATGATGGCAGAAGAAGACCAAATGGCCCATCCAGTCTGCCCAGCAAGCTTTCACACTTATTTTTTCTCATACCTAACTGTTACTCTTGGCCCTTATTAGTAACTTTTTGATTCTAGTTACCTTCCACCCCTGCCATTAATGAAGAAAACAGTGCTGGAGCTGCATCAAAGTGAAGTATCAAGCTTAATTGGATAGGGGTAGTAACCGCTGCAATAAGCAAGCTACTCCCATGCTTATTGGTTTACCTAGCCTGTGCAATTCAGTCCTTGGTTGTTGTCTGAATATAAACAATGCAAGAAGATAGGTATATAAAAACTAAAAATAAATAAATAATAAATAAATAAATAAATAAAAATAATCTTTTCTTCATCCCCCCTACTGAAGCAGTGAACTGTGCTGGATATGTATTCCAAGTGAAGTATCAGGCTTAATTGATTCGGGGTAGTAACCGTCGTCACAAGCAAGCTACACCCACGCTTATTTGCTTACCCAGACTATGCAATTCAGTCGTTGTTGGTTGTTGTCTGAATGTAAATCCTCTTATCTTCATTCCCCTCTGCCGTTGAAGCAGAGAGCTACACTGTATATGTTTTGAAATTGAAGTATCAGGCTTATTTGGTTTGGGGTAGTAACCGCCGCAACAAGCAAGCTACTCCCCCGCTTTTTTATGAATGCAAATCCTTTTTTCCACATTTCCTCTTGACGTTGAAGCAGAGAGCAATGTTTATTGAATAAGGATATTAATCACCAGGTAGTAGCTGTCATTCCCGCAAGCCACCCCCATGCCTCTTTTCTTCATTCACATCCTCTAGACTTTATGGATCCACAGTGTTTATCCCACGTCCCTTTGAAATCCTTCACAGTATTGGTCTTCACCACTACTTCCTCCGGAAGGGCGTTCCAGGCATCCACCACCCTCTCCGTGAAGAAATACTTCCTGACATTGGTTTTGAGTCTTCCTCCCTGGAGTTTTAAATTGTGACCCCTGGTTCTACTGATTTTGTTCCAATGGAAAAGGTTTGTTATTGACTTTGGATCATTAAAACCTTTCAAGTATCTGAAAGTCTGTATCATATCACACCTGCTCCTCCTTTCCTCCAGGGTGTACATATTTAGATTCTTCAATCTCTCCTCATAAGTCATTTGATGAAGACCATCCACCATTTTGGTTGCCTTTCTCTGGACTGCCTCCATCCTGTTTCTGTCCCTTTGGAGATATGGTCTCCAGAACTGAGCACAGTACTCCAGGTGAGTCCTCGCCAAGGACCTGTACAAGGGGATAATCAGTTCCCTTTTCTTACTCGATATTCCTCTCTCTAAACAGCCCAGGATTCTTCTGGCTTTAGCTATCTCCTTGTCACATTGTTTCGCTGACTTCAGATTGTTAGACACTATCACCCCAAGGTCTCTCTCCTGCTCCGTGCACATCAGCCCTTCACCCCCCATCAAATACATTTCTTTTGTATTTCCACATCCCATATGCATGACTCTGCACTTCTTGGCATTGAATCTCAGCTGCCATATCTTTGACCAGTCTTCCAGCTTCCTTAAATCCCATCTCATTCTCTCCACTCCTTCTGGCATGTCCACTCTGTTGCAGATCTTAGTATTATCCACAAATAGACAAACCTTACCTTCTATCCCGTCCGCGATTTCGCTCACAAAGATATTGAACAGGACCGGTCCCAACACCGACCCTTGCAGCACTCCGCTCATCACCGCTCTCTCTTTCGAGTAAGTTCCATTTACCATCACACATTGTCTTCTGTCCTACAACCAGTTTGCTATCCAGGCCACCACCTTGGCACTCAATCCCAAGCTTCTTATTTTATTCACAAGCCTCCTGTGTGGGACCATATCAAAAGCTTTGCTAAAATCCAAGTAGATGACATCGAGCGCTCTTCCTCGATCCAATTCCTTAGTCACCCAATTAAAAAAGTCGATCAGATTCATCTGACAGGACCTTCCCTTGGTGAAACCATGCTGCCTCTGGTCCAGCAATTCTGCTGCTTGTAGATAGTTCACTACTTCAGCAGCGACTCCAATACGTTTCCCACCACCGAGGTGAGGCTAACTGGTCTGTAGTTTCCAGCCTCCTCTCTGCTCCCACTCTTGTGAAGAGGGACCACCACCGCTCTTCTCCAATCACTCGGCACCACTCCCGTTTCCAGGGATCTATTGAACAGGTCCCGCAGCGGAGCCACCAGCACATCTCTGAGCTCCCTCAGTATCCTGGGATGAACTTCATCAGGCCACATGGCTTTGTCCACTTTCACTTTTCCTAGCTTTTCCCATACATTCATAAGAACATAAGAAATTGCCATGCTGGGTCAGACCAAGGGTCCATCAAGCCCAGCATCCTGTTTCCAACAGAGGCAAAACCAGGCCACAAGAACCTGGCAATTACCCAAACACTAAGAAGATCCCATGCCACTGATGCAATGAATAGCAGTGGCTATTCCCTAAGTAAATTTCATTAATAGCCATTAATGGATTTCTCCTCCAAGAACTTATCCAAACCTTTTTTGAACCCGGCTACACTAACTGCACTAACCACATCCTCTGGCAACAAATTCCAGAGCTTTATTGTGCGTTGAGTGAAAAAGAATTTTCTCCGATTAGTCTTAAATGTGCTACTTGCTAAGTTTATGGAATGCCCCCCATTCTCTTCCATAAACGGAGTTTTATCCATTCCACTCCCCTCCAGTTCCTTGTTAACTAGTGACAGTCCTTCTCCGGGGTCTTCTTTAGTGAACTCTGAACTGAAGTAATCATTTAATATTTCTGCCATTTCTTCATCTTTTTCTACACATTGATCTTTTTCACCTTTCAATTTTATTATACCACTTTGGACTTTTCTCCTTTCACTGATGTATCTGATGTTTTGCCACCTACCATGACTTTTCCCAAGACCACACACATGGAGAAACCCATGTAGCTGGGTCGGAGTCCGTTGACTCCCACAAGAGAGACTGCAATGGCGCACCTTGGGCCTATGCCTGTACTGTGCTGGTAAAGGCGACCTGCTGGCCCAGTGCCCCAAGAGGCCGGGAAACACCAAAGCCTAGGAGTCAGCAGCTAGATGACCTTGGGCTGCACTAAGTCTGCTCCCCAATGCATTGTGCCAGTGACCCTCAGCCTCGACCACTCAAGCCCTGATTGACTTTGGCGCCGGAGGGAGTTTCATCTTAGCGGATCTCATGACACAATTGGAACTGCCCACACTTCCCAGAGAACCACCACTAGCTATCTCTTCCATCCGCGGGACCCCTTCCCTGGGAGGATCGACCGCACCACTGCTCCGGTAAGTGTCTGCACTGGGGTTCTCCATGTCGAGGAGCTCACCTTCTTCATCCTGGAAAAGACGATTCACCCGGTAGTTTTGAGCCTCCCTTGGCTGCTGAAATACTCCCTTCACATAGACTGGTGGATGCTGTAAATAGCCTCCTGGGGTCTGCAGTGCCATGCTTTCTGCCTCCATGAGATGTTTCTGGCCACTCTCCTCGCAGCTACCACACCACTCACCTGGCCTCCCCAATACACGGACTTTGTGGATGATTTTTCAAAGGAGAAGGCTGAGACTCTCCCTGAACATCACCCCTTTGACTGTGCGATCGACCTCCTTCCAGGTACCATGACTCCTCAGGGGTGAGTATACCCCTTATCATTACCCGAGACAAAGTACATCTGGAAAAACCTTGACAGAGGCTTCAACAGGCTATCCACGTCACTGGTGGGTGCTGGCTTCTTTTTTGTGGCGAAAATGGACGGGTCATTGTGGCCTTGTATTGAGTACCGGGGGTTAATTGCTATCACCAGAAGAGACCGGTATCTGCTGCTACTCATCCCCGAGCTTCTGGACTGCCTACAGGGGGCCAAACTCTTCACAAAGTGGATCTCCGAGGCACCTTTAATTTAGTGTGTATAATGCCAGGTGACAAATGGAAGACCACCTTTAATTCGAGAGACGTCCACTATGAGTACTTAGTGATGCCCTACAGTCTTTGTAATGCTCCAGCTGTATTCCAGCTGGAGCATTACAAAGACTGTAGGGCAGACCTTCCAGACCTCGTTCATGAATGAGGTCTTCCAGACATGCTCCACTCCTGTGTCATCGTATATCTGGACGATGTATTGATATTTTCCAAAGTTCTCTCTTCCCACCGCAAGGAGATCAGACAGGTGCTTCAATGTTTGCGGGACTACAAGCTGTTTTCCAGCTAGAGAAGTGCCTCTTCAAACAGGAGGTGCTCTGCTTCCTGGGCTTCATTGTCTCATCCACAGGATTTCATATGGATCCAGAAAAGTTCTCTGGCATTCAGAATTGACCCCAGCCTACAGGACTCCGGGCCCTCCAGCATTTCCTCGGGTTTGCCAACTTCTACAGGCTCTTCATCCCACAGTTCTCCTGGCTAGTAACACCTCTCACGGCACTCACCAGGAAGGGGGCCAATACCAAGCAATGGCTACCCAAGGCAACTATGGCTTTCAAGAACCTGAACATTGCCTTCCTCCAGGACACCTGTCTGCGGCACCTGGACCCCACACTCCCATTTGCTGTGGAGGTAGACGCCTCCGACACCATGGTGGGGGCTGTCCTGAGCCAACTTTCTCCAAAAGGAGCCCTGCTACCCTGCTCCTATTTCTCCTGGAAGTTCTCCCCTACAGAAAAGAATTACAGCATAGGGGACAAGGAGCTTCTAGCTATCAAGATGGCATTCAAGGAATGGTGTCAGTGTCTAGAGGGGGCCCAGCCTACCACTACAGTATTCACAGATCATAAAAATCTTGAATATCTCCATCACGTCCAACAACTGAATCCCTGCCAAGCCTCCTGGTTGTTATTTTTCAGTAGATTTGATTTATCTCCGTTACCGACCAACCACCAAGAATATGTGGGCCGACGTGCTCTCTAGAGCATTAGACTAAGAGGATTCTCTAACAGCTCCCCAATATATTATCAGCCCAGTGAAGGTGGTCCTAGCTGCTACTCAGACTGGTCCGTCAGGGAAGATGGTGGTCCCCCTCCGACTCCTGTAAAAGGTGCTGTCCTAGGCCTGTGATTCCCTCACAACAGGACACCCTGGGAAAACTTGCAGGCTTGAACTGCTGTTATGCTACTACTGGTGGCCCCAAGTAGAAAGGGATGTCAAGGCATATGTCGAATCCTGCCCAACATGTGCCCAACAGAATCCCCTTGTGGGATGACCTTGCGGCCTACTCCAACCACTACCCAGTCCCAAGGAACTGTAGACCCACCTATCTACGGTCATTGTGGTGGACCTACTGCCCTCCAATGGTCACCACATCATCTGGGTAGTCATAGATAGGTTTTCCAACATGGTCCATCTCACCACTCTCCACAAGCTGCCATCGGCTCCGGAGTTAGCCTACCTATTCATCCAACACATTTTCAGACTACATGGACTTCCCCAGCATACTGCGCCAGATCATGGAGTGCAGTTCACTGCCAACTTTTGGTGCTTCTTGTGCAAGAAATTCAGGATCCAGCTCAACTTTACTACAACATACCATCCACAGGGTAATGGCCAAGTCGAATGCACAAACCGGACCCTAAAGACCTTTATACGAGCCTTTGTGAACAGTGGACAGGACAACTCGTCCACACTACTCCCATGTGCCGCGTTTTCACACAACTCACATATCCAGACTTCCACCGGCTCTTTGCTTTTCTTGGTGGTCTATGGGAGGCAGCCAGCTCTACCACTTCCCAAGGCACTTCCGATGCCATTGCCTGCAGCCAAAATAACTGCTCAGCAATTGCATACCCTGTGGATCCACACTCAGGGTAGCCTTTGAAGGACGGCCGAGGAGGCAGAAAAGATGGCCATTAAACATCGGTGGCCCACACCCCTCTTCAAACTGGGAAACCGGGTATGGCTTAGTACCCGCTACATCCAGCTACAGGTACTGTCAATGAAACTGGCCCCCTGGTACATTGGCCTCTTCGCAATCACAGAACAAATCGGCCCAGATACCTAATGCCTAAGGTTACCTTCCTCATTAAGGATATATAACACATTCCACGTCTCCCTTCTTAAACCCCTGGTGTCTTCCTGGCCACTCCGGAGGACCACAGAACCACAGGACCTAACTGCAGAAGAAGAGATCTATTGGGTGAAGGAGATACTGGACATATGATGCCATCACAGGAGATGAGAATTCCTGATCGCATGGGAAGGTTTTGGCCCCAAGGAAAACCCGTGTGAGCCTGCCGCCAACATACTCGATAAGGCTCTTCTCCATCAGTTTCACACCTCGCATCTTGACAAACACGGGCCTTCTAAGAAGAGGCATAAAGGTGTGTGTGTGTGTGTGGGGGGGGGGGGGGTACTGTTAGGAACCCCGGCTGTGCTGGTCTGCGACTGGGTCCCCTCACCTGTGCAAACTGGAGGCCCGGCTCGGACGCTGACCTTGGCCACAGACTCTGCACATAGACTGCTCTGGTGGTGTTTGGGACGTCACTGCTGACTCCTGCTCCTCGTGATCATCTCCCTAGGTGCGCGCGCGTGTGTCAAAGTGCAGGATTTAAAGGGCTAGCAGTGGGAAAGTTCCAGCGGCCTAGATTGATGACGTCAGGCTAACAGGGTATTTAAACCCTGCCTCTCCGCTCTCAATTTGCCTCAGCAATGGGCCCTGCTCTCCTGTAGAGTGTGAGTTGCCTGCGTTCCTGTGTTCCTGCCTTCGCCTTGCCTCGCTCCTGATCCATAGTTCCACCATCCTTGTTCCTGTCTTCAGTCCCTGCCTTGCTTTTCATCCACTGCATTGCTCTCTCGGTTCTGACTCCTTGCCTGGTACTTGACTCCTCGCCAATTGCCTTACATTATCTGTTCGATGCCAGCCTCCTCTGCTAGACCTCTCCATCGTCACCTCTACCCGCCCCCTGGCATTGCTGGGAAGGCCCACGCCTAAGTCCTGCCAGCCCCAGTACCCAAGGACTCAACCTGCGGGGAACGAGAGCTGGTATAGGTGAAGCTCCTATTGGGCCTTCACCCCGTTCCGCCTCACTGATGACGAGGACCTCCAGGGGTCTACTGCTGGGGGTAGCAACAACCTCGACTAGGCTCAGGGTCCACTTTCCTGACAGCTGTATTCTCTAGTTGTGTGAATATAATATTGGTAAAGCTGAATGAGTGGCGCTTTACAATAATTGTATGCTCAGCTTTAAGATGTTTTCTGACTCCCCTGGTTCAGTGGATTTTGTTTTTGGGGAGTCCTCTTTTTATTTCTGGTATATTCATATTGTTTATAAATAGCAACAACTGGAATGAAGTACAAAAGAAGTGAGGTATTTATCCCAGCCAACATAACATAAAACAGCATAAATAATCTTAATGTTTGCATATCTACGTTTCTAGATTCTGATATCTGCAGCTTTTGACTGCTGATAAGGGTGAACAGTAATGTGGCTGAACATCCAGTATGAATGCATTAGAAAGAAAATATCAATGATTAGTATGTCCATGAAATATCAGTTTTAATACAGAATTGGTGCAAAACAAAAGTTAAGTATAAATGAAAAGATGTCATGTCCTTTTTTTTTACTTTTTTTTTAAACCATATCTGATCAGACCAAGGGTCCATCAAGCCCAGCATCCTGTTTCCAACAGTGGCTAATCCAGGCTACAAGAACCTGGCAAGTACCCAAAAACTAAGTAGATCCCATGCTACTGATGCCAGTAATAGCAAAGGCTATTACCTAAGTCAGCTTGATTAATAGCAGTTAATGGACTTCACCTCCAAGAACTTATCCAAACTTGCAGGAGGACCTAGTGAGACTGGAAAATTGGGCATCCAAATGGCAGATGAAATTTAATGTGGACAAATGCAAGGTGATGCATATAGGGAAAAATAACCCTTGCTATAGTTACATGATGTTAGGTTCCATATTAGGAGCTACCACTCAGGAAAGAGATCTAGATGTCATAGTGGATAATACATTGAAATTGATGGCTCATTGTGCTGCCGCAGTCAAAAAAGCAAACAGAATGTTAAGAATTAATAGGAAGGGAATGGTGAATAAAACAGAAAATGTCCTAATGCCTCTGTATTGCTCCATGTTGAGGCCGTACATTGAGTACTGTTACAATTCTGGTCACTGCATCTGAAAAAAGATATAATTGCACTGGAGAAGGTACAGAGAAGGGTGACCAAAATGATAAAGGGGAATGGAACAGCTCCCCTGTGAGGAAAGACTGAAGAGATTAGGGCTGTACAGCTTGGAGAAGAGACGGCAGAGGTGGGATATGATAGACGTCTATAACATCTTGAGAGGTCTAGAACAGGTAAATGTGAGTCAGTTATTTACTCTTTTAGATAATAGAAGGAATAGGGAGCACTCCATGAAGTTAGCAAGCAGCACATTTAAAACTAATCAGAGAAAATTATTTTTCACTTAACACACAGTTAAGCTCTGGAATTTGTTGACAGGGTATGTGTTTAGTGCAGTTAGTGTAGCTTGGTTTAAAAAAGGTTTGGATAAGTTCTTGGAGGTGAAGTTCATTAACTGCTATTGATCAAGTTGACTTAGGTATTAGCCTCTGGTATTACTGGCATCAGTAGCATGGGATCTACTTAGGGGCAGATTTTCAAAGGGTTATGTGCGTAACTCTGAGAATCCACTCCTGCGTGCGCCAAGCCTATTTTGCATAGGTCCGGTAACACGTGCAAGCCCTGGGACACGCATATGTCCCGGGGCTTGAAAAAGGGGGTGGGGAGTGGGCGGGGCCAGAGCCTCCAGGCACAGTGGCCATTTGCTGCTGTGCCCGGGATTGCGGGGCGGCCGTTGGCCGGCGCGCGTAACCTATGCCTGCCCGGAGGCAGACACAACTTATCAGATAAAGGCAAGGGGGATTTTAGGTAGGGCTGGGGGGGGCAGGTTAGGTAAGGGAAGGAAGGGGAAGTGGGGGGGGGGGGGTGGAAGGAAAGTTCCCTCCGAGGCCGCTCCGATTTCGGAGCGACCTCGTAGGGAATAGAGGAAGACTGTGCAGCTCGGCGCGCGCAAGGTGCACAAGTGTGCACCCCCTTGCGCGCGCCAACCCCAGATTTTATAACATGCACGCGGGTGAGCATGCATATTATAAAATTGGGCATAGATTTGTGCGCGCCAGGTTGCGCGCACAAATCTAGGCTCGCGCGTAAATCTTTAAATCTGCCCTTAGTATTTGGGTACTTGCCAGGTACTTGTAGCCTGGATTGGCTACTGTTGGAAACAGGATGCTGGGCTTGATGGACCCTTGGTCTGTTCCATTATGAGAATTTCTTATGTTCTTATCTATCTTCTGAAACTCTGAAGTGCTTGTTTTCCCACCCTCCATTATCATCTTGTTCATTTCAATAGCAGCCTATGTGTATGCATGCATTTATACACAGAGGATAGCATGAGGGGAAGTGTGGTTGCACGCTGTGTGCACTATGACTTACCATGGAACTTTGTCTTCCTGGTGAACCCCTTGGACCTTGATCACCTTTATCTTCCTAGAATGTCAGCTGATAGAATATTTAGACTCAGAGCAGAAAAGGTACTTGCAAATGCATTTCAAAGTTGAACCTAACTAATGGTTAATGTATTTGTCTTTTACAGATTACAGATGTCTTTTCCCACATGTGTCAGCATGACTTTCAATGCTGCTGGAAAGCTTAAGCCCTGGAGATGGGGATGAGGAGAGGAGCATTTCTTCACCTCACTGCTGCTCTACTTTTCATGTAGTCCTGGATGGACCCGCAGAGGATGAGTTTCCCATCCCTGTAAGGAAATGCTGTAGATGTGTGGGCCTTTTTTCAACTTGGGGGTGAGTGAGCAGAATATATGCCTTAGTGTACGTCACTCATGCAGCGCAGGTGGAGTCTAAAAGCATGTAGGTAGATCAGTGAGAACAATAAGCTGTTTAAACTGCAGGGCTGAACCAAGAAGATGTCATTCTGAGTCCATGAAGGCAGTTTTTCCCCTGAGGGGAACTGGCTGTGTGTGTTTCTTGTTGTCTTCCCCAGGAATGCCACTTAAGAATTGCCAGTGAGGCAACTTAAAAGACTGAAATTTAAAGACTTTTGTTATCCCTTCAAATTAACTCACATGTTAGCATGGGGCCCCTTTACTGCATTAAAACAGTGCATTAATGGGCCTTCTTAACACAAATTATTTCCGATGAAATTAAGTACATGCTATTTGATATTTTGAAAGAGATATATGTGTATACATTAACAAATATATTCGTACACTTAGGCCTGCTAATTGATTCAAATGTGTCTGCAGTTTTTCGTTCTGTGAATTCATGTTCAGAGTGAAGTATTAGAGGGTCCAGGTGAACTGCGGAAGCACTGATTGAACTGGAGGTGGTATCAGCAAACTGGTGATTTGAAGTACACATGCAAGTATTCAACATATAAATCGGGGTTATTGTGCATATATGTTAGACTTTTTACACACCTAAAATATGTTTGTATGTTTATGAAATAGAGAAAGAATTCATTTTCTCGCATTGGAAGTATTCACACTTAATGAAACATACATGTGTAATTTTGGAGCTCCTGCTGCAAATTTTATAAAACCATGAATATTAATCTCCACATGGCCAGTTGCAAGTGTCAATGTTGTACCGTGGAAAAGTTTGAAAGGTAGGCTCCTGGTGAAGGGTAAGGCATCAAGACGAATAAAATCAACACCCCCAGGTACAGAGAGCTTAGTCTTAAAAGTCTTTGTGAATATAAATTATGGTGCAAAGAAAACCAAGCTTTAAATATTTTCCCCATACAAATACATTTTATGCACACAATTTTTTCTGTGCTCAAAATTTACCTACAAAATAAAGGATTCAAAGGAGGCATTCTGGAGCAGGGCAGTATATTCAGCACTATTTGAACTAAGTTCAACATATAAATCTGGTGAGAACGGTCGCAATCATAATCCTATCTAACTTTATTAGTGGGATACTTGTGAGCTGTATGTGATGGGGGTGAAAGACTGATGTGCACGGACTGGGAGAGCGACCTTGGGATGATAGTGTCTGGCATCTGAAGACAGTGAAGAAATGTGACAAGGCAATGGCTCAAGCCAGAAGAATGCTGGGCTGCATAGAAAGAGGAATAACCAGTAAGAAAAAGGAGGTGGTGATGCCCTTGTATAGGTCCTTGGTGAGGCCTCGCTTGCAGTACTACATTCAGTATTGAAGCCTGTATCTCAAAAAGAATAGAGGTGGACTGAAGGCGGCCCAAAAAAGGGCAACCAAAATGTGTGGGGTCTCCATCAAATGACTTATAAGGAGAGGCTGAAGAACCTAAATATTAGAGATGTGAATCGTGGGCCCAATCATCTTAACGATTGGGTTCGGCTGGAGGGAAAAAAAAATCTGATCCCTGGAGATGTGAATCGGAATCAGTTCCAATTCACATCGTTAATATTTTTTTAGTGAGGCCCGACCCTTTATAATTGACCCCTTACCTTCCCCCACCCCCCCCCGAAGCCCCCCAAAACTTTTTACGAGTACCTGGTGGTCCAGTGGGGGCGTGGGGACAGATCTCCCGCTCTCGGGCCATTTTGACTGCCACTCAAAAATGGCGCCGATGGCCCGATTAAAAAAAAACCCACCCGACCCTTTAAAGATAACCCCTTAACTTCTCCCACCCTCCCGATCCCCCCAAAACATTTTTAAATTACCTGGTGCTCTAGTGGTGGTCTCGGGAGCGATCTCCCATTCTCGGGCCGTCGGCTGCCACTCATAAAGTTGGCGCCGATGGCCCTTTGCTCTTACCATGTGACAGAGTATCCGTGCCATTGGCCGGCCCCTGTCACATGGTAGAAGCACTGGATGGCCGGCGCCATCTTTACAATGGCGACAGCCATCTTTAAAGATGGTGCCGGCCAGCCAGTGCTCCTACCATGTGACAGGGGCCGGCCAATGGCACGGATACCCTGTCACATTTTTGAGTGGCAGCCAAAATGGCGCTGATGGCCCGAGAGCGGGAGATCGGTCCCCGCGCCCCCACTGGATCACCAGGTACTCGTAAAAAGTTTTGGGGGGGTTAGGGGGGGTGGGGGAAGGTAAGGGATTAGTTTTATAGGGTCGGGGTGGGTTTAGGGGTTGTTTTGGTGTGCCGGTTTTCCTGCCCTCCCCCGAAATAACTCCCGTTAGTGGACACTAACGGGAGTAACGATTTTTCACTAAATCATGAAAATTCCTATTGTATCGCACACTGTACCGATTTTTGACGATTTAAAAAATATCGGACTATTTTTTTAAATCGTCAAAAAACGATTCACATCCCTACTAAATATGTATACCCTGGAAGAAAGGAGATGAAGAGGAGATATGAAACAGACCTTCAGATACCTGAAAGGTTTTAATGATGCACAAACTTCCTTTCTGTTCGAAAGGAAACAGTAGAACTAGGGGGTCACAAAATGAAATTCCAAGGGGAACGATTTAGAACCAACATGAAGAAATATTTCTTCACAAGAGGGTGGTGCATGCCAGAAATGGCATGCCTTCCAGTAGTGGTGGTGAGGATGAAAACAATAAGGGGTAGATTTTAATAGGTGCATGCGCGTGCACGCACTACCCAGCATGCACACATGGACGTACCAATTTTATAACATGCGTGCGCTGGCTCATGCAGGTTATAAAATCAGCAGGCCTGGCACATATGCGTGCCAGATTGTGTAATCCGCGTGCACATATGCGCATGGTACGCACAAAGGGGGGTAGACTTTTTTCTAGTTTTGTGCAGCGATGCTTCCCAGCCTTCCCGTTCCCTCTCAGTCCGCTCCATTTAAGGAGTGGACTGGGAAGGATCTTCTCTACTACCTACCCTAACCTCCCTTCCCCTTTCCCCTCTCCTCTCCAAATGATAGCTGTACCAGTGCCTCAAGCCCCACCCCTCCCTGCCCCTTTTCTTCAGCCCGGCTCTTGTGCACATAGCAAGGGTTATGCACGCGACTGGGCCCCTTCTAAAATGCGCGCAGTGCATGCAAGACACAGCCATGCACGTAAGCCCCATTTTTTAAGTGCACTGGCCATTTAAAATTTGCCCGTAAATGAATTAAAAAAGGCATGGGACAAATACCATGGATTCCTAAAGGCTAGAGGTTGGAAATGAAGGAAAGAATGCATGGGGTAATTTACCATGGAGCAGTAGTTACTACCATTAATGGATTAGCTTTCATAATTTTGACACAATTACGACATCACTCTCTGCTTCAATGGTGATGATAAAAGAGAAATTAGATTCGGACAACAATCAGCATTAGGGGTGTTCTGGGCCTGGGTTACAGCAGCAGTATCTCCCAATGCTTGGCCCGGTCTTTCCCCGGGTCTTGGTCTCGAGGCAGCAAAAATCCCAGATTCTCGTCTGCAAAAATACTCCCAGGCTCAAACGAATTACAATCTACATTGGTAATTTCTGGTTGTGATAGTGGGGTTTCACAAGGCAGTTTGTGTCATCAGCAAAGTGATCAGATAGCAGTGTTTAATTTGTCTTCTAAACATTTGACTAAATCTATGGTGGAATTGTGAATAAAGGTTTTTCTTTTGCTCCCTTTTGCTTGTATGACCCCTTTCAGACTCGTATTGAATTGCATACATTTTTCAGGAGGTTACACATTAAAGAATTTTTTGGCCCTAGTGAGTTTACCCAAGAAAGAAACACCTTATACAAACCTTCTCGATGGTCTCCGCCCTGTCCTCCTAGTCCCCTGTTACAAGCACTGAAGTCAGGCTAACTTGTCTGCAGTTTCCCGGATCGCCCCTGGAGCCCTTTCTAAATATTGGGGTTACATTAGCCACCCTCTTCAGGTACAATAAATGATTTTAATGATAGGTTACACATTTTTACTAATAGATCTGAAATTTCATTTTTTAGTTCCTTCAGAACACTGGAGTATATACCATCCAGTCCAGGTAATTTACTACTCTTCAGTTTGTCAGTCAGGCCTACCACATCTTCTAGGTTCACCATGATTTGGTTCAGTCCATTTGAATCATTACCCATGAAAACCTTCTCCAGAACCGGTATTTCCCCAACATCCTCTTCAGTAAACACTGAAACAAAGAAATTGTTTAATCTTTCCATGATGGCCTTATCTTCTCTAAGTTCCACTTTAACCCCTCGATCATCTAACAGTCCAACTGACTCCCTTGCTGGTCATTTATAAGCGTAAAATGCCTCCATAGCTTTGATGTTTTACAGGCTCTCCTTGCTGGATCCTTGAGTTCCAATCCTGTTGCTGCTCCTTGTAACTTTGGGCAAGTCACTTTACTAGCCATTACATTAGATCCAAAGATAAGGGTTTATTCACTAAACTATGGTATTTTTCACATAAAGGGCTCAATATTCAAAGTGCATTCATTGCTATTTAGCCAGAGAGTAGTGGCTGATGAATATGTCGCCACGTTCAGTAGCATCCATTTAGTCATATAAGTCTCTTATACAGCTAAAACGTTAGCCACATAAGTTGGGAGAGGTGCAGAGAGAGTTAGCCTTTCACCTTATGTGGTTAACTGCCAATATTGAGACTTAGCCACATAAGGGGGTAGATTTTCAAAGGGGTACGCTCGTAAGATACGCGTGTACCCCCCAAAAACGTACCCCAAACCCCCACTGCACGCGCGAAGCCTATTTTGCATAGGCTCGGTGGCGCGCGCAAGCCCTGGGACGCGCGTAAGTCTCGGGGCTTGCATGGAGGGGCGTGTCGGGGGCGTGTCGGGGGCATTCCGGGAGTGACGCAGTGTGTCGGGGGCGTGCCGGGAGTGACGCGGCATTTCTGCCCCTGGACCAGCGGCCCCTGGACCAGCCCCCGGACCGGAACATGGAACGCGGCAGCCGGCCCGGCGCATGCAAAGTTACGCCTGCTTCGAGCAGGCGTAACTTTCGTGATAGAGGTAGGGGGGAGGTTTAGATAGGGCTGGGGGGGTGGGTTAGGTAGGGGAAGGTGGGGGGAGGGCGAAGGAAAGTTCCCTCCGAGGCAGGCTGCGCAGCTCGGCGCACACAGGCTGCCAATTTTGGGCAGCCTTGCGCGCGCCGACCCCGTATTTTAATGGATACGCACGCCTATGCGCGTATCTATTGAAATCCCGTGTACTCTTGTTCGCGCCTGGTGCGTGAACAAAAGTACGCGTGTGTGCAGATTTATAAAATCTGCCCCAAGTTGTACAACTAAGCTAGATGTGCCATAGAGCAGGTCTAAATTTAGCTGGTTAGACTTATACAGCTAAGTACTCAGTTATACGCACAGCCGTACCATTGAATATACATCATAACTTAACCGGATAAGTTGTAACTGGCTAAGTTACTTCACCAGCTAGTTTTGAATATTGACCCCAGGGTATTTGCCATATAGGGAAAAATACAACAGCATGTGCCCCATAGGGAAAATTACAGCATGACTTACAAAGTAGTGGTAATAGGTCCTGCCACTTTGTAAATCCCATGGTAAATGACCCCAAAGAATATACAGTGGCCCCAGGACTGCAAAGTTGCCATTGCTTAAAGGACTGCACAACCTTGAGTATACCCACCACAAAATGACAAAATATTCCTTTGGGTCTCCATAGACACTCTGTTCTGCTGCCCCTAGAAGTAGCTATAGTGTTAAAACAAATTTCAAGTAAAAATTTGGCTCCCAAGGCCAGAACCCCCACTCCCCACCCTACAGACTCCCTCATAACACAATTTTGTCCCTGGTGATGTAGTGGGGACCTGGAGTACCACTTGGAATCTAGGCCCAGCAGAGCCAATTTTCTAAATGATGCCAGCTGGCGAGACCCAGCCTTTGCCCAATCACATGATAGGAGTGTCTGGTGCTATTTTTAAAAAATGGCTGACACCAGGGTCAGAGTTTAGGAAGTGCTCCTGGCCCCCACTACAACATGAGGGACACCAAATATATGTGTGTTGTGGTGGGGGGAGGATCAGCAGCGTGGGTAGCTCTGGCCTCAGGGACAGGAATTTTTATTTGAAGGGGAGGGAATGGGGTTGGGATAGGGCTAGCACCAGAGGTTTCATTTTATATACATTTTTTTTTAACAATATGGCTGCCTCTAGTGGCAGTGGGATGGGAATGGAAAGGGGTGTGTGTCTATGGAGACTCCTGATGTTTTTTAGTCATGTTCCCTAGGTTTATTAAAAAGTGTTAATAACAAAAAGGGACATGTTTATGTAAATTTTTGAATTACCATACCCTGCAATAATCCCTATTTTCACATCTTGGAGAGAGAGAGGTAGAGAGAGAGAGAAAGAAAGGGGGAGAATCTATAAGGCCCTCATTGTAGTTAAGTATTAATATCTCTATAGAAGAGCACCTAATAAATCAAGGTGAGATGGTTTAGGTTTTAGGGGCCAGTTTCACATGTAGAGTGAGATGTACAAACCGCATGTAAGATAAGTGCAAGGTGATGCATATAGGGAAAAATAATCCATGCTATAGTTACACAAGGTTAGGTTCCATATTAGGAGCTACCACCCAAGAAAGAGATCTAGGCGTCATAGTGGATAACACATTGAAATTGTTGGATCAGTGTGCTGCAGCAGTCAAAAAAGCAAACAGATAGATGGGAATTATTATGAAGGGAATGGTGAATAAAACGGAAAATGTCATAATGCCTCTGTATCGCTCCATGGTGAGACTGCACCTTGAATTCTGTGTACATTTCTGGTTGTCGCATCTCAAATAGTTGCGAAGGAGAAGGTACAGAGAATGGCGACCAAAATGATAAAGGGGATGGAACAGCTCCCTTATGAGGAAAGACTAAAGAGGTTAGGACTTTTCAGCTTGGAGAAGAGACGGCTGAGGGGCTATATGATAGAGGTGTTTAAAATCATGAGAGGTCTAGAAAAGGTAAATATGAATCGATTATTTACTCTTTCGGATAATAGAAGGACTAGGGGGCATGTGGCACATTTAAAACTAATTGGAGAAAGTTCTTTTTCACTCAATGCACAATTAAACTCTGGAGTTTGTTGCCAGGGGATGTGGTTAGTGCAGTTAGTGTAGCTGTGTTTAAAAAAGAATTGGATAAGTTCTTGGAGAAGTCTATAACCTGCTATTAATTAAGTTGACTTAGAAAATAGCCACTGCTATTTCTAGCAACAGTAACATGGGAAAGACTTATTTGGGAACTTGCCAGGTTCTTATGGCCTGGATTTGCTACTGTTGGAGACGGGATACTGGACTTGATGGACCCATGTTCTGACCCAGTATGGCATGCTCTTATGCACAGTACACCCTAGCTTGATGGACTCTATAACAGGGCACCATCAAGCAAGGGAGAGATAACATAGTAGAAAATTTCATCTTTGTGAGACTTTTCTCACTTGAAATGACATCAAATATTCACCAAGGTGTACTGTGCTGTTTGCATATCTCACTCTACATTCGAAATTGTCCCCTAAACCCTAAACCATCACCAAGAACTCACCTTGAACTATTAGATGGCTCTTCTATAGAGATATAAATAGGTGCACAGAGGGAGTCTCTCCCTCTCCCCTCCCCCCCCAAGCCCAGAAATGGCCAAAATGCAATTCAAAACATTTATCATAAATTGCGTTATGGCCATTTTGAGCATATCACACACCTTAACACCAGGAAAAAAGGCATTGTTATTTTCGGTATTAAAACCATGCAATATTGCCCCTCATTTAACTAAATCCTTCCCAAACTGCCTGATCCCACCCCTCCAAATCATTTGCATTCACGCCATGCATTATGAACAACGCATTATCGTGTGCATTAACGCCATAACACATTTTGATGAATGACCCTATTTGTGAGGGCTTATGCATGACCATTGGCTTCTTTAAGATAGGGCCCCAAAAGCATCAGGTCATGCATTAGCATCCTGATAATCCCAGGGGAAGTTAGCCACAATCCTTGAGATATAGCTAAATTCACATCAAATAACGCAGCGTGATTTTTGACGCAAGCTGTGTTAAATTGATTTGCAAGTTTAGGGAAGTACTGAGCTGATTAGCATGCATCCAACCCCCCCGAGACTAATAGCGCCCGCAACATGCAAATGCATGTTGATGGCCCTATTAGTCATTTCTGCGCGATACAGAAAGTAAAATGTGCAGCCAAGCCGCACATTTTACTTTCAGAAATTAGCGCTTACCCAAAGGTAGGCGCTAATTTCTGTTGGCACCGGGAAAGTGCACAGAAAAGCAGTAAAAACTGCTTTTCTGTGCACCCTCTGACTTAATATCATGGCAATATTAAGTCGAAGGTCCTGAAAGTTAAAAAAGTTAAAAAAAAATTTTGAAATTGGCTCGCGGGTTGAAAACCAGACACTAAATTTGGCTGGCGTCCGGTTTCCGAACCCGTGGCGGTCAGTGGGCTCGAGAACCGACGTCGGCAAAATTGAGCGTCGGCTGTCAAACCCACTGACAGCTGCCGCTCCTGTTCAAAAAGAGGCACTAGTGACGCACTAGGGTCCCTAGCGCCTCTTTTTACCGCCGGCCCTAATTTAAATATTTTAGTTTACTGAATCGCGCGCACAGGACACTGGCCTGTGCGCGTGCTGGGAGAGCGGGCGAGCGCTCGCTCATCCACAAACTTTACTGTATCGGCCTGTTAGTTGGATAGCTAGTTAGCCAGCAATATTGCAGCCATTCAGCAGGGCCAGATATTCACCCACCACTACTGAGCCTAATAATTCCTAACTTATCCAGCTAAGTAGCGCTAAATAGTATACTAGCCGTTAAGCCCGTTAAAATGGGCGAGATTCCATCGGTCAGACTGGCACGGTTAGAGCCGCTCTGTTCTCCACAACTTCCCTTTTCCTTCCATCCTCTCTCACCTCATCTACAACCCCTTCCCTCTCCCAGCCCTCCTCCACTCTTTTGTCTCTTCTCCAGAACTTCTTACCCTTCCCACTTGTTCAGTCATATCCTCTTCCCTTTTCCCTTCCCCTTCCCCTTCCCTTTCCTTCCCCTTCTCCCCTCTCCCTCAGCCCTCTTCCACTCCCTCTTTTTCTCTACTCCACTTTACCCTTCCCACTTACATCCTCTTCCTTCCATCCTTTCTCATCTTCCCTTTCCTTCCCCTCCCACCTCCTCAACCCCTTCCCTCTCCCTCAACCCTCCTCCATTCCCTTTTTCTCTATTCTACAACTTTACCCTCCCCACTTACATCCTTTTCCTTCCACCTCCTCCACAACCCTGTCCCTCTCTCTCAGCCCTCCTCCACTCCCTCTTCTTCTTTCTGGCCCACCTGACACTGCTCCATGGGAGGTCTCCGGGGGTCTCTCTCTCGCGCGTGCCTCTCCACCGGGCTTGTTGCTGGCCCGCCCGACGCTCGGTGATGAGGCGAGCGCGAGAGAGAGACTCCCGGTGTCCTCCCATTTCTGTGTCTGTGCCGCCGCCGCTGCTTCTCCCTGCGTGAGAGAGAGAGACCCCCCGGAGACCTCCTGTGCTGCCGCTGCTGCTCCTCCTCGCCATTTCCAAGACAGCCGTCTGCCGGGCTCCCCTCTGACCGACGTGCTCTCGCGCTTGCGCAGTAGAGCTGCTCTCTATTGCGCATTTGCAGCACGTCGGTCCAAGCCCATTTATATAGTAGCTTGCCCTCTCAATCTTGCCTCAGTATATCTGCCTTCTCTCTCTGACATCCCAAAAGGAAAGATTGAGAACAAAACTGGCACTGCTTAAAGTAATCTTAGTTTCACTTTCACCTAAAATAAACAAATGATAAAGTGATGACATGCGCCTGCCAACTGGGATAAAAGTGCTGAACCATGATTGGTGCTGCTTTTTTTTTGTCTGATTTTCAATCAATTCCACTGTGAATGATTTGGAGTAGAAAAAATGCATAACTTTGCTCCGTAGACTTTAATGGACTGAACTGAATGAGCCAAGAAGAACTCAGATATTTTGAGGGAATGCCCCCATTCAGTTAGGTTGCCGCAAAGTGAAAATCTACTAATTCACCATGTTTTCCCTTTCAGATCGAGGTAGGCAAGAAAATGAATTTATTTAGTTGTAAAAAGGACAGACGGTAGTGCCAGAATTTGTGAGAGATGGAAAGAAGACAGAAGAAAGTGAAGAAGGAAAGCAATGATCTGTAATAAAGCAGATGAAAACTGAAATGGCAAAAACAATGAAAGAAAAAAAAGAATAGAATAAAGCACGGTGACATACCAGGGAGGTTGGAAAACTACTTTATTATTCTAGTGTAAAATAATTTTACATATTACATAATATAAACTTTATGCAAATTCTTGCAAATGTGCCACATTATTTAAAAATATTTGCTGCAGATTTCATGAACTCTTGCCACAGAATTTTCCCTGAGCTACCTCAGGAAACTGAGGGATCTGACTATGATGAAGTATTAGATACAGATATCTATTTTAATAAATCGTATTTTAGCATATGGCAAGAATATACTTTTTTTTTATTGTGTAACAGCCTTGGTAAGGTTTCTATGGTAATTTAGCAAATTTAGCATACCTTGGTGTATCTAGTTTTAATCTGATTTTTACAATCTGCCAGTCTAAACCAAGACAAGTGCAAACTATTAATTACATGTACAGTAAAAATCAAAGGTTTAACGCACGTTAGCTCAATTATGAGAAGACATGCTGAAGGACGGTAGTTCTGCTCGTGCCAGTAAGGTTTAATTGGACTTTCTAACAGCTGGAACTAAAAGCACAAGTTCAGCATCTTATTGTCTTGAATACTGTTATTTATCTATGCCTCTGCCATTATTAACAGAATGCAGAGGCTATGATTTAAGTTCTTTGACATGAGTGACCTTTGGCCATAGTAGCTGTGAATGCATTGGAGAAAAATAGGCATCAAATTATGTTGGAAATGAAGGACAGGGAACTGACTTAGAAAATGTGTCCCACTGTCTAAAAAATACCACGCTGCCTAAGCAGGAGGTGATGTGTCTTGTATTAGCTTAAAGAAATAAATATGTTCCAATTTAATAGAAAAATGTGTGCCAGTATTAGAGATTAGGGGTGTGCATTCGTATTGAACATAAATGTAAAACGCTACTTTTTTTTTTTTTTAACTTAAAAAAGTGATAAGACATAAACGATCGGATTTCCAACTTATTCAACATAGCTATGTTGAATAAGTTGGAAATCGCGATTGTTGATCCAAAATAAAAATTTAAACCCCTCACCTTCCTTAATCCCCCCCCAAAGACTTACCACAACTCCCTGGTGATCCAGCGAGGAGTGAGGACGCCATTTCTGAAAGCCTTTCCGAGGAGCACGTGACGTCGGCGCCACGTCGGAGTGACGCGGCGTCACGTGATTCCCTGCGAGTTCCCTCCGGCACCCTCGTTCGGCCCAAAAGGAACTTTTGGCCAGCTTGGGGGGGGCCTCCTGACCCCCCCAAGCTGGCCAAAAGTTCCTTTTGGGCTGAATGAGCGTTCCGGCGTGAACCCGCGGGGAATCACGTGACGCCGCGTCACGCCGCGTCACGCCGACGTCACGTGATTCCCCGCGGGGTCGCTTCCGGGATCCTCGTTCGGCCCAAAAGGAACTTTTGGCCAGCTTGGGGGTGTCAGGAGGCCCCCCCAAGCTAGCCAAAAGTTCCTTTTGGGCCGAACGAGGATCCCGGAAGCGACCCCGCGGAGAATCACGTGATGTCGGCGCCACGTCGCAGTGACACGGCGTCACGTGATTCACCGCGAGTTCCCTCTGGCACCCTCGTTCGGCCCAAAAGGAACTTTTGGCCAGCTTGGGGGTGTCAGGAGGCCCCCCAAGCTGGCCAAAAGTTCCTTTTGGGCCGAACGAGCGTTCCGGCGCGAACCCGCGGGGAATCACGTGACGCCTGCGTCACTCCGACGTGACTGCCGACGTCACGTGCTCCTTGCAAAGTTGGTCAGAAATGGCGTCCTGACCCCGCTGGACCACCAGGGAGTTGTGGTAAGTCTTGGGGGGGGGGGGGATTAAGGAGGGTGAGGGTTTTAAATTTTTATTTGCACATATGGACATATACTCAACTCATTGAATTCTGTTTATGTCCATATTGACCGCAAATGGGACCCCCTTTGGACATATGGACATATGAACTTAAACTTTTGCTCTGCACATCCCTATTAGAGATGTACACGTGTTTGAAACAAATGGGTAATGTGAACCAAAACAGACCATTTTTCTTTCATTTAGTTTAAAATGGGCAATGCCCCCCAATAACAAATATTTGGATTTGCTTTGGTTTTCAGATCCCATTCAAATCTATGTGGGCAAGCAAAACTACAAGGCTTTTTCCTACTCAAGGCAAGCCAGATAGAACAGAACTGGGATGGGAAGGGATAAGGAAGGAGCAGGACCAAGAAGGCCAAGCAACCCTCCTTTCCAGGTTTCAAAATTAAAACAAGCTAATGGACTGGTGGAAATGTAGGCATTAAAAAGTTATTAATGGTGAAAACACACACAAAAAATTCAAACTGTTACACACAGAGATATCAATATAATCTCATAAGCCTCTCTCTTCTTATCAAACTAAGGGCCTCATTTTCCAATATCGCATTGGTAACACATTAGGGAGCGTTACCAATGCAAATGAGGCTTCTTTCGTGCAGTGGGGAAACATCGCGTGCGGCGATGTTTTCGCCATTCGCGAAAACATTAGCGCAATTCACGATGTTTCCCCACTGCACGAAAGATATTGGAAAATGAGGCCCTAAGGCTAAAAAGCACTGTGGGACTTTTGACAAGCCATTAAAATTAAAGGTGAATTTTAAAAGCTCGTCGTGCATATCAATCGGGGGATGCGTGAAAATGTTGGGCTTGTGTGTGCCGAATATATTTTAAAAAGTGCCCAGATATGGATGTTAATGCTGCGACATGCACATCAAAAAAATTTACAAAAAGGGGCAGGGGCCGTGGGCATGGTATGGGCAGGGCGTGGGCATTTCAGGGCCTGGCCAAGAGATGTGTGCTTAAATGCTTACGCGCTCACGTCCTCTGCTGTGTAAATATACTTTTACTATGGATGACGCGTGATTCATAAAATAAAAGGATTGAACCATTTCTGAGGGGATTAAAGGGTCTGGGGTAAATGGGGGAGGGGATATAGGCTATGAAACCAGGAAGGGTTAGAGGACTTAGCTGTTAACTGGGTGAACTGGTGGATGAACTGGTAAACTGGGAATGTCATGGGCACGCACACCTTTTAAAACCCCCCCTGACTTACATAATAGAAGCGGTATTTGCGTGCCCTTGTGCCCGTCTGCTTAAAATTTGGTGCACATTTATTTATTTATTTATTTATTTCGAGGCTTTTATATACCGAAGTATAGCGGGTTGCCTTCACTCCGGTTTACAAGATAACAACTTAATTGAGTTTGATAACACTGGAACGACTTAATAAACTGTGAACAGAGTAAGGGATGAGGTAAAAGGGGAGCAACGATTACAAACTGAAAAGAGCACTTTACAACAAACGGTGAAATCCTTTAACGTGGGGGGACTGAGGGCAGAGCTCATAGAAAGGTGCGAGGTAACAGGGGGAAGGTTGTATCGGAGAGGAAGAAATGGGGTGGGACGGGGGAATAGGAGGATCGGGGAAGGGCGGGGGGGGGGGGGGGGAGGTAGGGTGGGGTGTGCTTGGCCAGGATATTTTTACAACGTGTGCACATATACGCGCACAAATTATAAAATTGCCACGTACCAGGGCATAGGCCGACTCTCGCACGCAAATGTGTGCACACGCACCAGTTTGCAAGTTACCATCTTAGCTTTACGGATAAAAGTCCTGCAATGTTTATTGTGGAAGATTTTCTTCAGGCTATTTTGTCTGTGGAATTTTTTTCCTTCTTAAATTGAATTTTCCTTCTTGAATCCTTAGGCCAAATATGTGAAGCCTCAAAATTGTGCAAGGAACTAATTGCAGCCTTTCTTGATGTTTTTGCCTTACCTTTTTCTGGTCTTTAAATGTATGCTTGTGGAGGACAGTTTTCAAACTGAGTAATGAAGGGGTTAGATGGCTAGATTCCCCAGCTGAAAATTTCATCCCATAGGGAGCCCCTATCCTAAAGGGTTTTTCACAATGACAGATAAATTTTAAAAGGAGTTACATGTGTAAAAGTAACATCCTATTGTAGCAATTTTCAAAAACCATTTACTTGATTAAAGTGCATTTACATGAGTAAATCCTATGGACAATTCAGTGGCATATATTGTAGCAATTTTTAAAGTCCACTTATACGGGTAAAGTGCATTTGCATGTTTAAAACCCATTTTTAAGGAAATAAATGCTTTTGAAACTCGACCATATGTGTTTAGGAAAAAAAAATTATGTAAATGGATTATAGTAAATTTTAGGGATGTGCAGGGAAAAATAATTTGATTTTGTTTTTCACTTCGTTTTCAGGAGGTTTTTTTCCTACAAATTTCAGTTCATGGATTGCTTGATTTGTTTCATTTCTGTGAAAAAAATGAATCAAACAATGACTCCCCCATAAAATGGCCAAAAAACTGAAAAAGAGCACTCCCCCACGCTCCCAGAAAAAAGCTGAGACCAAGATCCTCTCCAGCCCCTACTTATCCGGTCCAGTGGGGATCCACCATCAGACTAGGCCAAAGCTTCGAGATTGTATAGGCTGAGGCTTCGGCCTAATCCTAGGCTTGATGCTTAGGCTGGTGCCTGGACCCAGGTCCTGATGCCGGGGCCTCAGCCCGAACCCAGGCCCTATGCCGAAACCTGACCTGGAGGCTGAGTCCCAACACCAGAGCCTCAGCACAGACCCAGACCCGATGTTTTGACCTGATACAGAGGACGGGACCCGGACCCAAGCCTGGTGCTCCGACCCAACCCAGAGGCCAGGTCTCGATGCCAGGGCCTTGGTCCTAATTCAGGCCTGACTCCGCAACCTGACCCAGAGGCCATGACCCAATGCCCCAATCTCAGCCAATTGCCATACAATTGCCATACATCAAAATGGTGCCATCTGCTTGGGTGAATGTTCTAGAATTAATTAACTCTGGTAGGACCCCAATGGACACCGTCATTTAAGCCTGGATTTATCAAAATGCACTAAATATTGCATGCGATAGGAAACTGGGCGTGTTTTATGGTAATAGGCAGTTTATCGCAAAGTGCGCTATCTTAGCGCTTCACATAGGTATTAGTGCAAACTGCGATAACCTTTTTGCACTTTGTGATAAGTGCCAGAATTCTTGTATTTCCTACATACAACCACTTGGGGGGACCATTTTAAGCTTCTGGAGATCCAGCCTAGCTATCAGGGCCCTTCTACAACCACTGGGGGGGGGGGGGGGGGGGGGAGAGGGAGAGGGAGAGAGAGAGAGAGAGCACCTAGCCATGATGCCCTTATACTAAGTAGGTATTTATTCCTCTATATGAGGCCTACCTAGTCACTCGAGGTGAGGTTTAGGTATTAGTGTAGGAGTTAGCGGCCACTTTGACATTCAAAGTGAGACGTACGAACAGAACAGTGCTCTCTTGTGAAGATTTGATGACCTTCGGAGTGAGGAAACTCAACAAAGATGAGATACCAATACCACCCAACATATAACATTGAGAGATCGGGCCTTCTCCACAGCAGGACCCCCACTATGGAACTCCATCCCCCTAGAATTACGACAGGAACCATGCCTTCCAACCTTTAGAAAAAGACTTAAAACATGGTTATTCAAGAAAGCCTATCCGGACCCTTACTGATTCTCTTCCATCAAACTGAGCCATCAAACTGAGCCTTACTGATTATCCTCCATCAAACTGATCCAGACTTCACCAGTTACTGCAACATTCTACCACTTTTGTTAAACTTCTATCATCTTTTTCTTCTACTCCCAGTTAGAATCATCCCTGTTTTATTGTAACTTCTTTTTCTGTGCACTTGTTATAATTTGTAATGTATACTCACAGGTTATAGTTCTGTACATTATAATGTATTGCTCACCCCTTGTTCTATGTAAACCGACATGATACGACGAATCGTGAATGCCGGTATAGAAAAAACACAAATAAATAAATAAATAAATTTGTGCAATGTTCTCTCAATGAGGGTCATCAAATCTTCACAAGAGAGCACTGTTTTGTTCGTACGTCTCACTTTGAATGTCAAAGTGGCCCCTAACTCCTACACTAATACCTAAACCTCAAATCGAGTGACTAGGTAGGCCTCATATAGAGGTATAAATACCTACTTAGTATGAGGGCATAGGCGCTCTCCAGATTGCATTCCAGATTGCACTCCAGATTGCACTCCCGATTGGAATGCATTCAGTTTTGTAAGGAACTGGGGAACCTTTTGGAGAAGAGGGAATTTTTTCTGAATGGATGGACTCCATCTTAACCAGGGTGGAATCAGGCTGCTGGTGCTAACCTTTAAAAAGAAGATAGAGCAGCTTTTAAATTAAATCAAAGGGGAAAGCTGACAGTCACTCAGCAGTGCATGGTTCAGAGGGAAGTATCTTTGAACGATACTAATGAAGCATTAGAGCTAGGGCATTCCCACATAGAGGTTCCAATAATAAGAAAAGTAGTCCAAGTGCCTGAGCTAAAAGATTCTAATTTATCCCTGTCAACTGAAAAGCAGAATGTTACTACAAACAAAAAACTCACTTTGAAATGTTTTTATGCTAATGCTAGAAGTCTAAGAAGTAAAATGGGAGAATTATGGTACATAGCAGTAAATAATGACATTCACTTAATTGGCATCTCAGAGACATGGTGGAAAGAGGATAACCAATGGGATAGTGCCTGCCGGAGGCAGACGTAAATCCGCGTGTGCCAGCGGGCTGCTGGCGCGCCAAGACCCGACCCGGGGGCTGTTCCGGAGGGTGCGGTCACGCCCCCAGAACGCCCCTGGGCCAAAACCACGCCCCCGGGCCCGCCCCCCAAACGCCGCATCATGCCCCCAAAACGCTGCGTCATTTGGCGACGCCCCCGACACACCCCCTACATGCCCCCTTAAAAAAGCCCCGGGACTTACGCGCGTCCCGGGGCTCTGTGCGCGCCGGCGGCCTATGCAAAATAGGCGCGCCAGCGCGCGAGCATGGCATTTAAAATCCGCCCATAAATACTTAATCAAATCTTTATGGGTAGAAATCCTTGTGTGATAGGAATATACTACCGTTCACCTGGCCAAGAAGGTGAGATGGACACTGAAATGCTAAGAGAAATTAGGGAAGCTAACCAAGTTGGATGTGCAGTAATAATGGGAGATTTCAATTACCTCAATATTGACTGGGTAAGTGAAACATCAGGACATGCTAGAGAGATAAAGTTCATGGATAGAATAAATAACAGTTTTATGGAGCAAGTGGTTCAGGAAATGATGAGAGAGGGAGCAATTTTAGATCTAATTCTCAGTGAAGCACAGGATTTGGTGATAGAGAAAACAGTGGTGGGGCCGCTTTGCAATAGTAATCATAATATGATCAAATTTGAATTAATGATTAGAAGGGGGGCAGTAAGTAAATCCATGGTTCTAGCACTAAACTTTCAAAAGGGAAACTGATAAAATGAGAAAAATAGTTAAAAAAAAGCTGAAAGATGCAGCTACAAAGATAAAAAGTGTATAACAGGCATGGACATTGTTAAAAAAACACCATCCTAGAATCACAGTCCAGATGTATTCCACACATTAAGAAAGATGGAAGGAAGGTCAATCAATTGCCAGCATGGCTAAAAAGTGAGGTGAAAGAGGATATTTTAGCCAAAAGATCTTCATTCAAAAATTAGAAGAAGGATCCATCTGAAGAAAATAGGACAAAGCAAAGGATTGTCAAGTTAAATGTAAAACATTCATAAGACAGGCTAAGAGAGAATTTGAAATGAAGTTGGTCGACGAGGTAAAAACTCACAATAAAACCATTTTAAAATATATCCAAAGCATAAAGCCTGTGAGGGAGTCGTTTGGACTGTTAGATGATCGAGGGGTTAAAGAGGCACGTAGGGAAAATAAGGCCATCACAAAAAGATTCTGGAGTCAGTTTTCAAAGGTGATATTTCAGATAAACTGAACCAAATCACTGTGAACCTAGAAGATGTGGTAGGCCAGATAGACAAACTGAAGAGTAGTAAATAACCTGGACCAGACTGTATATACCCCAGGGTTCTGAAAGAACTAAAACATGAAATTTCAGACCAATTTTAATAAATTTGTAACCTGTCATTAAAATTATCTGTTGTACCTGAAGAATGGAAGATGGCCAATGTAATCCTGATATTTAAAAAGGGCTCCAGGGGTGATCCAGGAAACTATACACTGGTGAGCCTGACTTCAATGTCAGGAAAAATCATGGAAACTGTTATAAAGAATAAAATCACAAAACATTTAGATAGACATTGTTTAATATCCAATGAATTTCATCACCTACCTGTACCAAACCCCAACCTACCTCCTGTTTCAAGTACATGGTCCAGTTTCGACAACATTGACTCTTCTACTGTTATATGAATTCTTTCCAAACTCAAGAGTTCCCACGGTCCATTTAACCCCTGCTTTGGATATCTCCTGCATGCCCGCTGTGAGTATTTATCTGCTCACTTAGCTGCTCTAGTTAATCTTTTCCTTTTCTCTGACTCTTTTCCTGACTCACTAAAATGTACCTCCATTCTGCCAATTCCAAAGAACACCAACATAAAGATGCTTCTGATTTAAACAACCTGAGTCCTGTTGTATCTCTTACCTCTTTGGCAAAAATCATTGAATCCATGTCCTACATCAACTCTTGGATTATATTACCGATAACTCCATTCTTTATCCTAATCAATATGGCTTTAGAAAGGGACATAGCACTGAAAACCTTCTACTTTCTATTTTTGATACCATTATCCGTGGATTTGATACAAATACTAGGGGTGTGCATTCATTTGCAAAGTATTGGCAATCCGCAACATATATGCCATATTTGTTGTATTCGTGGGGGTCACGAAATGAATACAACGTATCACTAATGAATAAACCCCCACCCTCCTGACCACCCCCCCCAAGACTTGCCAAAAAACCCTGGTAGTCCAGCGAGGTCCTGGAGCAATCTCCTGCAATCAGGCCATTGGCTGCCAGTATTCAAAATGGCACCAATAACCTTTGCCCTTACTATGTCACAGGGGCTATTGGTGCCATTGGTCGGCCCCTGTCACATGGTAGGAGCACAAGATGGTGCTGGCCGTCCATAGCGTAGGAAATAAACCCAATCAAATGTATTAATATCAGGGATACCAAACAAACAAACCCATGGCATAATGAAAAGATAAAGGAAGTCAAGAGACAACTAAGGAAAAAAGAAAAAGAATGGAGAAAAAATAAAACTACCAAAAACCTAACAAAATACAGAAAATACCTAGCTTACTATAAACAAGTATTTCTCAATACAAAGAAACAATTCTATAGCTTTAAAATAGAAAAATATGCAAACAACCCAAGAACCTTATTTACCATAGTAAGAAACCTCACTAATGATATATTTGAATCTCCACAAAACCTTCCAGAAAATAGATGCAATGAAATTGCAACGTTTTTTAATGATAAAATTAAGAAGCTAAAAACAAAAATCCCAAATACAGCGAAGCAAGTAATTAATATGAAAAAAAGTGATGTTAATCAATGGTCAACATTCAATGAGGTATCAGAAATGGAAATCAAAACTATGCTAAAAACCCTAAATCCCGCCCGCCATGCGTATGATACAATAACAACCGTGGACATAAAAAAAGTAGTCAACATTGTATCTCCGACACTGGCAAAGATCGTCAATCTATCCTTAGAGGAAGGATCCATGCCAGATGCACTAAAAGGAGCTATCGTAAAACCAATTAAAAAAAACAAACAGTGACCCACAACCTGAGTAACTACAGACCAGTATCGAACCTACCCTTAATTGCAAAATTAATAGAAAAAACTATACAAAAGCAACTAGCAGAACACCTAGATAGCAATAACATCCTATATGCTTCACAACATGGCTTTCGAAACCACTATAGCACAGAGACACTTCTGCTTGCGCTGACAGATAACATTATGAGGGGATTCAATAACGGTAAACATTACATTCTAGTGATGCTAGACCTGTCAGCAGCCTTTGACACTGTAAATCATGACATACTTTTAAATAGACTAGAAGAAATAGGTTTAAACAACAAAACAATCAATTGGTTTAGATCATATCTTAGTAACAGATATTTTCAAATACAAATTAAAGACGCTATATCAGAAAAAATAAACCTTCAAACAGGAGTACCACAGGGATCAGCTCTATCTGCCACACTGTTCAACATATACCTGCTACCACTATGCCACCTGCTAGCTGGTCTGGGAATCACACACTATATATACGCTGATGATATTCAATTAATTTTACCCATTGACGATACAATTGAGAAAACATTAAACATAGCCAACATGTATCTATATATCATCAAACAGCTACTAAACCAAATGGAATTAGTAATTAATATAGAGAAGACAGAATTCCTACATTTAGAACGAAAAAATATGGAAATCAAACAGAGCCCAATCACACTCAAAAACAACCAACAAATAATACTAGCAGAGAAAGTATAGAATCTAGGAGTAATAATCGACACAGAACTAAGCTTAAAACAACATATATCTCTAAAAGTAAAGTAAGGATACGCTAAACTCATGGTCCTCAGAAGACTTAAACCACTTCTAACAACTGCCAACTTTCAATCAGTACTAGAAGCATTGATATTTGCAAGCACCGACTATTGTAATGCCCTTCTACTAGGTCTACCTTACGCCTCACTAAGACCTCTACAAATTTTGAAAAACAAGCTGCAAGAGTTTTAACCGGCAAAAGTAAAAGAGAACACATCACTGAAACACTGGCCGAATTACACTGGCTTCCCATTGAACAAAGAAAACAAAACAATACAAAACGCTGTGCACCATACATACATTAATACATAACGAAAATGCAGACTGCTTAAACACAGCCCTTCGTGTACACGTCCCTAACAGAAACCTAAGGTCAGCAAACAAAGCACTGCTAACTATTCCATCAGTCAAAACAGCAAGACTAACACAAGTAAGAGAAAGGGTTCTATCCTTGGCAGGACCCATACTATGGAACTCCATGCCCTTGGAGTTAAGATTACAAAGATACAGCGAAACCTTTAGAAAATGTTTAAAGACCTGGCTCTTTAAACAAGCGGTTCAAAAAGAGAAGGGAGAATAAAAGCCAGGGAAGGGCAAAGTACGAACAATTAAACACCCACACACACACTGCAGTAATCACTAAGGGGCGGATTTTCAGAGCCCTGCTCGCCTAAATCCGCCCAAAACCGGGTGGATTTAGGCAAGCAGGGCCCTGCGCGCCGGTGAGTCTATTTTACATAGGCCTACCGGCGCGCGCAGAGCCCCGGGACTCGCGTAAGTCCCGGGGTTCTCCGAGGGGGCGTGTCAGGGGCGTGTCGGGGGCGGGCCCGGTCGTTGCGGCGTTTCGGGGGCGTGTCGGCAGCGTTTTGGGGGCGGGTATGGGGGCATGGCTACGGCCCAGGGCGGTCCGGGGGCGTGGCCGCGCCCTCCGTACCCGCCCCCAGGTCGCGGCCCGGCGCACAGGAGGCCCGCGGGTGCAAGGGGATTTATTTCTCCCTCCGGGAGGCGTAAATCCCCGGAGAAAGGTAAGGGGGGGTGTAGACAGGGCCGGGCGGGTGGGTTAGGTAGAGGAAGGGAGGGGAAGGTGAGGGGAGGGCGTTAGAGGATTCCCTCCAAGGCCGCTCCAATTTCGGAGCGGCCTTGGAGGGAACGGGGGTAGGCTGCGCGGCTTGGCGCGTGCCGGCTATACAGAATTCATAGCCTTGCGCGCGCCGATCCAGGATTTTAGTGGATACGCGCGGCTCCGCACGTATCTACTAAAATCCAGCGTACTTTTGCTTGTGCCTGATGCGCCAGCAAAAGTACGCCTATTCGCGTTTTTTGAAAATCTACCCCTAAGTGTGTAGTTTTTAATAGATAGTGCATCACTAAAGGATAAGTTACAATTTTAAAGATAGTTTTGTACTCAAAACTGAGAGAGACCTGGACATGATTCATCACATTTAACAATTAACATTGATAACAAATTATGGGCCTCATTTTCTAAAGTATCGCAGGCCTGCGATACGTTAGTTAAGGAGGGGCGGGGGGGGGTCGACCCGGGGGCGGTCCTGTTCTAGCCGGCAGTGATCGCACCGCCGCGGTGTGATCGCTGCCGGTTTCATACCCAATAGCATCACCATAGAAGGTGTAGCTATTGGGCGCAAACTAAGACGCGAAAAGGGCCTTACCTTTTCGTCGTCCAGGGCATCTTCGCAAAGTCAGCCCCGGTGACACCCCGACTCCTCCTCTTCCGGGGCCGACTCCGCCCCCATCTTGGTATTGCACACGATAGGGACTTTTCCCGTGTGAAACGTCCCTTATCACGTGCGATCTGTCTGGAAAATAAGGCCCTATATTACCGAACCTTATGGAACCTGTGTAAACTGACAAATTTTAGTATCATTACTTTTATGTGCCTTATTGTAAACTGTTGTGACGGTCCCGCCGAACGACGGTATAGAAAAGATTTAAAATAAATAAAATAAATAAATCACTTGGATTGGTTCACTGTCAACTCAGGTGTTCCTCAAGGTTCTGCTCTATCTACCATCCTCTTCAATATTTATCTGTTACCTCTCTGCCATCTTTTGGATGGTCTAGGACTATCCTTCAAAATTTATGCAGATGATATTTAGTTTTTTGTTCCATACACCAACTCTTTGTCTACAACCCTTTCCATTGTATCTCTGTGTATTTGGTCTATCAAAACTTGGCTCTCACACAATAGGCTTAAATTAAATACCTCAAGAACAGAAATAGTTCACCTGTTCTATCCCAATTTCCACAAAAGCATGATACCTCGGTGTCATACTCGATTCTGAACTTTCAATGTCTAACCATATTTCCACTGTAGTCACAAATTCTTTTTCTAAACTTAATATTTTAAAAACCCTAAAACCATTAATATTTCACAATGATTTCTATTTGCTTCTTCAAACCATAATATTTTCTAGGGATGTGCAGAACAAAAGTTTAAGTTCATAAGTCCATAAGTCGAAAGGGGGTCCCATTTGCGGTCAATATGGACATATGAAGAATTCCATAAGTTGAGTCTATGTCCATATGTGCAAATAAAAATTTAAACCCCTCACCCGCCTTAATCCCCCCCATCCCCCCCAAGACTTACCAAAACTCCCTGGTGGTCCAGCGGGGTCAGGACGCCATTCCTGAACTCCTTTGCAAGGAGCACGTGACGTCGGCGACACGTCGGAGTGACGCGGCGTCACGTGATTCCCCTCGGGTTCACTCCCGGACCCCTCGTTGGGCCCAAAAGGAACTTTTGGCCAACTTGGGGGGGCCTCCTGACTTGGGGGGGTCAGGAGGCCCCCCCAAGTTGGCCAAAAGTTCCTTTTGAGCCCAACGAGGGTCCTGGAGCGAACCCGAGGGGAATCACATGACGCCGCGTCACTCTGATGTGGCGCCAACGTCACGTGATTCCTCTCGGGTTCGCTCCGGGACCCCTCGTTGGGCTCAAAAGGAACTTTTGGCCAGCTTGGGGAGTTTTGGTAAGTCTTGGGGGGGGGGGATTAAGGAGGGTGAGGGGTTTAAATTTTTATTTAGATCAACAATCGCGATTTCCAACATATTCAACATAGCTATGTTGAATAAGTTGGAAATCCGATCGTTTACGCCTCATCATTTTTTTAAGTTAAAAAAAAACAATAAGTTGCGTTTTCCATTTAAGTTCAAAACGAATGCACACCCCTAATATTTTCTGCTTTTGACTACTTTAAAGGCCTATTTTTAGGCCTACCTGACTATACTCTATGCTCACTACAGATTGTTCAAAATGCAGCCGCAAGACTTCAGTCCAATTCAAAAACTAGATACCTCATCTCACTAGTACTATTTTCCTTATATTGCCTCCCTGTTTCATTTCACATTCAAAACAAAATTCTATGTCTCATTCACAAACTAATCCATAATCCATCTACTATATGGCAGAGCACGTTACTTCGGATTTATTGACCATCAAGACAATTATGATCCTCCAAGAAATATTTATTAGAGGTTCCTATTGTTTGCCTTGCCAGACTAGACCTTTCCCAATGTCAAGCCTTCTCGGTTGCAGACCCTTCTGTATGGAACTCTCTTCTGGATAATCTTAGATTAATTTCCTACTAACAAAAAATTTAAGAAACACTTAAAAACGTATTTATTCAAACTTGCTTTTGCTTAATTTCTTTAATTTTAACATTAATCCCTTACTTTTTATGCTATATTTATTTTCTTATTCTGTGTTACTTAATATTGTTATGTTGTATTTTATTATGCACGTGTAACATTGTAAACCACTTGGATCTACCTCCATTGCATCAAGTGGCTTATAACAGTTTTCAAATAAATAAATAAAGGGACACAGCCAGCATGGATTTACCCAAGGGAAGTCTTGCCTCACAAATCTCCTACATTTTTTTGAAGGGGTGAATAAACATGTAGCCTTTTTAGAAGTGTTAGCTGTTCATGGAAAGGGGAAGGAGAGGCTAAGCCATATTAATAATGTTGCACTGGAGGTGTACCCTTGGCCTGGTGCAGGATTGCTACGGCCCTCTGGTCGGACCCGGAGAGCACCTGCCACCAGGAGGTGGAGCAAAGGAGGAGACAGAGGTTAGCTGGAGCTTCGCCAATAGCAACCCAAGGTTCCCTCAGGTTGAGCCCTTGGTTACTCGGGCCGCCTGGTCTTAGGTGGGCCTCACAGGTTCTCCTTGAAAGAAAGTTCAATGGTGTGCCCACCACGAACAAGGGTGCGCGGTCGGTGTCCAAACAGGGAAGTCCAGATTTTGCAAGAGGCCAGAAGAGAGTGTCCGAGTGTATAGCGAGGATCAAGGCCAGAGTATCAGTCCAGAGGAGTCAGCAAAGCAGGGTCAGTAACAGTGGTCAATCTGGGCGTAGTCAGGTCAGGCAAAGGTCAAGTTCCAGGCAGTGATCAAGAGTAGTCAGGTCAGGCAGAGGTTAAGTTCCAGGCAGCGATCAAGAGTAGTCGGAGTTCAGGCAGAGTTCAGGTCAGGCAGCAATCAAGAGTAGTCAAAGAACAGGCAAAGGTCAGTACCGTGAGATCAGTCCGAAGTGTACTACCAGGAATGAAGAGATGAAGGAACAATAGACGCTGAAACAGGAGCCACAGGAGATGCTGGAACAGGAGACGCTGGAACAAAGACACTGGAACAGGATACACAGGAGAAGACACTGGAACGCAGAAGGCAAACTAGAGACACAGGAGTGTACCACCCGATTGCCAAGGCACCGTTCAAGGGAACAGGCCATGCCTTATATACACGGGAGCTGTGATGTCATTGGAGGGTGACGGGTTGAAGTTTCCCGTGCTGGTGTCTTTAAATACCATGATGTCGGCCACGTGTGCCTAGGGGCGAGGCCGAGGAGCAGGATGACGCGGAGCCCCTGCAGGAGCTCTTCTGTAAGGCCAGCATCAGAGATGTTGAGTGTGGGATTCGCGGACACTGCAAACTTGCTGCTGCAGCAGCAGAGGGAGTGAGGTCAGAGCTGGTAGACAGATGGGAGAGGTGAGCAGGACCGGCCACGGAGTGGACGCGGCCGGGAGGCACAACAAATAACTTCAATGTATGGCAAAAATCCTGGTGTAAGGAGCGAAGTTTTGGATATATTGGGGGCTGGGGCCGTGTTTGGAACAGTAAAAAGCTCTTTGTCAAAGATGGCTTACATCTGTCTGTGGCAGGAAAAAGGATCGTAAAAGATAAATTCAAATCCTATGTCATAAGGTATGCCGGAGGTGGCAGAAGGAAATTAGAATGTCACCCCCGAAATACAAATGCAATAAAAAAGGGTGAAGTGGATAACAAAACTCAACTAAAGTCACAAAAGGAGTCCAAGAAAAGCAGTAACCTGAAAAAGAAAAGCTGGAAAGCTATGAGCACAAATGCTCGTAGTTTGGGCAATAAAATCCCAGATCTATAAGCCATAATGGTGGAGGCGAACTTGGACGTTGTTGCTGTCACAGAGACGTGGTTTACTGAATCTCATGTTTGGGATATGGCCATACCGGGCTATAACTTGTTAAGGAAGGACATAGAGGACAGAAAAGGGGGAGGAGTGGCTCTTTATGTTAGAAACAATATCCAAGCATCTGAGCTGCAAGGAAGATGTGGCAAAGAAGAAGAACTATGGGCAGACCTAAAAAAAGATGATGGGGCATCCATTTTTATTGGAGTGGTTTACAGGCCTCCAAATCAAATGGAAGAACTTGACAGAGATCTGGTTGAAGACATCCAAAAGATGGGAAAGAAAGGAGAAGTGGTGATTGTTGGAGATTTTAATCTGCTGGATGTAGACTGGAGAATTCCTTCTGCAGAATCTAACAGTAGTAGAGAGATAGTGGGTGCCCTGCAAGGGGCTCTGTTCAAACAAATGGTAATGGAAACCACGAGGGAGGGAGCTATACTCGATTTAGTGCTCACTAATGGAGATAATGTCTCCAATGTCCAGGTGGGTGTTCACCTCAGCACCAGTGATCATCAAACGGAATGGGGTAGATCTTAAAAAAGTATGTGCGTGAGTACTTTTGTTCGCGCAACCGGCACAAACAAAAGTACGCCGGATTTTAGAAGATACGCGTGTAGCCGCGCGTATCTTATAAAATCCGGGGTCGGTGCGTGCAAGGCTGCATAGAATCGGCAGCCTGCACATGCCGAGCCACGCAGCCTGCCTCGGAGGGAACTTTCCTTCCGCGTCCCCCCACCTTGCCCTCCCTTCCCCTATCTAACCCACCTCCCAGCCCTAACTAAATCCCCCTCTTCCTTTGTTGTGCATGTTAAGCCTGCTCGAAGCAGGCGTAACTTGTGCGCCGTCTCGCCATCCCCTGGCACACGCCGCAGTGCTGGGGGACTCAGGACCACCCTCCCGGCCCGCCCCTGAACCATCGCCACACCCCGGACCCGCCTCGGACTGCCCCCTGACCCCGGACACGCCCCCAGACACACCCCTGGACTTCCGACATGCCCAGGACATGCCCCTTCCCGCCCCTTTTATGAAGCCCTGAGACTTACGCGCGTCCCGGGGCTTTGTACGTGCCGGCGGCCTATGCAAAATAGGTGCGCCGGCGTGCAGGGCTTTTAAAATCTACCTCTATGGTTTCGTATCACAAATAGGATACAGAGAAGTAGCATAAAGACCCGAGTTTTGCAGTTCAAAATCACGGACTTTGATGAAATGGGGAAGTACCTGGAGAAAGAACTAGAAGACTGGGAGAACAAGAGAGATGTGGAACAACATTGGACCAAACTAAAAGGAGCAATTACCAAGGTAACTAATCTATATGTTAGAAAGGTAAAGAAAACCAAGAGAAAAATGAAACCTATCTGGTTCTCAAAGGAGGTAGCTGATAAAATAAAAGCTAAAAGAACAGCATTTAAGAAATATAAAGGATCCCAAAGAGAGGAGCACAAGGAAGAATATCTGGTGGAACTGAGGGAGACAAAGAAAGTAATCAAGACAGCAAAAAGTGAAGTGGAAGAAAGGATTGCCAAAGAGGTAAAGTGAGGTGACAACACATTTTTCAGATACATCAGAGAAAGGAAAACAGTCAAAAGTGGTATAGTGAAATTGAAAGGTGAAAAGGATCAATGTGTGGAGAGAGGTGAAGAAATGGCAGAAATATTAAACAAATACTTCAGTTCGGTGTTCATTAAAGAGGACCCTGGAGAAGGACCGTTGCTAGTTAACAAGAAATTGGAGGGGAGTGGAGTAGATGTAACTCCGTTTACAGAAGAGAATGTATGGGAAGAGCTAGAAAACTGAAAGTTGTCAAAGCCATGGGGCCTGATGAGATTCATCCCAGGATACTGAGGGAGCTCAGAGATGTGCTGGCGGGTCCGCTGCATGACCTGTTCAATAGATCCCTAGAAACGGGAGTGATGCCGAGTGATTGGAGAAGAATGGTGGTGGTCCTGCTTTACAAGAGTGGAAGCAGAGAGGAGGCTGGAAACTACAGGCCATCACCTCGGTGGTGGGAAAAGTAATGGAGTTGCTGCTGAAAGAAAAAATAGGGAACCATCTACAGTCAGAAGAGTTACTGGACCAGAGGCAGCATGGTTTCACCAAGGGAAGGTCCTGTCAGACAAATCTGATTGACTTTTTTGATTGGGTGACTAGAGAATTAGATTGAGGAAGAGCGCTCAATGTCATCTACTTGGATTTCAGCAAAGCTTTTGATACGATCCTGCACAGGAGGCTTGTGAATAAAATGAGAAGCTTAGGAGTGAGTGCCACGGTGGTGGATGAGATTGTAAACTGGTTGATGGACAGAAGACAATGTGTGATGGTAAATGGAACTTACTCTGAAGAGAGAGCGATGTTAAGTGGAGTGCTGCAAGTATTGGTCTTGGGACTGTTCAATATCTTTGTGAGCGACATTGCGGATGGGATAGAAGGTAAGGTTTGTCTTTTTGCAGATGATACTAAGATCTGCAACAAGTATCTAACGATCTGAAGTCACCGAAACAATGTGACAAGGCAATAGCTAATGCCAGAAGAATGCTGGGCTGCATAGAGAGAGGAATATCTAGTAAGAGAAAGAAAGTGATGATCCCCTTGTACAGGGCCTTGGTGAGGCCTCACCTGGAGTGCTGTGTTCAGTTCTGGAGACCGTATCTCCAAAGGGACAGAGACAGGATGGAGGCGGTCCAGAGAAGGGTGATCAAAAAGGTGGATGGTCTTCATAAAATGACTTATGAGGCGAGATTGAAGAACCTAAATATGTATACCCTGGAGGAGAGGAGGAGCATGGGAGATATGATATAGACTTTTAGATACTTGAAAGGTTTTAATGATCCATGGTCAACAACAAACCTGTTACATTGGAAAAAAATCAGTAAAACTAGGGGTCACGATTTGAAACTCCAGGGAGGAAGACTTAGAACCAATGTCAGGAAGTATTTCTTCACGGAGAGGGTGGTGGATGCCTGGAATGCCCTTCCAGAGGAAGTGATGGAGACTAAAACTATGAAGGATTTCAAAGGGGCATGGGATAAACACTATGGATCAATAAAAGCTAGAGGATGGGAATGAAGAGAAGAGCCATGGGGGTGGCTTGCTGGAATGGAGGCTACTACCTGATGATTACTACCCTTACTCAATAAGCCTTCACACAGTGAATGCAACTCCAACATTGCTCTCTGCTTCAACAGCAGGGGGAAATGTGGAAAAGAAGATTTTAATTCAGACAACAACCAACAAGGACTGAACTACACAGTCTGGGTAAACAAATAAGCATGGGGGTAGCTTGCTTATTGCAGCGGTTACTACTCTAAATCAATTAAGCCTGATATATCACTTTGAATGCATATACAGTGTTGCTCTCTGCTTCAACGGCAGGGGGAAATGTTGAAAAGAGGATTTGCATTCAGACAACAACCAACAAGGACTGAATTACACAGTCTGGGTAAACAAATATGCGTGGGGGTAGCTTGCTTATTGAGGCAGTTACTACCCTAAACCAATGAAGCCTGATACTTCACTTTGAATACATATACAGCATTTTTCTCTGCTTCAACGGCAGGGAGAAATGTGGAAAAGAGGATTTACATTCAGACAACATCCAATAACGCATTGATCTGTGCAGTCTGGGCAAACAAGTATCGAGGTAAATTGCTTGATGTGGTGGTTACTACCCTTAACCATTAAGCTTTATCCACAACTTTGATGTAACTCCAACATTACTCTCTGCATCAATGGCAGGGGGTGGCAGGAAATTTGAATCAAACAGTTACCAACAAAGGCCCTGAACTTGGTGGTCAGTGAAACTGCTAAGTAAGGGAAAATGAGTGTGGGAGCTTGCTGGGCAGACTGGATGGGCCGATTGGTCTTTTTCAGCCATCATTTCTATGTTTCTAAGTTTCTATGTTAATGTTGAATCAATAGATGTGGTGATTTGGATTTTCAGAAGGCGTTCAACAAAGTCCCATATGAGAGGCTTCTAAGCAAACTAAAAAGTAATGGGATAGGAGGTGATGTGCTTTTATGGATTGTAAACTGGTTAAAAGACAGGAAACAAAGAGTAGGATTAAATGTTCAGTTTTCACGGTGGAAAAAGGTAAACAATGGAGTACCTCAGGTATCTGTACTTACATCTGTGCTTTTTAATATATTTATAAATAATATGGAAAGGGGTACGATGAGCGAAGTGATCAAATTTGCAGATGACACAAAATTATGTTCGTATTGTTGAAGCTTCTGCCTCTTTCACTTGGCCTCCCTCATCGTTCTGGCTCTGGTCTCTTATAGAGATGTGCATTCATTTTTGCCGAATTGGAAAATTGCAACAAAATTGTCCAATTCGGCATGTTTCAGGGAGCCCGAAAAAAATTAGGATTTTCCCTTTTTTTGCAAAAATGTGTTTTTCCGATTAGTGCGCACTAACAAAAACTAACAAAAAGTAACAAAATCTAACAGTTTTTGTTAGTGCGCGCTAACAGGGACTTAGCGCGCACTAACTAAAAATCAAATTTTTGCGAAAAAAAAGACCCGAACCGAAAAAAAATGACATTTTCCATAACAGCCAAAAAACGAAGAATGACACGAACACAAAAAACGATGAACATCTCTAGTCTCTTATCCCACTTGTGGTGCTCCACCCTATCCCAGAATCTCTTGCTGGGTTGGAACTTAAGAAGGACCAATAGACATGGCTGTTGTTACAACTTGTGAAAAAGTGGATCCAAGAATAACCCTCAGTCTTACCTAGTCCACGATCGTGTTCTTGAGTCCGGCAGCAAGAACTCTCAACACAGTACTGTGTCGAGGTGGTTTCGCCGACAGCGGGGTCCTGTTGAAGTCAAAAGGCAGGCAGCAGGCAGGCAAGTCTGGTTTCCACTCCAAGTCAAAAGGCAGGCAGCAGGCAGGCAAGTCCAGAATCCAATCCAAGTCAAAAGGCAGGCAGCAGGCAGGCAAGTCCAGAATCCAATCCAAGTCAAAAGGCAGGTAGCAGGCAGGCAAGTCCAGAATCCAATCCAAGTCAAAAGGCAGGCAGGCTGAGAAATTAAAGCAAACGCCACTGAACACCAGCACAGCAAGCCTGTAGCTGAGGCAATGCTGTGCTGGGCTCAGCCCTTTAAATTGTTAGTTTTTCGTGCGCAAATGCGTTGACTTCCGGGTGGGAGTCTGACGTCGTCTGATGGGCGGAGCTTGCGCGCGACTCGCATCGGCCTGCGCTACCACCGGAAGTCGACGAACATCATCGGAGTCAACCCTCCCTGCCCGAGAACACCGCGAGGTAACAGCTGTACTCTGACCTTTAAAGTATTCTGAGGGAGTTCCTTACTTGCTCCCACATATACCTTCCCCCTCAGCGTGGCCTTGTTAGGCCAGGCATTCAGCCTTGTCAGGCTAACTCCCAGCTTTTCCTCATCAGTGACCCACCCCTGGGTTGGTTATCCTGATTCCTGTGAGCTGGGCCCACAGGATTATAAACTGAGGACAATCACATCCCAGAATAACTGGATACGGGAGCTCAGGAACACCTACTGCTTCCATAATGGCTTCACTTGCCATGGTCATCAGCAGAACCTGACTGGTTGAGTATTCCTATTTGTACCCATGTATGCAGGTGTCTCTCTTTTCTTGAGATTGATGCACTCCTTTTGGAGGAAGACCTCATGTACGAGATTCTTACTGGACCCTGAATCCATCAATTCTTGGTTGGGCCTTTAGCCAGTTCCATCTGTATCATGAACTCCTCATGACGCTGATGAGGGATATCCACTAAACTACAATTTGTAGCTATGAAATCATGTTCTTCCACTCTTTTTCCCATTTTTCATTCTCATTCTGTGGTTCTGTTATTGCCCCTTTTCTTTCTTGCTCTGTTCCTCCATCTTGCATTCGTACTCCATTAATTTATTTATTTTAAAATGGTTTATATATGACTTTTACAACTTAAAAGTTCATAAAAATGGTTTACAAGAAAATACTCATAATAAATATTGAAACATAAAAAATTGTACAAATATTGCACATATTAAAAAAAGGCCTTAAACATTGTCTATAAAGATAAAGAATGGGGAGGAGTTTAGGTGAAAGAAATGCACTATAAGGTAGCCTGTTAGGGTATACTGAGAGAACCAAATGCAATTGAAAATAAATAGGTCTTTAAACTGCATTTGAATACTGTGTGAGAGGTTATTTATCTTAAGATAGTCTGGAATCGAGTTGAAAAGGTGCATCATCTGGTGATATCTGTGTCAGCCTTATTGATGGAATTTCTAATAGATTTTTATGTAAGGACCTTAGTTGTCTGCTTGGTTGGTAATGTTATGGTTTTGAGGTGTTGGAGTGGATTCTTGGGTACTGTGGTGATGACCACGCCCACGGGGAGGAGCCCCGTGAGGAGCTGCAGTACTAGGCTAGACTCGAGACACGCAAACACAGAGATTTGTCTTTTATTATACAGCTGGATGATAACACCAGAGGTGATAGTAGTGAGGTGATCCAGTAGTAGCAATCCAGGGACCCTCGGCAGAGGAGACCCGTCTCACAATGGTAGATGTTAGCAGCACACAGTAGTATAGGGATTTCCGGTTGCAGGTTCCCAGTGCGGAGCTGTAGATGAGACAGACTGATGAAGATAGATTACTCACTAAGGGCCTGATTTTAAAAAGCATTTACTCACTTAAAACTGGATTTTACTCGAGTAAATGCACTTTACTCGTGTAAGTGGGTTTTTGAAAATTGCTACAATATATGCCATGAATTGTCCATAGGATTTGCTCACGTAAGTGTCCTTTACTCAAGTAAATGGCTTTTGAAAATTGCTACAATAGCAGTTACATTTATACGTGTAAATCCTTATGAAAATTACCCCCTCAGTTGGTAGCTGTATAGATGTAGATCCCAGCAGGCAGAATTAGTTGGATTACAGGCACGGAGGCAGAGAATGCAGGCCCTCAAGGAGCGAGTACCTGGTATCCCAGATAGGCACCTGAAAGAAAGCAAAGGGCCCCCGAGGAGCGGGTACCCAGATTAGATGAAATAACCCGAAGGGCAGAGAGAGCTTCCAGCGGCAGCACGGAAGCGGCAGAGTAGCTCAGACCGGAGGCAATCCAATCCTTGCTAACTCAAATTGTTAGCAAACAAAGGGCAGGCCTGGATGGCATGACGTCACTCGAGGGGGACGCCCCCAAGGTTCCTGCCATGACGTGAATAAAGACGCGCGAGCACCCTAGGAGGCCCACAGGAGAAACATGGCGGATAGCCTTGCCATAGCTGTTCCGGGGACACCAGAGAGCGCGGCAAGCAGACACGGTGGTAGCCATCTTCCCAAGGCTAGTGGGGAGAGCAGAGAAAAAGGTGAGGCACAGAGGTCAAACCCGTCTGACCAACGTAAGCAACAGGTAAATGTGGAGAAAGGTGCAAAGCCAGGTTGATGACTCATTAGATATTAGGTTGTGTAAAGGACTTTATATTGAATTCTATAATGGACTGGGAGCCAGTGTAGAGAGCAGAGAGTTGGTATAATATATTCTGAATTTGGAGTTCCGGTAAGTAAGCATGCAGCAGTGTTTTGGATGAGTTGTAATGTATGGAGGGTGGTATTGTGGAGGACAAGATAAAGAGTGTGTTAAGGTTTGTGGGTATGTAGATGCTTGGCCTGAGATGAAAGTTGTTACCACCTGTGGGGAGGAGCGCCACAGGTCCACACCGTCAGAAGTCGAGGTCAAGCACAGCAGGGAGCTCTGGGTGAGACTGTGGAGAGGTCCCAAGGAGCCAGGAGGAATTCCCACAGTAGGTAGACAGGCTGGTGATAATACCTGGGCAGAGACCCCTGAAGGGAAAGGTGCTAGGCAGGCTGCAGAACAGGAGGCACGAGACTGACCGTGCAGGAGGTACTCTGGAAAGACATCCCCGAGGGGGCGGAGCTGCGCAGCGAAGGATTTGCTGATGCAATGATGTAGGCCAACCCGCGGAGCAGGGAAGCCCGAGTCAGGTCTCTGATGATGATGTGTGCTCAACCCCGAGGAGCGGGAAGCACTGACAGTCTCTTTATAGCACGGAAGCACTGCCCTGAGGAGCGGAGAAGCTCTGGCAGTCTCTGTATATGTAAGCATGACCCCAAAGAGCGTAGAAGTGCTGACAGTCTCTTATATAGCACATAGGCACAACCCCGAAGAGTGGGGAAGCACTGAGGTAGAACTCCCGAGTGGTAAAGGTGTTCCAGGGGGCAGCCCCGAGGAGCAGGGAGCCTTGTAGGTTAGAACTTCAGGAGTGAGGGAGGGCCAGTCCGAAGAGTTAGGGAGGCCAGGAGACCAAGTCCCCATGGAGTGCGCACACTGGCCCCTGAGGAGTGGGTACCAGAGTCCAAAGCCCAAGGAGTCCGATAGCATAGCCATAGGAACACGGAGGCAGGAGCTTGTAGAGATGTACGGAACTTGTTGCCAAGTCAGCTAGCTGGGGGCAAAGGTGGAGCTTAAGTACCTTTATCTAATGACATCATCAATCAGGGACGCCCCCGAGGTTCCCGCCAAAGAGGCTTCAAAGGAAGGCCCGGTAGTGCGTGAGCGCCAAGGAAGGCCCAGAGTCGACATGGGTGGCGGCGGCGTCTCAGCCACCATGAGGAGCCCTGGGGAATGTGGCGGTGGAGATTAGCCTGCATTGCGAGCAGACCTGGAGAAGGCAGGAGAACGGTGCAGGATGTGAGCAGACACAGGTTGCAGCTTTCTGTGACTGACGGCCATAAAAGTACACCCCCTCTTAAGGCCCCTTCCTGGGGATTTGGGTTTGCAAGGATGCTTGGCATGGACTTCTGAATAAGATCCTTGTCCAGGATATTGGCCATGGGTTCCCAGCTGTTCTCCTCAGGCCCAAAGCCCTCCCATGAGAGGAGGTATTCCCATTTTCTTCCATGGTTCCTAATGTCCAGAACATCTCAGACTTAATATGTGACATCTACTTCTGAGGACAGTGGTAGGGGTCCGGTGGTTTTTTAGAAAATCCAGAGAGAATCAGAGGCTTTAGTTGAGAAATGTGAAAAGCATTGTGAATCTTAAGCGAGGAAGGCAGCTGGAGTTGGTAGGTAACGGGGCCCAGATGAAGGAGCACCGTAAAGGGGCCAATATATCTAGGAGCAAAGCGAGCTGAGGGCAGCTTGAGCCGAATAAATTTGGTAATGAGCCATACCTTATCCCCAGGTTGGAACTGGGGTGATGCGCAATGATGGGCGTCAAATGCCTTCTATGATCACTGGGCAGCCTGCTTGAGCAGCTGTTAGGTATTTTGCCACAATTGATGCAATTCTTGGGCAGTTGCTTGTGCTGCCGGAGATGCCATGGACAGTGGAAATGGTGACAGAGGTTGGTGTCCATAGACCACCTGGAAAGGAGATGAACCAGTGGAGGTGGACAGATGGGAATTTAGTGTGAACTCCACCCATGGAAGGAGGTCGGCCCAGTCATCCTGCCGCAGACTCACGTAGGCTCGCAATAATTTTTTCAGCGTTCTATTGGTCCTCTCTGTTTGCCCATTGGCTTTAGGGTGGTAAGCCGAGGTGAAATCTAATGAAATATTAAACGTCTTGCAGAGAGATTTCCAGAAGCGTGCAGTGAATTGAATCCCACAGTCCGTGAGAATATGCTTGGGAAACAGTGGAGCTGGAACACATGCCGAAAGAACAGTCTGGCCAGCTAAGGTGCCGTTGGGAGGCCGGGTAGAGCCACAAAGTGAGCCATCTTAGAGAAGTGGTCGACAGTAACCCATATGGTATTATTCCCATTGGAAACAGGCAAATCTACTATAAAGTTCATTGCAAAATGGGTCCAGGGCTCGCTTAGAATGTGAAGTGGCTGCAAGAGTTCCCATGGCCTTCCTGCTGGAGGCTTATGATGGGAGCATATAGGGCAGGATTCTACGTAAGCTTGGGTATCCTTTTGAATTGTAGGCCACCAGTAGTACCGCTGAAGAGTGGAGAGAGTTCTGGACTGACCTGGATGTCTGGAGGTCAAGGAGTCATGAGCCCATTGCAAAACTTTCCGTTGTAGCGGGCGAGGGACTACCGTCTTTCCCGGTGGTACAGGAAAGGTGGTGGACAGAATGATCTTAGCAGGGTCTATTATGTGCCATGGGATTTTGGGTACATCCTCTGTGATGAAAGACCTGGAGAGAGCATCAGCGTGACCATTCTTATTGGCAGGGTAGTAACGCAGTATGAAATTGAATCGAGAAAAGAAGAGGGATCAACGGGCTGGTGATGGTTTAAAAGCTGAGCATGATGTAAATACTCGATATTTATTTATTTTATTTATTTATTTATAACTTTTATATACCGGCATTCGTAAAAAAAAAAAACATCATGTCGGTTTACAGACAACTGAGAAAGGAAATTACAATGATAGATGGAGGAAGGATAGGAAGTTAAAAGGTGACAACTTTACTGTAGAGCCAACGGGCGCCACAGTTATTAAATGAGATTACATGTGGTTAACCAGGTTGGACATAAATTAATTATATACAAGAGACGACAAAGTGGGGGGGTGCGCGGGGGGGGGGGATGAAGCGCATAGGGGAGGCGGGGTGGGGTAGGAACTGTAAAAGGGGGCAGGGGGTGGCGATGGGAAGGAGAGGTGGTGACTGAATATCAGGAAGCCATAAAATGGATGGGGTGGTGAGGGAGGGAGGGTGTGTAGGGGGGGCGGGGGGACACTGTACTAGGGAGAGGGAAATAATGAGTGTTGTGGAGAAGTCAAATGCTAGGGTTGAGAGGCGTTGGGATAGGCCTGTTTAAATAACCAGGTCTTGATTCCTTTTTTGAATTGATTAAGTGAGGGTTCTAGTCGGAGCTCGGTGGGGAGGGAGTTCCAAAGGGTGGGGCCGGCGATGGAGAAGGCTCTCGCTCTGGTGTTTGTGAGGTGAGCAATTTTGAGTGAAGGGGTGTGGAGGGTGCCCGCAAGGGAGTTTCTGGTGGGACGGTTGGCCTGGTGGAAGTATGGCATATCTTCGATCCAGGGGGAGTTATTTTTATATAGCGTGTTATGTATGATAGTGAGTGTTTTGTATTGAGAGCGATAGGTGATTGGTAGCCAGTGGAGGTTTTGTAATATGGGAGTAATATGATCAGTCTTTCTTGAGTTTGTAAGGATGCGAGCCATGGCATTTTGTAAGATTTGGAGGAGTTTGATTGTGGAAGCTGGAAGGCCTATTAGCAGTGAGTTGCAATAGTCAAGTTTTGATAGTATAGTGGTTTGCATAACAGTATGGAAGTCATGTGCGTGGAGGAGAGGCTTAAGTTTTTTGAGGGTTTGGAGTTTATAGAAGCCCCCTTTTAGGAGCGATTTGATGTGGGATTTGAAGCTAAGTTGTGTATCTAAGAGAACTCCTAGATCTCTGACAGTGGACGGAGGTGTGAGATTTTGTGAATTGTTCTGTTGCAGTTGGTGAATGGATAAGCTGGGTTGATTAGTAATAATTAGGATTTCGGTTTTTGAAGTATTGAGTGCAAGGTGTAGGTTGGAAAGGAGGGCGTTGATAGATGTGAGGCATGTCTCCCAGAAGTGCAGGGTTTCGTTGAGGGAGTTTTGGATGGGGATAAGTATTTGTACGTCGTCAGCGTACAAGAAGAATTTTAGTCCCAGTTTGGATAATAAGTGGCAAAGAGGGAGAAGGTAGATGTTAAAGAGGGTGGAGGAAAGGGAGGAGCCCTGGGGTACGCCTTGTGAAAGAGGAATGTGTGTGGATTCGGATTTATCAAGTTTGACTAAGTACTTTCTGTGGTCAAGGTAGGAGGAGAACCATGATAGGGCTGTGTTAGAGATGCCTATCTCTGCTAAGCGTGATATTAAGATTTTGTGGTTCACCGTATCGAAAGCTGCTGAGATATCTAAGAGGGCTAGAATGTATGATTGGCCGTGGTCCATGCCTTTTAGGATGGTGTCTGTTATTGCAAGTAGGAGCTTTTCCGTGCTTCGGTTTTTGCGAAAGCCGTACTGGGCGGGGTGGAGGATATTGTTATCTTCTAGGAAGTCGGTAAGTTGTGTGTTGACCACTTTCTCCAGAATTTTAGAAATAAAAGGTAGGTTGGAGATGGGCCTGTAGTTTGCTGGATCATTTTGGTCGAGGGTGGGCTTTTTTAGTAGGGGCTTTACGATGGCGAGTTTAAGCGGGTCGGGAACCGTCCCGAAGGTAAGGGAGCAGTTTATGATATCCGCTAACGGTCTTGCTATGACGGAGGGGATAGTGAGGAGGAGTTTAGATGGGATGTTGTCGGCGATGTGGGTGGCTGGTCGCATCTTTTTTAGGATGGAGTTGACTTCCATCGTAGTGGTGAGATCAAGGGATGTGAGGTTAATGTTGTTGGTGGTGGGTGGGAGGTCGATGTGAGTGGGTTTGGGGGGGAGACGATTGAGAATGTTGGTGATTTTGTTTTTAAAGTGATCTGCTAGTTTATTGCATTTCTCTATGCTATTATCTTCCTGGGGGGAAGGAGTGGTGGACTTTGTGAGTTCTGCTACATAGGAGAATAGGGCGGTAGGGTTGAATTTGTAGCTGTGAATTTTTGCTGCATAGAAGTCACGTTTGGCGTGGAGTGTTGCTTGTCGGTATAGGTGTAGGGTGTGTTTGTAGGCTACTTTGAGTGTGGGGGTGGGTTGTTTTCGCCAGGAGCGTTCTTTGGCTCTAAGGTCTTGTTTTAATTTTTTGAGTTCACAGGTGTACCATGGTTTTCTTTCTGTTTGGTTGGGGTTTATTACTTTGTGGATGGTGGGGCAGATGTTATTGGCTATGTCAGCAGTAAGCTTATCCCATGACAGGACAGCATTATCTGGGTTGGTGAGGTCGAGGTTTTCACTTACGTTATTGAAGGCTTGGGAGAGTTCTTCTGAGGAGCATGGTCTACGGTAGGAAATTGTCTTTTTGTGTGATTTGGTGTTGGAGGCATTTATGTTGGTGTTGATGTTGAGCTGGGCGTTGATGAGGCAATGGTCGGACCAGGGGATGGGTGTGGTGATTGGTGCATGGGGTGTAGAGAAGCCGGTATTAGCAAAAAGGAGGTCGAGTGTGTGCCCAGCTTTGTGCGTGGGATTGGTGATGAGCTGTTTAAAGCCCAGGGCTTTGAGAGAGACAAGTAGGGTTTCGCAGGATGTGATCTATGTATACGGTAATCTGGTGCTGTACCCTTGAGCCAGGGTCACCATTCCTCAAAGGGCAGCTTGATGGCCAACAATTCTTTATCCCCGATGGCGTAATTATGTTCCGCCGGCGAGAAGCGTCAGGAAAAAAAAGAACATGGGTGTAGAATGTGAGTAGTGAAGTATTGACTCAGTACTACACCAACATAGGAGACGTCAACCTCAACCACAAATTGACGCGTAGTGTCATTAAGATGGCGCCCATGGCCCTTTGCCTTTACCATGTGACAGGGAATCCTTGCCATTGGCCGGCCACTGTCACATGGTAGAAGCACTGGATGGCCGCCGCGATCTTTACGATGGCACCGGCCATCTTTAAAGATGGCGCTGGCCAGCCAGTGCTTCTACCATGTTACAGGGGCCGGCCAATGGCATGGATACCCTGTCACATGGTAAGGGCAAAGGGCCATCGGCGCCATCTTTGTGAGTGGCAGCCAACGACCCGAGAACGGAAGATCGCTCCCGGGACCAGCACTGGACCACCAGGTAATTTTAAAATGTTTTGGGAGGATCGGGAGGGTGGGGGAAGCCAAGGGGTAATTTTTAAAGGGTCGGGTGGGGTTTTTTTTATCGGGCCATCAACGCCATTTTTGAGTGGCAGTCAAAATGGCACCGATGGCCTGAGAGCGGGAGATCGGTCCCCGCACCCCCACTGGGCCGCCAGGTACTCGTAAAATGTTTTGGGGGGGGTTCGGGAGGGTGGGGGAAGGTAAGGGATTAGTTTTATAGGGTCGGGGTGGGTTTTGGGGTTGTTTTGGTATGCCGGTTTTCTCGCCCTCCCCCCAAATAACTCCCGTTAGTGTCGGGAGTTATTTGGGGGGAGGGCAAGAGATCATTATTTGGGGTGAGGGCGAAAGATCATTACTCCACTAATGGGAGTAACGAACTTTCACGGTAAATCGGGAACATTTCTATTGTATCGCGCACTCTAAAGATTTTTGACGATTTAAAAAATATCAGATGATTTTTTTAAATTGTCAAAAAACGATTCACATCCCTAGTGGGTAGTGATCCTTGAGGGTAATTTCGTTTAGGCCTCGGTAATTGATGCAGGGACGGAGGGAGCCATCTTTTTTCCCTGCTAAGAAAAATCCTGCTCCTGCAGGAGACTTGGAGAGCCAGATAAACCCTTTGGCCAGGTTCTCACAAATGTACACAGACATGGCTTGGGTCTCCGTCTGTGAGACGGGATAGATCCTACCCCGAGGAGGCTCCATGTTAGGTAGTAAATTTATTGTGCAGTCATAGGAGCAGTGAGAAGGTAGAGTATCCACGGCCTTCTTTGAAAACACATCGGCAAAAGATGCATATTGTGGTGGAAGGCCGGGAAGGGAGGGTAAAGTTGTCATACAAGGCAGTGGAGAGACGGATTCCAAGTAGTTCTTATAGCAGGAAGGGCCCCAACGAGAGAGCTGTAGGGTTGCCCAATTGAACTGTGGTGTATGCTGCTGAAGCCAGGGCAGTCCCAATACTACAGGATGGATGGCCTTTTCCAATATATGGAATGAGATGGTTTCCACGTGCAAGGTCCCGGTGCATAGCTGAATGGGAGCTGTTGTGTGGGTAACCTCACCAGGGAGAGGTTCTCCATGGCTATATGAGAGTAGTAAGGGCATCGGAGAATGGACGGTGGGGATCCACAGATGTTCTGTGAGTTGCTTCAAATGAAGTTCCCACCAGCCCCAGAGTCCACCAATGCCAAGGTATGGAACTCCTGGTGGTCCATCTTGATGGACACGGTGGCAGTCAATGGAGGAGATGTTGAAGTCAGGCCTAGGAATAGTCCTCCAGCAGAAACTAGGCCCTGGAGTTTCCTGGACAGACTGGACATGAGGTGATGGCATATCCAGCCTGGCTGCAGTACAGGCAGAGGCCAGATTGCTGTCGACAGCATCATTCCTTAGGAGAAAGTCTACTCCGACCCATCTGCATGGGTTCCTCCTTAACTGGATTCTGCGGTGTGTTCATTCTAGGAGAAGAAGAACACCGAGCTTGGGACAGACCTGGTGCAGACCTCTGGGATGCTCTGGACTCTAGAGAGCATTCTTGTAGCCAGCGGTCGATACGCCTAGTGAGGTCAATCAAAGAGTCCAAGGAAGAGGGCAATTCACAAGCTGCCAACTCATCTTTAATCCAAGGACTCAAACATTCAAGAAAGATGGAACGTTGACAGTCAGGGGTAGATTTTAAAAAATAGCGTGATCGCGTACTTTTGTTCGCGCACCAGGCGCAAACAAAAGTATGCTGGATTTTATAACATACACGCATAGCTGCGCATATCTTATAAAATCCAGGATCGGCGCGCACAAGGCTGCCAATTTTGGGCAGCCTGCGCGCGCCAAGCCGCGCAGCCTGCCTCCATTCCCTCCGAGGCCGCTCCGAAATCGGAGTCAATATGACAACTTCTTTTTTGAAAATACCAGGGAGAGATAAAGATTTTATATTGACTACATTTACAAATTGTAGAAGTAAAGGTGTTATATATGCTGCGTTTTGTCCATGCAATCTAATCTATATAGGAAAAACTATAAGAGAATTTAATAAAAGAATAATTGAACACAAAAGCAACATCAATAGGTCAGTACCCGCAAAACCATTAGTAGAACACTCTATTCTAAAGAACCATAAATTTAATGATTACAAGTTTTGTGTTGTTCAACAACTAATACCGAACCAGAGAGGAGGTGACCTTGACACACTACTTTTACAGTTAGAGCAGAAATATATTTTTGATTTCAAAACTCTTACCCCGGATGGTCTTAACAATGATACTGACTTTTCAGTTTTTTTTTATAAGAGATTTAACTTTCATGCACATATTGAAACTTAAATTTAAAAAAAATTTTAAAAAATTTTTTTGTCGACATTTTTTGAACATAACCCCCTTTTGACAGAAAAGATGTTTACCAACACATCCAGGAGCTTAAAAATTATTTTTCACTTTAACCCCTTCTAAATATGATTATATTTTTGATAATTAATTATACATCCATAAGCCTCTATCAAAATACAATTCATGTTGATAGTATATGGTTCTCTAAAAAATTTTTTTTCAAAAGTTTAAGACAATATATTTAAGACATCAGATTGCTGATGTTTGCACAACTCTTGTCTTTTACAGACCGTGCATTTGCTATTTGTAAGGTGGTTCCTTATATTGAATTGACATTGTAAGAAATGTTTAGTCAAGCCGCTTTACTGATTGAGCTTTCAGATCAATCTCTAAAGAAAAGATAACACAATGACATCAAATTTAATTAATAATTTTTATTTTTGTAGTATACATAAGGTCTGTAACTTTCCCAAAAAAAATTTTTTAGCGCTGAATCCGCTCACAATTGATCGCCTTACCACGCCCCTTAATGACTGATTGGGCGGTTTTGGTGCCAATTCCCCCTTTAAAAATGTTTGTTTCAGCGTCTATGTCCCTTTAACTTCTTGTGAGTGGAGACGATTTGTGCCGTTGTCCAAATAATATGTAAGTTGCTACACATTTTTCAACTGATATTCCACTGTTTCTGAATGATTCTCTCTTAGAACAAGAATTTGAAAACAACTTTACATCGTACATATTATATTAATTGCACTCTTGGCGCTAGTCATACTGTCATTAGTTAGACTTGCTCATACTACTGCAGATTTATGTCAAATACTCAGTCAGCTTTATGGTTCATTCACTTATTCTAACAAACATTTCATAGAATATTTACAGTTAGTTAATTTGATACACACCCACTGATTTATTGTGTCCCATTTCAGCCATTTTTTTCCAAAATTTTTTTTTCAAAAGTTCAACATATTTAAGACATCAGATTACTAAAGTTTGTACAACTGTTGTTTTTTACAGACCGTGTATTTGCTATTTGTAAGGTGGTTCCTTATATTGAATTGACATTATAAGAAGTGTTTAGTCAAGCCGCTTTACTGATTGAGTTTTCAGATCTATCTCTAAAGAAAAGATAACACAATGACATTAAATTTAATTTTTATTTATTTTTATTTTTATTTTTGTATGATACACAAGGTCTGTAATTTTCCCAAAAAATTTTTTTAGTAAAAAAATTTTTTTTAGCGCTGAATCCGCCCACAATTGATCGCCTTACCACGCCCCTTAATGACTGATTGGGCGGTTTTGGCGCCAATTCCCCCTTTAAAAATGTTTGTTTCAGCGTCTATGTCCCTTTAACTTCTTGTGAGTGGAGACGATTTGTGCCGTTGTCCAAATAATATGTAATTTGCTACACATTTTTCAACTGATATTCCACTGTTTCTGAATGATTCTCTCTTAGAACAAGAATTTGAAAACAACTTTACATCGTACATATTATATTAATTGCACTCTTGGCGCTAGTCATACTGTCATTAGTTAGACTTGCTCATACTACTGCAGATTTATGTCAAATACTCAGTCAGCTTTATGATTCATTCACTTATTCTAACAAACATTTCATAGAATATTTACAGTTAGTTAATTTGATACACACCCACTGATTTATTGTGTCCCATTTCAGCCATTTTTTTCAAAAATTTTTTTTTTCAAAAGTTCAACATATTTAAGACATCAGATTACTAAAGTTTGTACAACTCTTGTTTTTTACAGACCGTGTATTTGCTATTTGTAAGGTGGTTCCTTATATTGAATTGACATTATAAGAAGTGTTTAGTCAAGCCGCTTTACTGATTGAGTTTTCAGATCTATCTCTAAAGAAAAGATAACACAATGACATTAAATTTAATTTTTATTTATTTTTATTTTTATTTTTGTATGATACACAAGGTCTGTAATTTTCCCAAAAATGTTTTTAGTAAAAAAAAATTTTTTAGCGCTGAATCCGCCCACAATTGATCGCCTTACCACGCCCCTTAATGACTGATTGGGCGGTTTTGGCGCCAAATCCCCCTTTAAAAATGTTTGTTTCAGCGTCTGTGTCCCTTTAACTTCTTGTGAGTAGAGACGATTCGTGCCGTTGTTCAAATAATATGTAAATTACTACACATTTTTCAACTGATATTCCACTGTTTCTGAATGATTCTCTCTTAGAACAAGAATTTGAAAACAACTTTACATCGTACATATTATATTACTTGTACTCTTGGCGCTAGTATTACTGTCAATAGTTAGACTTGCTTATACTACTGCAGATTTAGGTCAGTCAGCTTTATGATTCATTCACTCATTCTAACAAACATTTCATAGAATATTTACAGTTAGTTAATTTGATACACACCGACTGATTTATTGTGTCCCGTTTCGGCAGATAATACTTTGCTACTAAGAGTCCTTATTCAAATTTAATAAAAATTACAAAAATTATACCATATATGCTATAAGTCTTAGTAAGGCAGGTAGATTATCATTTTTGACGCTGAACCCACCACCAATTGACTGCTTCACTATGCCCCTTTTAATGTATCACTGAGCGGTTTTGGCGCCAAACCCTCCCTTTAAATTAATCTGTTTTGGCGTCTCTGCCTTTCAAACTTTTTTTGAGTGGAGACAGACCGTGTCGATATATAAAAAAAGATGTAAGTAGGTGCAGTGTTGAACGTTCACGGCCCCTGTGACAAATTGTTCTTAGAATGAGATTTACAGTATCATAATAATAGGATTCCAATCATGGTGCTAGTAATACTGTTTTAAAGTTAGAGGCACCATTCGACTCATTCATTATGCACAAGAAATTTTTGCTTTTTAATATTTATTCACACGCAGTATTTATTTACACAATTTACATTTTATTGATTATTTACAGAGTATTCATACTAATTTATTTTCCATTTTATCATATTTATGGGGGTTGTTTTTTATCTATTTTTGAGCATCTTTCTGAGTGTTGACTTAATATAAGATTTTTTTGATATATCTTTTAGATATATGTGCAGTTGGAATTCAATTAGACCATCTTCCCAATGACTCTCTGATTTACAAGGTATCACCTCACTTATTTTAATTTATGCGGATAGTCCTGTCCATATTGATGTTGCTTACTGGAACAATTTACACTTTGATGCTTCATTTTATTTATTAATATGCAATTTTATGAGGAGTTTTTAGTATTTATCTCATTTACAATTTTTGATTTTGGTATCATTTGTATTTTCTGTTGAAATAATTTTTATTGAGATATCAGAACCAAATACAACAATAGAAAATAAAATACAAAATTAAAAAAAAAATAAACAGAAAAAGAAAACAAACAGCAGACAATTTCAAACACCATAATAAATGAATAACAAATCAGCAAGAACTAAGATAAGAAAAAAAATATATAATAAAAAACCAAAAAACAAGCGAAAGACATAACTTAGGAACTTTAGGAGACAAAGGAGGTGCATCTGTTACCCAAACAGAGTTATAATGAAGCAATATATTCATCCAATGGCTTCCATACTTGAGACCATTTGCCCAAACGACTAGGGGTGTGCATTCGTTTTGAACTTAAATGTAAAACGCAACTTATTTTTTTTTTAACTTAAAAAAGTGATGAGGCGAAAACGATCGGATTTCCAACTTATTCAACATAGCTATGTTGAATACGTTGGAAATCACGATTGTTGATCCTAAATAAAAATTTAAACCCCTCACCCTCCTTAATCCCCCCCCCAAGACTTACCAAAACTCCCTGGTGGTCCAGCAGGGAGTCAGGACGCCATTTCTGAACTCCTTTGCGAGGAGCACGTGACGTCGGCGTCACGTCGGAGTGACGCGGCGTCATGTGATTCCCCGCGCGTTCGCTCCGGGACCCTCGTTGCACCCAAAAGGAACTTTTGGCCAGCTTGGGGGGGCCTCCTGACCACCCCAAGCTGAAGTCCTGCCTGACTGCAGCATGACTTCTGTGAAGCAATGCTACTTCCTCTCCTGCAAGTATGGAAACAACAATAATTAGCATAGCAATCCTGACCCCCCCAAGCTGGTCAAAAGTTCCTTTTGGGTGCAACGAGGGTCCCGGAGCGAACGCGCGGGGAATCACGTGACGCCGCGTCACTCCGACGTGACGCCGACGTCATGTGCTCCTCGCAAAGGAGCAGAAATGGCATCCTGACTCCCCGCTGGACCACCAGGGAGTTTTGGTAAGTCTTGGGGGGGGGATTAAGGAGGGTGAGGGGTTTAAATTTTTATTTAGGGAATCGGTGCACGTATGGACATAGACTCAACTTATGGAATTCTCCATATGTCCATATTGACCGAAATTGACCCCCCCTTTCGACTTATGGACTTATGAACATAAACTTTTGGTCTGCACATCCCTACAAACGACCACATTGCCGTGCCATAGCTTTTTCATATTTGGAGAATAAACAGACAGTATTCCACCATAATGGTTCTGATAAAAACTCACTATGCTTCCAGTTTGACATGATATTATATTGAGCAATAGTTAAGAGAAAATCCAATAATTTACAGTGAGCAGGCCGGAGCTGTAAAGCCGGATCCGCCCCCTTCAAAATTGTGAGGGAGTATGAAAGAGGAACATTGATTAACAATATACCAACAACCGTACTCCAAACTTGATTCCAAAACACCTGGACTAGGGGACAATAATAAAACATATGACTAAACGTAGCTTTAGGAGCCGAACAGGACCAGCAATTATGGGAAGAGGCTACACCAGCACGGTGCAACCTCCAAGGCGTCCATACTGCTCTGTGGAGAATAAAAAATGAAGTCTGAGTTAAACTAGCAGATAAAGAAATCCGAACAGCGGAAGACCAAATGTACTTCCACATAGCCGGAGTGACCTCTATCTCTAAGTCGGAGGACCAAGTTAAAGTCAGAGGTCGTATACAAGATCGGCAAGAAAAACTTTTAATTAGTTTATATATCCCGGAAGCCAAGTGGCCTTTAGGACCTTGCAGATAATAGAATTCCAATAGCGGGGACACTTTATTCATGGAGAAATTACTTAATTTGCTCTCTGAAAGTAAAAAACGTAATTGCAACCAAGCGTAAAATTGAGTCGATGGAATACCATATCGGGTACGAAGTTGTTGAAATGGCATAAGCTTCCCAGACTCTAATAACGACGATATTAACCATATATTACAATTTTGCCAGAGTGGCCAACTGAGCGTCTTCCCTCCTGCCAATAACATTTTATTTCTCCAAAGTGGAGCTAAACCCGAGGTACTCCAGTGAAGAGATTTATCAGGAATTAGAGAATCAAATTCAGAAAAGGCCCTATGTAGGGATCTTAAAATAAGATCATCAGCCGCATCAGAAATTAGATTCATACCTGGAAAACAAAACAGCGGATAAGGAGCAGTCCGATGACGCTCAATGGAAACCCATCTAGGCGATTCCAGAAAGGGTGAATCAAAATAAAAAAAATGATACCCTTGTTGTAAAATAAACGCCTGATGATAAGTGTAAAAATCAGGAAAGTTGACCCCCCCTTGTAATTTGGAACACTTAAGTTTAGCTAGTGCAATGCGGGGTGTCTTATGTTTCCACAGAAATGACACTAACAGTCTATCAATTTGTTTATAAAATTTGGTAGAAAAAAAAATAGGAAGCATAGATAGGGTATAAAGTATTTTCGGGGCAAGAACCATTTTGATAGTATCTAATCTACCCCACCAAGTTAAATAGAGAGGGGACCAATGGAAAATTAAGTCTTGCACCATATGTATAACCTGCGATTCCCCGTGACGAATTGTATCTAAAGGATTAATAAAAAACCGGACCCCAAGATACTTCAAGCCAGTAGTTACCTTTTGAATAGAAAAATGAGTAAAATCCAATGAGGAAGCAGCATAATTTAAGGGAAGAAGCTCAGTTTTATGCCAATTAATCTTGTACCCAGAAATAGAAGAATAAGAAGAAATGAGAGAAAATAAGTGTGGAAGAGCAGACATAGGATTCTGTAAAAATAAAAGAACATCATCTGCATAGGCGGACAATTTGAATGTTTCATTACCAATTTGAATCCCTGAAATATGAGTGGATTGACGAATAGCAGAAAGTAATGGTTCCAAGGCCAGGTTAAATAAAAAAGGAGAAAGAGGACAACCTTGCCGTGTGCCGCGGAACAAGGAAAAAGTGGAAGAACGCTGATTATTAATATACAAAAACGCAGTAGGATCCGTATACAAAAAACATATCCACTTTAAAAAATTAGGGCCAATACCAAACCATTGAAGGACATGAAATAAAAAGGGCCATTCAACACGGTCGAAGGCTTTATCCGCGTCTAAAGAGACTGCCACCATCGGTGATGGGTCAGAATAAGCCTCCTGATGAATATGCAAAAATAAGCGAGTATTATTATTGATAAGGCGATTCCGCATAAAACCTGATTGGTCAGAACTGACCAGGTGGTTCATTATACGGGACAGCCGAGTCGCTAAAAGTTTTGTAAAAATTTTGTAGTCCGTATTCAATAAAGAAATAGGCCTATAATTAGCAGGACTGGTAGTGTCCTTACCTGGCTTTGGAATAACCACTATACAGGCTTGGGAAAAGGAAGGAGACATATCCTGAAATGAAGAAAATGAAGAAAAGTAGTCAAGCAATCTAGGAGCTAGTAAAGTCCGAAAAGCTGAATAAAAATTGGAAGTGAATCCATCAGGTCCGGGAGCCTTGTTCGGCGCCAGCGAAGTAATAGCTTGCTCAATTTCTGCCAAAGTGATGGGTTCATCCAGGCACATCATTTGTTCCTGTGAGAGCATCGGATGTTCAAGCGAAGAAAGAAAATCTGTAAAGGATGTAGTTGTTGGAGAAATCTCTGACTGATACAAAGATGAGTAAAACGAGCAGAACTCTTGTAAGATAGTAGCCTCAGCAGTTAAAGGTTCGTTGGTGGAAGACATAATAGTAACAATGCACTTTGTATCCTTTTTTTTCACTAAATAAGAGGCCAATAAGTGACCGCATTTATTGTTCCCAGCATAATACTTAGCGTTGGAGGAAAAAACACCTAAACGGACTCTGGAACTAAGAAGTAGGTTGTATTGATATTTAGCTTTAATTAAGTCCGTAAGAGAAGCAGAAGACGGTCGATGACAGTGCGCCTTCTCCAAATCGTCAACCCGACGCTGAAGGAGAGAATTCCTCATTGCGTAGCTTGTTACGACGAGCTGTATAACTAAGAATCTCTCCTCATATGGTAACCTTTAATGCTTCCCATAAAGACGAAGCAGAGACATCTTCTGTATCATTAAAATGAAAATAGTCAGTAATTTTACTTTCAATGAAGGATTTAAAAGTATCTTCTTCAAGTAAAGCCGCATTGAAACGCCACTGCTGATGAGCCATAATAGGATGCTGCAGGGAACAAGAAAAAGTAACTGCTGCGTGATCAGAGATTAGTATGGGTTGTATACAAGCAGAATCAATTCGAGGCATTAAAGAAGTAGAAATAAAAAAAAAAATTGATACAAGAATATGAAGAGTGCGGAGCAGAGTAGAAAGTATAGTCCTTGTCCGTTGGGTGGAGTAATCACCAGGGGTCAGAAAAACCATAAGTATCATTAAGATGCCGAAGAGTTTTAGTGGATTTAGAAACAATAAACCGTGTCGAAGACTTCTTGTCCAACAGTGGATCCATTACTTGATTAAAGTCACCTCCCACAATACATTTAGCATTATCCATATGAAGGAGATGTTTAAAGGTGTCCTGAAAAAAGACCGGATTGTCCATATTCGGAGCATAAAGATTAAGGACAACAAAGGATTCATTCTGTAGAGAGAATTGAATGAGATTCCAGCGACCGTCCACATCCGCCAGTTGCCGAGAAAGTGTCACAGGAAGACGTTTGTTGATCAAAATAGCGGTACCCCGCTTTTTCTGTACTGCGGGGCTGAAATACACTTGACCCACCCAATCTTGTTTGAGTTTGAGAGATTCAACAGCTGAGAGATGAGTTTCCTGTAACAGGGCTATGTCCGTATGAAGGGTTTTGAGGTAGGCAAGAACTTTCTTCCGCTTGATCGGATGAGAGAAGCCATTGACATTGAACGATGTCAGAGTAAAGGAAGAGATTGTGGATGCCATGAGGTATCAAACCGAATATTCAGGAACCGAACATGCTCCTCCGACATCTCCATAGCTGAAGGTAAGATATTGAAAAAATAAAAATGAAAAACTCGAACTAAAGCAGCAGCAAAATCTAATAACTCCTTAGATGCAGAAAAAAAAGAAAGAATAAAAAAACAAAAACAAAAACCATTGAGAATGAACCAAATCACATAGGCAAACCTTGCCATGACAGCACAGAGCCGTCTATCCCAAAAAAAATAAAGGGCCTCGGGGCGAGTCAGATAGCCCCCAGGTCCCCCGCTCCGGCAGTGAACCTAAGAAAACTGCAGACCCAAAAAATAAACAAACCTATTGTAGACCCTAAATCCGGCCTAGTGAATCTTGTATAGACAGCAAATCACAATCCACTTGTTGATGTTCAAGTGACATCCTCCCAGAGAAAAATCCTGAGAGAATAGGTGAAAGTTACGCAAACAATGAAGTGAGAACAAAAAAAAAACTGTGTAAGAAAATCAAGTCACCATGGCAGCGCTCGATTCCGACGAAAGAAGAAAGTCATCCAAATCTTGAGAAGTATGAAATACTTTAGTATGGTTGTTATAGGTGACTGTCATTTGCGCGGGATACAACAGCCCATACTTAGCGCCCAAAGCCTGTAAACGAGGCCGTAATGCCAACATATTTTTACGTTTGAGCGCTGTAGATTTCGCCAATCAGGAACAAAAAGAATGGCATGTCTTTAATAATTAAGAGGGGCCTTACTGCATGCCACCGCAAAAATCTGAAGAACTTGCGGGTATCGGAGAATCTTCAAGATCACAGGCCTTGGATACCTCGAATTCGTGAGAGGCCTTGAAGGTATCCTATGTGCCCTCTCGATCTCAAGCGGGTGATCAAAGGAAACTTGTAGTAAAGTAGGAATAAATTTCTCCAGAAAATGTAAACAATCCGTCCCCTCTGCACCTTCCGGGATGCCTAATATACGAATATTATTCCGGCGATTCCGATTAGAAAGATCTTCAAACTCTACCTTAAGTTGTTCCATCTCCTTCATTAAACCAGGTAGTGGTGCAGTTTTTATGAGAAGGGCGGCAACCTGTGATTCTGTGTCCTCAAGCTGCGTTTGAAACCCATCCATGCGCGCTGTTAAACCTTGTAAATCCATGTGTATCGCCGCGGTAGTATCAATATTTACTTGAATTAAATCTTTAAGCTGTTTCAATTCGGCCAAGACCAAATCCGCAGAAGCCATGTGTTTAGCGGCACTCAATTTATCCGGCGTAGGAGGGTCTTGTTTAGATCGCTTCGTGCCAACAGAGGCAGCGAACGCCGCTTCAATTTTACCAGATTTTGATGTAGCCATACTTTAATCAGCCAAATAGCCAAAAACAGCCGGAAAAAAAAACCGTGGGTCCACAGTAAATAAGAAAACGGAGCGGGGACTCACAGAGCCAAGGACTCAGGTGGCCATCTTGTACGTCGCGCGAGAGCGCCCCCCGGTATCATTTGTATTTTAATTTCTTACACATACATATGTTTTTACACATATTTATGTTATTATGTTTTTATATGTTTGTTTGTAGCCCCTGAGGCTGCCACCACTGGTGGCGAAACTCACCAGAGTCGGGCACTTGTATATGCTTTTCACGTCTCCATCAATAAAAATTTGAGAAAGACTTCTTGTGGCATCCACCTTTGTTACTTCCTCACGGCTTTACTGGATCGCCTACCCTGTTGCTTTCTGGACAGTTGATGGTCAGGCACAGCGTTTCATGTCAGGTACATGTGCTGCAGTGCTTATATTATCTGGAGCATAGGATGCAATTGGAGCTGCTGCAAGGCTTTGAATTGCTTTTATTCATCTTGCCATTAACAGGGAAAATTTGGAAACCCAAACAAAGGCATGTTTACTTTCAAAAACACTAGCATTTCCATCAACTCTGGTGCCAGCCTTGAGCGGTGAGGGCTCATGATATCCCCTGTCATTGAAAAGACACGTTCACGGGGCATACTGGTTGGTGGACATGTCAGATATTGCTGAGCCACTTTGGCTATGTGTGGCCAGACAGTGGACTTGTGTGCCCAATATGCCAGTGGATCTGTCTGCATTTTCTCTATCGGCTCTGAGAGATACCGTGTCACTGACAGCTGTGCTGCTGTCTCCTCCTGTGCTTGGGCAGGCTCAGAGTCACTCAATCCAGCTGCTTTCTCTCTCGTCCATTGCACAACTGATTAATCTTTATGGCCAACATGCCTTGGGCGTTGTGACGTGGAGGAGGAGGTACTATCTGTCGCTGACACAGTGCAGCTCCTGCTTGGGCTAGCAGCACAACTCTCTGAAGTGCCTGCTGTTTCCACCTCTGCTTCAAGCCTAATCTGTCTCCGCCTATGGCGCTCCTGTTCACGGACCTTTGCTAACAGCAGCTCCTTCACAAATGACAGACAATTTGACTGTAGGACGAGTTTACCTTTCACACGGGGATCACAGACAGAGGCGACCATGTATGTGCGGTCGTCTGTTAAAGGCCTTAATCTGTCTTTCACCTGCTGCTCCAAAACTTCCAGACATTGCAGCACCTCAGCAGTCATTCCCTCTTCCTGTATAAAGGCCTCCAAATGTTCATCCAGGAAATTAACTATAGGGATGATGTCAGCCAAGGTGGCACTTCTGGAACTCAGCTTGTCCGTGACATCCTTGAAGGGCTGCAGGATTTTTACCAGCTGACTCATGACTAACCAATCATGATGCCCTAGGGGATTCTGCACACCTATGTCCATTGTACCAGAAAGTTCATGAAGGGGTGTCTGCATCTCCAGTAATCTCTCCAACATCATAAAGGTGGAATTCCACCAGGTGGCAATGTCTTGAATGAGACACTTGTGAGGCATATCCAAATCAGTCTGCTTTTGTCGGAGAACCTGCCCCGCCTTGACACTTCTGTGGAAGTGTGCTGCTATGTTCCTGCACTTCTGTATTAACCTATGCAGGTATTCATTCTCTTTGTCATTGGACTCCAAGCCCAGAGCTGACTTCACTACCAGGTGCAGAGTGTGTGCAAAACATCGGATGTTCTTAAAGCGCCCATCGGTTATTGCCTTAACCATGTTTGCACCATTGTCTGTGACAAAGAACCCTGCCTGCGTTTTCCTGTCTCGCTGGTGTAGTTGCCAGCCCTCCAGCATCTGACTGATGCATGCTAAAATATTGGCTGTGGTATGGGCCTGGTCCGTCAGGTGGGTGTGCAGTAAAGCCCACCTCCACCCAGATACTTCTTCAGTAATAGAGCTGCTGGATGCCCTGCCTCAGCCATGTCCTACCATTATGCTGTCAGAGAGAGGTAAGAGTGTGCAGCATTCATGGCGGTCCAGATATCGCAGGTGAAATGCACTCTTCCATCTGCCTTAGCTAGCAGTGCTTGCATGCGACTGCGACACAGCTTGTACATGCTGGGGAAGACCTTTCTACAGGCCTACCCCGATACAAACCAAACTTAATTCTCCTCCCTCTTCAGCTCCTCCCAGCTCGTCTTTCCACCCCTTGTACCCCTCCTCCCCGCCCAACTCACCCTGCCCCTCCACTACCCCTTTGCTACCCCAGTTACCACTGTCTCCTCCACGCCGCCCTTTAAATCCTCCTAACCACCCCCTAGCGTATTTTATATTTAAGTGAATATATTTAAGTGAATACCACCGCTAAGATAATACTGTCAGTCTCTCAATAACTCCTTAGCTCTACAATTTGATTATAACTGTATATATTGTCAATTGTATATAGTTGCCTCTATTGTGCTTTTCACTTCTTCTCTCAGTTCAGCCTTGCCCATCCCCTATCCCCCCCCTCCTCCCACCCTCCCGTATCCTCCTTCCCCTCTCTCCTCCCCATGTATTATTGCTCTATTGTGCTATTTGTTTTACTGTTTTATGGTTTTATTGTTTTATTGTAATTTTCCTCCTTTGAGTTATTTGTAAACCAGCATGATGTGTTTCACGAATGTCGGTAAATAAAAGTTAATAAATAAATAAATAAATAAATAAATAAATAAATAAATAAATGTGGTTATGCACGGGATTTTGTAATTTGGAAGTACGACCTTCAAAAAATGCTTGAACCACATTCTGCACTAGCTGCAAGGGCTGGTTATCAAGGGCAATCATTTCCCCAATAGTCCTGGTTACAAATTTTGAGGCTGCCTGCCTCCTACCCTGGGATAGCGATACCGCACTCCACCCCATTTCCTCCATGGTGGATTGTCGCTTCTGCCACATGTCAGGGGGTTGCTGGCCTGCTGCCTGACTGCTAGAAGGGGATGAGGGCGTGGGCTGACTCTGCTGCTTTCCTACCACTGCACACTGCTTGGAAGGGGTCCCCCGACTGGAACTGCCACCATCCCCAGATGGCAGTAATCTTGTTGGGTGTTGCCTCTTCATATGATGGTTCATGCCAAAGTTAGATAGATGTCCCATTTGCTTGCCTCTGCTAATATCCCTGGCACAGTAATTACACCGAGCATAACGCGGGTCTTCCGTCACTTTAAAGTGTTTCAGATCGGAGATGTCTTTCGTGATCCTCCCCTCTCTAACACCTTGGGGGTGGATGCTGGCACTGGAGTTGAGGTAGTGGGTGCATCCTGAGAAGCAATGCCAGAGGGAGCATCAGTCACCCTCTGTGCCTGTACTGACTGCTCTTCCTCATCCTCGTTATCACTGTCATCTCTCCCCTGCTGCACATTTCTGGAGGCTAAGACAGGACTAACTGATTCTATCGAAGATTTGTCAGCTATTACTTCTTCCGTTTCTGATGAGAATCCCACACAAGAAGATTCTTCATCTGAATCAGAAGCAAACAGTTACTGCACTACCTTATCAACGCTAAGGGGCGGATTTTCAGAGCCCTGCTCGCCGGTGAGCCTATTTTACATAGGCCTACCGGCGCACGCAGAGCCCCGGGACTCGCGTAAGTCCCGGGGTTTTCGGAGGGGGGCGTGCCGGGGGCGTGTCGGGGGCGTTGGGGGCAGGGCCGAGCGCAGCGGCGTTTTCGGGGCGTGTCGGCAGCGTTTTGGGGGCGGGTACTGGGGCTTGGCTACGGCCCGGGGTGGGGCGGTCCGAGGGCGTGGCCGCGCCCTCCGTACCCGCCCCCAGGTCGCGTCCCGGCGCGCAAGAGGCCCGCTGGCGTGCGGGGATTTACGCCTCCCTCCGGGAGGCGTAAATCCCCCGACAAATTTAAGGGGGGGGCTTAGACAGGGCCGGGTGGGTGGGCTAGGTAGGGGAAGGGAGGGGAAGGTGAGGGGAGGGCAAAAAGAAGTTCCCTCCAAGGCCGCTCCGATTTCGGAGCGGCCTCGGAGGGAACGGGGGTAGGCTGCGTGGCTCGGCGCGCGCCGGCTATACAAAATCAATAGCCTTGCGCGCGCCGATCCAGGTTTTTAGCAGATACTCGCGGCTCCGCGCGTATCTACTAAAATCCAGCTTACTTTTGCTTGCGCCTGATGCGCCCGCAAAAGTAGGCCAATTCGCGCTATTTGAAAATCTACCCCTAAGTGTTAGTCGAGACTTCTGTCCCCCTGCTGCTTTTGGGTGTCTACATTTTGTCTGGCATGACTCTGCCTCCCTTTCCCTCACCTCCAAAACTACAGGGCCAGAAACAAGTGGTGGCGATGTCGATGTATCATGGTCAGATTTCATTTTTTTTGCATGGAACTGCCATCCCCTACAAAGAGTTTAGATTGCGACAGTTGCCTTTTTAGTTGTACTGGTGGTGTTGCACTTGTGTGTTTTGACGTGCCTCCTCTGCCAGTCCCAATCACTCGATTACATCTCTCTTTCCCTGACATTATGGATTTAATGTGACTGAGTAGTAACACTGCCCACTGTCACGGTGCCTGGCTGTGCACTAATGTGTGTGGTGTGCCCACAGAAGCTGCTTGCTTGTAAGCACAAAAGAGGCACACTCCCTGGGCACTTGACTGCACAGACCCACTCAATAATAAGGTTCAGTCTGTTTAAAATGCCCACTGTCCACTATCAAGGTGCCTGGCTGTGCACTAATATGTGTGGCGTGCCCACAGAAGCTGCTTGCTTGTAAGCACAAAAGAGGCACACTCCCTGGGCACTTGACTGCACAGACCCACTCAATAATAAGGTTCAGTCTGTTTAAAATGCCCACTGTCCACTATCATGGTGCCTGGCTGTGCACTAATATGTGTGGCGTGCCCACAGAAGCTGCTTGCTTGTAAGCACAAAAGAGGCACACTCCCTGGGCACTTGACTGCACAGACCCACTCAATAATAAGATTCAGTCTGTTTAAAATGCCCACTGTCCTTTATCAAGGTGCCTGGCTGTGCACTAATGTGTATGGCGTGCCCACAGAAGCTGCTTGCTTGTAAGCATAAAAGAGGCACACTCCCTGGGCACTTGTCTGCACAGACCCACTCAATAATAAGGTTCAGTCTGTTTAAAATGCCCACTGTCCACTATCAAGGTGCCTGGCTGTGCACTAATGTCTGTGGCGTGTACACAGAAGCTGCTTGCTTGTAAGCACAAAAGAGGCACACTCCCTGGGCACTTGACTGCACAGACCCACTCAATAATAAGGTTCAGTCTGTTTAAAATGCCCACTGTCCACTATCACGGTGCCTGGCTGTGCACTAATGTGTGTGGCATGTACACAGAAGCTACTTGCTTGTAAGCACAAAAGAGGCACACTCCCTGGGCACTTGACTGCACAGACCCACTCAATAGTAAGGTTCAGTCTGTTTAAAATGCCCACTGTCCACTATCAAGGTGCCTGGCTGTGCACTAAATTGTGTGGCATGCCCACAAAAGCTGCTTGCTTGTAAGCACAAAAGAGGCACACTCCCTGGGCACTTGACTAGGGATGTGAATCGTGTCCTCGATCGTCTTAACGATCGATTTCGGCTGGGAGGGGGAGGGAATCGTATTGTTGCCGTTTGGGGGGGTAAAATATCGTGAAAAATCGTTAAAAATCGTGAAAAATCGAAAAATCGAAAAATCGAAAAACCGGCACATTAAAACCCCCTAAAACCCACCCTCGACCCTTTAAATTAAATCCCCCACCCTCCCGAACCCCCCCCCCAAATAACTTAAATAACCTGCGGGTCCAGCGGCGGTCCGGAACGGCAGCGGTCCGGAACGGGCTCCTGCTCTGAATCTTGTCGTCTTCAGCCGGCGCCATTTTCCAAAATGGCGCCGAAAAATGGCGGCGGCCATAGACGAAAAAGATTGGACGGCAGGAGGTCCTTCCGGACCCCCGCTGGACTTTTGGCAAGTCTCGTGGGGGTCAGGAGGCCCCCCACAAGCTGGCCAAAAGTTCCTGGAGGTCCAGCGGGGGTCAGGGAGCGATTTCCCGCCGCGAATCGTTTTCGTACGGAAAATGGCGCCGGCAGGAGATCGACTGCAGGAGGTCGTTCAGCGAGGCGCCGGAACCCTCGCTGAACGACCTCCTGCAGTCGATCTCCTGCCGGCGCCATTTTCCGTACGAAAACGATTCGCGGCGGGAAATCGCTCCCTGACCCCCGCTGGACCTCCAGGAACTTTTGGCCAGCTTGTGGGGGGCCTCCTGACCCCCACGAGACTTGCCAAAAGTCCAGCGGGGGTCCGGAAGGACCTCCTGCCGTCCAATCTTTTTCATCTATGGCCGCCGCCATTTTTTGGCGCCATTTTGGAAAATGGCGCCGGCTGAAGACGACAAGATTCAGAGCAGGAGCCCGTTCAGGACCGCTGCCGTTCCGGACCGCCGCTGGACCCGCAGGTTATTTAAGTTATTTGGGGGGGGGTTCGGGAGGGTGGGGGATTTAATTTAAAGGGTCGGGGGTGGGTTTTAGGGGGTTTTAGTGTGCCGGCTCACGATTCTAACGATTTATAACGATAAATCGTTAGAATCTGTATTGTATTGTGTTCCATAACGGTTTAAGACGATATTAAAATTATCGGACGATAATTTTAATCGTCCTAAAACGATTCACATCCCTACACTTGACTGCACAGACCCAGCCTGTTAAACTGCCCAGTGAAGCCCAGTGCACTGAGAGACTAAGTAATTGGAATTAAAAAAAGCAAGAATTTTTGTCACTCCAGAAAAATGGATGAAATTGAAAATAATATATCTCTCCAAGCCAGCCCAACACCCTAAATGGTGGTCAGTGCTTGCTGACCTAGCACAGCTTCTCTTCTCATTCAGAAATGACCAAAATAAACAGCTTGAAAGAAACAGGACTAGTAGTAGCTGTAGCTGACCCTGGCACTGCAGCAAAACAAAGAATAATTTTCTTTCCTTTACTAGTAGCCTATCTCTCTTAGTTCAGCCTCCTCCCTCTTCTACCCAGCCCACCTCCGCACAGCATCGCTGGAAATAAGTGCGTGGCTCCTCGTGCTGATGTTTATATACTGCTGGCTCATCAGTAAAATCGACAGAGAGCACTGAATGACAGCGCTATTGGCTGCATTCAGTGCAGCTCAGAAAATGTCTGCGCGGATACGCCACATTCCGGTATCCATGCCGACCTGTCCGACCCATTCCTGTGAGTCACTGTGACTCACAGGAAAGGGTGAGACAGGTTGGCATGGTTACCATAGGGGCGCTGCCATTTTGTGCAAATCATAGGTAGCAAGTAGCTAATGGGGGTGAAGAAAAGCACGCGCCACTGGGCGCGCCAAATTAAACAGAAAATACGTTAAATACGTGGGGAGTTGCGATGCATTTTGCCTCCCCACGTATTTAACGGATAGGACAAAATACGTTGCGGATCGCCAATACATCGAAAACGGATGCACACCCCTAGCCCTGTATTTCCTCCCTCTCAGCATCCCAGAGGCCATGCATCTCATTCCAGAGACCAACAATCTCCTCCACCACTCTGGGCTTTATGACGATGAAGGAAACTGTGCAGGAGTGACGTACATTTTTTCTTCTTGAGAAAAGATGAGCTCCTACTCTTCTGACTTGCTCTCCTACTGATCACCTGCAAGCTGCTCAAAATCAGAGTCCAGTGAAAGAAGAGCAGCCAGCTAGGTCTTCTCCTCATCCATCACAGGCTGGTGCTGCTCCTCTGCAAGGCCCTCTTTCCCTCTGTGTCCTCCTTGGGGCTATCAGGCAGCATCCATGAATGTTGCCTTGCCCTTCAGAGAATACTTGGTCTTGGGTCAGACTACTCCTCTACAAAAGGATGGAAATGGTAACTGTTCCAAAGTCCACTGTCCTCCATTATGGCTCTAGAGGTGACAGGAAAGTAGGTTCTAGTTCGTCTGTATGTATACAGATCCTGAGGCAACATGATACAGAAATGTTTACTAGTTATACATCGCTTTCCAAACCATCGTCATTAAATCTTCTCCCTTTCCAAAGGTATGTAGAGCTTTTGGGGGTAATTTTCAAAGGAGTTACGCATGTAAATGTGACATACTATCGTAGCAATTTTCAAAAGCTATTTACTTGAGTAAAGTGCACTTACTTGAGTAAATCCTATGGACAATTCAATGGCATATATTGTAGCAATTTTGAAAAGCCCACTTACTTGAGTAAAGTGTATTTACTCGAGCAAAAACCAGTTTTGCTCGAGTAAATGCTTTTTAAAATCTACCCCCTTATTTTTATTTATTTTTTTTTTTTAGAGAGCTTGACTAAGGAACTGGAAAACTCTCAGTGCTTATAATTGCATTATGGCTAATTCAATACTCAGCTTTTTACCCTGTCCAGAAGCCCTGGGAGGTCAGGAGAGTTGGGGTCCTCATTGGCCCTCCCTCTGTACACAGGACGTTCACAGGACAAGAACCAGGCATATAAAATAAATGGGTCAATACATTATAAAAAATTATTCCAAACATACACTTTTTCTGAGTTTCCTATATACTAGGGATGTGAATCGTTTTTTGACGATTTAAAATATCATCCGATATATTTTAAATCGTCAAAAATCGTTAGGGCCACAATACAATACCAATTCCCCCGATTTATCGTTAAAAAATTGTAAATCGGGGGAAGGGGGAGGGCAGGAAAACCGGCACACTAAAACCCCCTAAAACCCACCCCCGACCCTTTAAATTAAATTCCCCACCCTCCCGAACCCCCCCAAATGCTTTAAATTACCTGGGGATCCAGCGGTGGTCCAGAACGGCGGCGGTCCGGAACGGCCCCCTCAATTGAATCCTTTTGTCTTCAGCCGGCGCCATTTTGCAAAATGGCCGCCGCAAAATGGCGGCGGCCATAGACAAAAACGATTCGACGCAGGAGGTCGTTCCGGACCCCCGCTGGACTTTTGGCAAGTCTTGTGGGGGTCAGGAGGCCCCCCCAAGCTGGCCAAAAGTTTCTGGGAGTCCAGCGGGGTTCAGGAAGCGATTTCTTGCCGCAAATCATTTTCCGTACAGAAAATGGCGCTGGCAGGAGATCGACTGCAGGAGGTCGTTCAGCGGGGGTTCCGGACTGCCGCTGAACGACCTCCTGCAGTCGATCTCCTGCCGGTGCCATTTTCCGTTCGGAAAACGATTTGCGGCAAGAAATCGCTTCCTGAACCCCGCTGGACTCCCAGAAAATTGTGGCCAGCTTGGGGGGGCCTCCTGACCCCCACAAGACTTGCCAAAAGTCCAGCGGGGGTCCGGAACGACCTCCTGCGTCGAATCGTTTTTGTCTATGGCCGCCGCCATTTTGCGGCGGCCATTTTGCAAAATGGTGCCGGCTGAAGACAAAAGGATTCAATTGAGGGGGCCGTTCCGGACCACCGCCGTTCTGGACCACCAGGTAATTTAAAGCATTTGGGGGGGGGTTCGGGAGGGTGGGGGATTTAATTTAAAGGGTCGGGGGTGGGTTTTAGGGGGTTGGCTCACGATTTTAACGATTTTTCACGATATTTTTAAAACTCAAACGGCAACAATACGATTCCCTCCCCCTCCCAGCCGAAATCGATCGTTAAGACGATCGAGGACACGATTCACATCTCTACTATATACAATGCTTTCCTTGTTGGCATTTAGATTGGGAAGTGTCCAATCAGTCGACTACTCCCATAGCTGCTTCTGAAATGATGCTGAGTATCAAGCATTCTGACCTGGCTGTCAGATCCCTCAGCTATCATTCTGGCCTACTTCCTGTTGATGAGATGACAGAGGTCCTGCCACTTGTGGCTCAGCTCATTTACACTGTGGTTATTGTGAAAGACTGCGCACCCTGTGGCAGATCTTTTTCCAAATGATTTCATTCCTGTAGGATCCCACTACTGGAGATGCTGGAACTTCATCACCTGATGAACAAGAACTTTCATCTCCTTGGGTAGGAAGTTGAACTTCCTCATGAATACTCCACTTGTTTGGGACATGGTGCAAACAGGAAGACATGCACAGGTAGCCACATTTTATACCAGCATACCAGTAAATTGCACTGATTTGTGTGAGTAAAGGTACTGTCTATATGCAATAAAACATATGTAAATAATTAAAATTGATAGCAAATATATGCATATTTATTAATAGCATAAATACATATAACATATACATGTATATTCTATTGAAACCTGTGGGATACCTGTATTATGGGATAACAGCTGGATCCATATGCTCTGGGACTTTAGGATCCATTCCATTTGTTTTCCATATAGTTATTTTAAGCATTGTGTGAGAGGAAGATCAAATACAAGTATACTGCAACATATATGTGCAACATTTACATGAAAGTTGTGAGTATTTTATATCATGTGTGCATGTATCTGTGATACTTTTAGCTTTTAACCACAAAGAGCACTATGTCAGTGATAGAGTAGACAAAAATTCTAAAAAATATACATAAATAAGTTAAAAAAATGGATTGCTTTGCTTTTCCCTTAGATTTTAGTGGAATTGAACTGAAGGAGCCAAAATAGATTCTGATGTTTTTTGAAGGACTACTCCCATTTTGCTTGGTTGATCCAAACCAAACCAAAAATTGACTCATTCATTGTATTTTCACTTTCTGATCATATGAATGCACTTCCCTACTACTGAGTCAAAATTTCATTTATTCAGACTTTTACTGAATGATATCTATACTTTCAAGAAATTAAAACTTAAATCTGTGATTGACTGATCATGAATCATGAACCTCACAAAGAATGAGCCACAAATTGTATTGTATTATTTGGATGATAGTTATTTATGGTCATGAATTATGATTTGTTTGATCGGGGTGGCAAGGTTACTGATTAGTATGGAGTGAAATAGCCCTTCTTTAGCAAAATCTGTCATATTGTGGTTATATTAACAGAAATGAGTAATATTTATGCATCATGAAGTGGAGTACTTTCTGTTTGGAAAGTATTGATATATAATGCAAGTTCTATAAAGAGATTGCTGGATGCTGTTCCAGGATTTAAGTGAATGGAATCTGATTAGTCTGGAGACTAGAAAGATTTTTGAATAAACCCTTGTGTTGCTAATTCCTGTAGTTTAAAGTTCCTCTTTTGCTGATCTGGTTTTTTTTGGTTTTTTTATTATTGTCAGCTTGCCAGTGTTGATAACCTGTCAAAAGCTTCTGAGCAATCTAATAAATTGCTTGCAGCCTCATTTGCATGGGAAAATTATCTCTGTGCACAATGGCACTGCAATCCTGTTTTGTGAAATGTACTACAAAGATTTTTATTTTCTGGAAACCTAGGATTTCTTTGCAGTTTTTCTGGTTTGCAGACCATATTTAAAGAATAATAAATATAACTTGGATATCTGCAGTAAGAAAGTGTCATCCCTTCCTAGAGTTGTTTTGTTTCTGTTGAACAAAAAAAAAATTCTCTCACACAATGCTTAAAATAACTATATGAGTGGATATGAATCTGGTAGCATACAACCCGTGGTCGCTGGGGGGAGGGGACCGGGACATGGTATGCGGTCTGAATGGTAAGGAATGGTTTTTGGGGTGTTGTATGATATTGAGGGTAGGGATGGGGGAACTGTGAAATACAAATAAAAGAATTGGGAGTGAACCGCGGCTGATGTTCGGTGGCTGGTACTATGTACTCATGACCTTTGGTTTGTACTGGTTACTATGTATACTGTTTATACCTGCAGTGCCGGTTTCACCTTTTGTCGCTGTTTCTTCCCAATAAAGAAAAATTATTTTGAAAAAAAAAATAACTATATGGGTTTGGATTTTCTCAATGACAGCTTACTCAAACCTGGTATTAATAATGTTTTCACAATAATAAGATTGTTTTATATAAACCTTTGTTGCTTTTTCTTACAATTTAAAGAATACTCAATTATTTACAAAAGACATATGTGATGCATTGTAATTATTAATTTAAGAACAAATTTGAAATGTTCTACTGTATTTTCTATGAAAAATAGACTAGAATTCAAACCTAAATTAATAAATATAAATCCATTTTAAATATAATTAAGTGCAATATTTCTGTATGGATTTAAGAACATAAGAATAAAAGAATTGCCATACTGGCACAGACCAAGGGACCATCATGCCCAACATCCTGTCTCCAACAAAAGCCAAGCCTAGTTACAAATACCTGGCAAAACCCCAAAGAGTAAAAAGATCCCATATTGTTAACAATCAGCAATAAGTAATGATTTTCCCCAAGTCCACCTGGCCAATAACAGTTTATGAACTTCTCCTCCAGGAACTTGTCCAAACCTTTTCTAATCCCAGCTACACTAAATGCCTTAACCGTAATGTATTCCAGAGATTAATGGTATATTGAATGAAAAATAATTTTTACTTTTTGTTTTAAATGTACTACTTGCTAACTTCATAGAGTGTCCCCTAGTCTTATTTTTTGAAAGAATAAATAACTAATATACATTTATTCATTCTAATCCACTCATGATTTTATAAACCCATATCATATCTCTCCTCAGTTGTTTCTTTTCTAAGCTGAACAGTCCTAACCTCTTTATCCTTTCCAAATAGGGAGCAGTTCCATCTCTTTTATCATTTTTGGCATCCTTCTCTATATCTTTTCCAGTTCAAAATATCTTTTTTTGAGATGTAGTGAATAGAATTGCACACTGTACTGTAGATTAAGTCTCAACATGGAGTGATACAGAGGTATTATGACATTCTCTATTTTATTTTCCATTCCTAATAATTCCTAAAATCCTGTTTGTTTTTATGACTGCTGTCACACACTGAGCCAAGGATTTCAATGTAATATCAACTATGATACTGAGATCTTTTTCCTGTGTGGTAACCCCTATTGTGTTACCTAACATTCAGGCCGATATAGTAAGGAGCAATAGGAAGAGCTGCGTTAGTGCCGGGCGCACCCGCGTTTGCCGCACGCACAGTCCTGCTCACCTACCGCTCGATACTGTATTTAAATAGCTTGCAAATGCAAGCCGCGTCCAAGAAGCGTCCATGAAGCGTTAGGCCCGTGCAATCCATTTTACTGTAAGAGCAATCGTAAAACCAATTTTAAAGAAGAAAAACAGCGACCCACTTAACCTGAGCAACTACAGACCTGTATCAAACCTACCCTTAATTGCAAAATTAATAGAAAAAACTATACAAAAGCAACTAGCGGAACACCTAGGTAGCAATAACATCCTATATCCCTCACAGCATGGATTTCGAAAACACTATAGCACAGAGACACTCCTACTGGCGCTGACAGACAACATCATGAGGGGATTTGATAACGGTAAGCATTACATTCTAGTGATGCTAGATCTCTCAGCAGCTTTTGATACTGTAAATCACAACATACTTTTAAATAGACTATAAGAAATAGGATTAGTCAACAAAACAATCAGCTGGTTTAGATCATATCTAAGCAACAGATATTTTCAAGTTCAAATCAAAGATTCTATGTCAGAAAAAATAGACATTCACACAGGAGTACCACAGGGATCCGCCCTGTCTGCTACACTTTTCAACATATACCTGCTACCCTTATGCCACCTGCTAGCTGGCCTGGGAATCACTCACTATATATATGTGGACGATATTCAAGTTATATTACCCATTGATGATACAATTGAGAAAACACTAAACATAGCGAACATGTATCTAGACATTATCAAACAACTATTAAACCAAATGGAGCTAGTAATTAATATAGAGAAGACAGAATTCCTTCATTTAGAAAGAAAAAAAAAAACATGGAGATCACACACAACCCAATCACACTCAATAACAACAAACAAATAATACTTGCAGAGAAAGTACGGAATCTAGGAGTAATAATCAACACAGAACTAAGCTTAAAACAACATATATCCATAAAATAAAGGAAGGATACGCCAAACTCATGGTCCTCAGAAAACTTAAACCACTTCTAACAACTGCCAACTTTCTATCAGTACTACAAGCGCAAATATTTGCAAGCACTGATTATTGCAATACCCTTTTACTAGGTTTACCATACAGCTCCATAAGACCACTACAAATCTTGCAGAACGCAGCTGCAAGAATATTAACTGGAAAAAGAAAAAGAGACCAAATTACTGAAACACTGGCTGAGTTACACTGGCTTCCCATTGAATAAAGAATACAGTACAAAACACTTTGCACCATACACAAATTAATACACAACGAAAACGCAGACTGGCTCAACACAGCCCTTCGCGTACACATCCCCAACAGAAACCTAAGATCAGCCAACAAAGCACTTCTAACTATTCCATCAGTCAAAACAGCAAGACTAACCCAGGTAAGATAAATGGCGTTATCCTTAGCGGGACCCATACTATGGAACTCCATGCCCTTGGAACTAAGGCTACAAAGAGAAAACAAAACATTTAGAAAAAATCTAAAAACTTGGCTCTTTAAACAAGCTTTTCAAAAAGAGAAGGGAGAATAGAAACCAGGGAAGTGCAAGGTACAAACAATGAACACCCACACAAACAGTAAGGGTGTAGTTTTTAATAGAACTCATCACTAAAGGATAAGTTACAATTATAGAATGAGTCTTAGACTCAAAACTGCTATAGAATTGACCTGGACATGATGTTGGACACATTCATTCAACAACTAACATTAATTAAAAACTATGTTACCGAACCTTATGGCACCTGTGTAAACTGATAGATTTTAATAGCATTACTTTTAAGTGCCTTACTGTAGACCATAGTGACGGTACCTACCTTAACGACGGTATAGAAAAAGATTTAAATAAATAAATAAATAGAGCGCTATACAGCGCCTATACAGTATACTGGGTGCGCTGGTACCTGTCATTTCAAATGTCATTTCAAATGACATTGGAAATGACAGGTAACAGGAAGTGGATGGTCCTCTCTCCCTCCCTCCCGAAGCAAGGCGCAGGGCGAAAGTTAAAACAAAAGGGAATAAAGTGTGATAAAAGTAAACTTACTGGCGGGAGCTGGCGAGTGCACATTCGTCGAGGTGGGAGCCGGCGGGCGCGCATTCTTCGGGGCGGGAGCCGGCGGGCGCTCATTCATCGAGGCGGGAGCAGGCGGGTGAGCATTCTTCGAGGTGGAGGGAGCCGGCGGCGAAAGCAGCCTCCAACAGCCCCCGCCGGCGGTGAATGAATGCACGCCTGTATACGCCTGTGCAATTGGGATGCTCAAGGCTTGAATCACGACGTTTGGCGTCACGGCGTGTGACATCGGCGTTCGCTAATACGCTGCCTTGAGCGCCCAAATTGCATTCATTCACCTTCGCCGGCGGGGTGAATGTGCGCCGGCCTCGGTGAATGCGCTGGCCTCAGTGAATGCGCACCCGCCGGCTCCCTCCTCGACGAATGTGCGCCCGCCAGCTCCTGCCAGTAAGTTTACTTTTATCACACTTTATTCCCTTTTGTTTTAACCCAGCTTCATGCAAGGAACAGAAGTTGCAATTGTTCCTGCCATTAAGAAACTCGTTTGCAAGAAGAAAGGAAACTTTTTTTTTGCAAGACTGGGGCAGATCTGGGTTGCAGCTCCGGAGAGTCCGGGGGGATTGGCCCGTCAATTTGAGAGGACTGGGGCTGCCCCAGAGACCGGCACCCATGGACACATGCTGTGATGCCAAACGTCGTGACGTTACGTCTTGAGCGGCCAATTGCACGCACAGGGGCCGCTTTCCCCCGTGCAGGCGTCCATCTTCGCCGGGAGGCAGGGGAGCCACGATCCGTTCCTGCTGATGGCTGGAGGGCTGCAAAAAAAAGTAAGTCGCGCAGCGGAAGGCAGGAGAGGTCCGATGTCCGGAGGGGGCTGCAAAAAGTAAGTTGCTTCGCTGCTTCACACTGTCAGTGTCTCTTCTTCCCTCCTCCCGAAGCAGGGCGCGAAAAGCAGCGGCCGGAAAGTGAGTAGAATGCGGGTTAGGAGCGGGGTAAATGCGGCCGCACTTTACTGGATAGACCTGTGTATAACTACAGTATGGATTACTTTTCCCTATCTGCATCATTTTGCACAAGTCCATATTAAATTAAATCTGTCATTTAGATGCCTGGTTTTCCAGTCTCAAAGGTTCCTCCTACAATTTTTCACAATCTGCTTGCAATTTAACAACGCAAAATAATGTTGTGTCAACTGCAAATTTGATCACCTCACTTCTCATTCCTCTTTCAAGATCATTTATAAAAATATTAAAAAGCACCAGTCTCAGTACAAATTCCTGAGGCACTCTACTCTTCTCCACTGAGAAAAATGATCATTTAGTCCTACTCTCTGTTTCCTATCTTTTAACCAGTTTGCAATCCATAACAGGACATTGCTTCCTATCCATGACTATTTAATCTTCTCAGGAGTCTCTCATGAGGCACTTTGTCAAATGTCTTCTGAAAATCCAAATACACTATGGGGTAGATTTTAAAAGAGTTATGCGCATAAGGTAAGCGTGTAACCCTTTTAAAATGCCCCTGCGCGTGCCAAGCCTATTTTGCATAGGCTCGGTGGCACGCACAAGCCCCGGGATGCGCGTAAGTCCCGGGGCTTCGCTAGGGGGCGTGTCGGGTGGGCGGTGCGATGTTTGGGGCATTCTGGGGGGCATGTCGTGGACATGGTGCTGGCCCGGGGGCATTCCGGGGGTGCGGCCGAGGCCTTCGGAACAGCCCCCGGGTCGGGAGATGGCGCACCAGCAGCCCGCTGGCACACGTGAGTTACACCTGCCAGAGGCAGGCGTAATTTTTACAACAACGGTAAGGGGGGGGTTACGATAGGGCCAGGGGTATGGGTTAGGAAGGGGAAGGGAGGGGAAGGTGTGGGGGGTGGAAGGAAAGTTCCCTCCGAGGCCGCTCCGATTTCAGAGCGGCCTCGGAGGGTGCGTATCTTATAAAATCCAGCTTACCTTTGATTGCGCCTGGTGCGCAAACAAAAGTACGTGCGCGCGCTGTTTTTTAAAATGTACCCCTATATCTACTGGCTCACAATTATCTACATGTTTTATTAACCCCTTTAAAAAATGTAGCAGATTGGTAATGCAAGATTTCCCTTGTGAAAATCCATGCTGCCTGTGTCCCATTAAAAAAATTACTTTCTGTATGTTTTGTGATTCTTTAGAATAGTTTCCATGATTTTTCCCAGCACTGAAATCAGACTCACCTGTCTATTGTTTCCCGGATGACCAGTGGAGTCAATTTAAAGACTGTGGTCATATTGGCTACTCTCCAATATTCGGGTAGAATGGATAATTTTAATGATAGGTTAAAAATTAGGGATGTGAATCGTTTTTCTGATGATTGAAAATATCATACGATATGGATGGCCCGCGCCATTTTTAAAGATGGCTTGGGCCATCCATTGTTCCTACCATGTCACAGGGGCTGGCCAATGGCACAGATACCCTGTCACATGCTAAGGGCAAAGGGCCATCGGCGCCATTTTGATTAGTGGCAGCCAACGGCTCGAGAGCGGGAAATTGCTCCCGGGACCCTCACTGGACCACCAGGTACTTTAAAAAAGTTTTTTTTTGGGGGGTCAGGAAGGTGGGGGAAGCTAAAGGATGTGTTTTAAAGGGTAGGGGTGGTTTTTTTGTTTATCAGCTCGGGTGCATTGTTTTTTTGGGGATAGATTTTGGCATTCCAACATGATGTAATATTTTTGGTGAATATATTTTGTAGAATTGTTTTTCCCCTGATGAAGCCATGAGGGTGGAACAAGGGCCCCTTGTAGGGAGCTATCGGGAGCCATCATATGGAGTAATGGGGTATCCGAATCTTGGAATGACGATCATTTTGTGAAATAGTCGATTGATGTTTTCACTTTCAGCAGAGAATTGTGAAGGAGTGAACTTTCTAAGTGATGAATATTTAAGCAGTGCAATTATGAAGATGCCATGAAACTGTAATTTGATTAATATTTTGTTACAAAGGATGGTGAAGAAGTGTAAGATTTTTGAGAATGGAAAAGATGTAACAACTATTTTGTGAACACTATTTGAAGAAATGAAAGGCTTCTTGAGGATGAAAAAATGTAATAACCATTCTGTGACAATTAGTTGATGAACATTGTACAAAATTACAGTTTTTCTTTATGTGTATGATTGATATAATAATTTTCTGGTGAAAATTATCTGATGAATATTGGATGAAACTAGTTTTGATTATGTATACAAGTATTAGTATGGCATGGTTTTAATGAATGAGTGGGAATGAGTGGTATGTATGTATGAGGTAATTTTTTAAGTGATGTTTTAGTAAATAAAAGTTGACTCTCATTTATGTGTGTTGTGTATTTTGGGTTACAAATATTTCCATCGATTCTGATAGAAATATTAAATTACTGCTGGAGTTCTTGCTATACTTCCCCTTAATAGCATGATTTCCTCTTAACTGACCCAAAATTGCTACATTGGTTCCTGGCGCAAGGTAACAATCAAGAGGAGGAGTTAGAAAAAGAAAGCTCCAAGATCATATTTTTATCAGATTCTTTGTCCTGAAATATTTACAGCCTGATAATATTCTAAAAATGCAATATATTAATAATCATTACAGTAAAAGTGTTTTGATTTGATTTCACACTTTTCCCTACATACCTCAAAGTGAGTTATCACTATAAATAGTTCAATACAAATACAATATTAAAATGGAACAAAGAACCCCTGAGAAATCCACAACAGAAAGTCCAGGAAAAAAACAGTAAACCCTGACCTTGTGTGTTAGCTTCTAAAAGCCTTGTTCATATATAGAATAGTGCCTTTCAACCAAATATGATCTCACTGCACTTTACGATTTAGTGCTGCAAAAATATGCATATATTCACAACTGGGATAAAATCAAGAAAGCACAATCTGATATTTGACTGACAGTTTCCAAAGGAATGCCCGGCAAATGAAAAATATTATTATTACTGTTCTCTAATTATAGTTGGTAATTTGAGGCACAGAATGCTAAACCAAAGTCACACACAGTTAGTGGTAAAGGAGAGCTCAACTTAACCTCCAGGAACTTTCCTTAATTGTAGTGCAATTCTAATCTGAAACTAGCTCATTTTCTTTTTTATACCACTATTTTAACATTTGATAAATAAAATTGGCTTTGTATAATTTATGATATCCTCATTATTCTCTGTAAAAATAATTTTTGAATTGAATTAGTATAAATGCTGCTTTAATTAACTGGGTAATTTTCAATAGTGTGCATAAATTAACACATGCAAGCATAAGTAGGTGCATCTAATGTTAAGTCAGTACTTTATAAATTGCAGTAGGAACCACACAGTATATAAAATAGCTCTGATCTCGTCCTTGAAAGTACACATATATGTTTCGGTATGCACTTTTTAAAATGTAGGGATCCACATTGATTGTATTCCTAGTTTATTAAAGTGCATTCATATATTTTATGTGCAAAATAATTGTAAAATGAATGTAATAGCCTTCACTTTATGCATGGCGGTAGATATTTTATAAAGGTGGCTGATGTATGTGCACACCTTGCTTATGAAAATACTTTCTTGTGCATGTACTTCCAAGCATCAGTTCACTGAAATTTCTATCAATTCATCCAGACTTCCACCACTTGCCCCAGATTCCACCTCCAAAACTACAGACAAAAGAGAAGTCAGATTTAATTTCTGTGGTTTTATTAGCAGTAAAAAGGCATGCCCACATTTGATGATGTAGTCATACACTCCAGATCTAAAATACACTAGTGTGTATGTATTTTCTGACCCCCCCCTCTGAAATGCCCTTGCAATGCCCTTGAAACACTGTCTTTCTTTATCACATCATTTTCCACAAGGAAGCATCTATACATACGCACTTCAAGCCTTCTGAAAATGTGCTTGACTCTCACAAAGCTTCTTACATGTATATATGCTAATTTTATGGGCACAAGCCCTACATAAGACTTTGAAAATTTACCCCTAAATGATTAATTTCTTAGGGACCTGATTTTCAAGTAGGACTAATTGTTGCATTGGAGGTGGACCCTTGGGCCGAGGTGGGGTTGATGCAACCCATAGGTAGGGACCTATGGGTCCCCACCATCAGCAGGTGGAGTGGGCTGATAGACAGAGGCCGCTGGAGCTTCACCTATACCAGCCCTCATTCTCCACGGCTTGAGCCTTTGGGTGCCAGGGCCGGCAGGACTTACGTGGGCCTCTGTGTGTAGTCGAGGTGAGAGTCGGTTCAGCCCAAATAGCAGGTGTGAGATGGTACAGTCTTATTCTGGACGGAGTAGTGTCCTGGAAACTTGAGCGCCAATGGAACAGAGGCAGACAAGATGTGATCGAGCAAGAGCAGGCCGAAGCCTGAGTAAACCATATCCAGGGAGTAAGTTGGAGAAGTGTCGAAGAGCAGGCTTGAGTCAGGGCTGGCGGCATTCCGAAAGCAGTGGCAAGCAAGGCTGAGGTCTGATTACAGAGATAGTCAATGGCGTAGTCAAGCAAAGCAGAGGTCTGGGTCTGGAGATAGGCAATAGCATAGTCAGGCAAAGCAGAGGTCTGGGTCTGGAGAGAATCAATGGCGTGGCCAGGTGAAGCAAAGGTCTGGGCTTGGAGAGAATCAATGGCATAGTCAGGTGAAGCAAAGTTCCGGGCTTGGAGAGAATCAATGGTGTGGACAAGCAAAGTCAAAGTCCGAGTAGTCAATCCAAGGAATGAAGCAAGGTAGGAACAAGGAGACAGGAACCAGGAACATCGAGGAGCAGGAACATAGAGATGAGATGAATTTCTAGGAGGCAACAAGTTCTCAACCAGCGAGGAGACCTGTTGCAAAGGCAATGCTAGGGAGCAGAGCCTGAGAATAAATCTGTAGCTGGGTTGATGTCATCATCCGGGGCCGCGGCTAGTTTCCCGCCGCGGTCCCTACTTAAACATTAATGGTGCGCACGCGCACCCCTAGGGAGGGGTGTGGCACGAGAAGCAGTGTCTCTCTGGAAGCCACACGGAGAGGCCTGTCGAGAAGTGGTGGCAGGACCAGGAATGCCAGGGAGTGCAGCAGGGCCGGAGGCACTGGGAAGGCCCGAGGACGAAGCTGATGGCCCACCACCACCAGCGAGGAGGAACCAGAAGCTGGAGTCACTGTAGAAAGGTGAGGGGGCTGTGCCATGGGTCTGCCTCGGCCAGCGTGCATAACACTAATCCAATTATCTAGCAGTCACTGAACATGCTCACCTTCTACAGTCACTAAATAGATAAGTCACTTATCCATCTATCTATTAGGCAGACAAATTTGAGGGCAGGCAGTGAGTGGATTGGTGCAATGATAGTTACCCAGATAACTTATATGGCTAAGTAGAAATATTGATAATTAGCCAGATAATTTGTCTGTTTAAGTTAGAACTCCTCAATAGTAGGTCTAAACTTTGATTGATATATCATAACTTACTTATCCGGCTAAGTTGCAAAATATATGCAGATATTTAGCCAAAAGAACATAAGAAAATGCCATGCTGGGTCAGACCAAGGGTCCATCAAGCCTAGCATCCTGTTTTCAACAGTGGCCAATCCAGGCCATAAGAACCTGGCAAGTACCCAAAAACTAAGTAGCAGTGGCTATTCTCTAAGTGAACTTAATAGCAGGTAATGGACTTCTCCTCCAAGAACTTATCCAATCCTTTTTTAAACACAGCTATACTAACGGCACTAACCACATCCTCTGGCAACAAATTCCAGAGTTTAATTGTGCATTGAGTAAAAAAGAACTTTCTCCAATTAGTTTTAAATGTGCCCAATGCTAACTTCATGGAGTGCCCCCTAGTCTTTCTACTATCCGAAAGAGTAAATAACTGATTCACATCTACCCGTTCTAGACCTCTCATGATTTTAAACATCTCTATCATATCCCCCCTCAGTCGTCTCTTCTCCAAGCTGAAAAGTCCTAACCTCTTTAGTCTTTCCTCATAGGGGAGTTGTTCCATTCCCCTTATTAGGGATGTGAATCGTTTTTCAACGATTAAAATTATCGTCCGATAATGTTTATATCGTCTTAAATCGTTATAGAACACGATACAATAGAAATTCTAACGATTTATCGTTAAAAATCGTTAAATCGTGTTAGTGCGCACTAACTCGAGTTAGTGCGCACTAACTCCCCGTTAGTGCGCACTAACTCGATTTAGTGCGCACTAACTGAAAATGATACAAATAAACACTTTCCAGGTCACTGAAGGTCAGTTAGGAATGAATATGTGTTCCTATTGGCTGGCTGCCCTCTTATCTATTGATGTTACCACTGAGGTGATGGTTGGGGGGATGGGAAATGGAACTGGAAACTAACGAACACCAACAGAAAATGAAACAAAGTGTTCACACTTCCCAGGTCAGTAAAGGTCACTTAGGAATGAATATGTATGTATGTATTCCTATTGGCTGGCTGTGCTCTTATCTATTGATGTTACCAATATGGTTGGGGGGATGTGAAATGGAAACAGTTGGAAGCTTGACAAAAAAAGTAATGTAATGATCAGCACTCACCTGACTAGAACTTGTTTGTTTATTATTTTTGTTAGCAGGCACCTGAAATGCTAGTGCATGTTGAATTTGCCAATCACTGTGCATTTTAGAAAGGTGGTCCTGGCTGGAACTGTACACAGTTCAAATATATGTAATTGATTGTTGGTAAGTGTATTTTTTAAGTAGCCACACTGGCACCAGTATGTTTACTTTTCCTCCTACTTAACTCACTAGCTCAGCTTTGTAAGAAGGGCTTCTCTGCTTGTGTGTTGTTTTTGTTTGGTGTGAGGAGAGCAGAAACATCAGATCTTTATTCAATCTACTACAGTCATCTCTTACAGTGCCCTATCCTTATTAATACCAGGAGTGTTGTGATCTTCCTGCACACAGTGCCCTAACCCTGATACCAGTCTGAGACAGCTCCCTCCCTGCATTACTAGTGAGAGGCTGGCTTCACAGACAGGGGGGAGCTGCCTGACCCTCACTCCTGACTTCCCCCATGTCCCAGCTAGTGAATGGTGTGTGGGTGAGGGGGGGGGGGGAGGATGGTGAAGTCTGAGACAGCTCCCTCCCTGCATTACTAGTGAGAGGCTGGCTTCACAGACAGGGGGGAGCTGCCTGACCCTCACTCCTGACTTCCCCCATGTCCCAGCTAGTGAATGGTGTGTGGGTGAGGGGGGGGGGGGAGGATGGTGAAGTCTGAGACAGCTCCCTCCCTGCATTACTAGTGAGAGGCTGGCTTCACAGACAGGGGGGAGCTGCCTGACCCTCACTCCTGACTTCCCCCATGTCCCAGCTAGTGAATGGTGTGTGGGTGAGGGGGGGGGGGGGGGAGGATGGTGAAGTCTGAGACAGCTCCCTCCCTGCATTACTAGTGAGAGGCTGGCTTCACAGACAGGGGGGAGCTGCCTGACCCTCACTCCTGACTTCCCCCATGTCCCAGCTAGTGAATGGTGTGTGGGTGAGGGGGGGGGGGAGGATGGTGAAGTCTGAGACAGCTCCCTCCCTGCATTACTAGTGAGAGGCTGGCTTCACAGACAGGGGGGAGCTGCCTGACCCTCACTCCTGACTTCCCCCATGTCCCAGCTAGTGAATGGTGTGTGGGTGAGGGGGGGGGGGAGGATGGTGAAGTCTGAGACAGCTCCCTCCCTGCATTACTAGTGAGAGGCTGGCTTCACAGACAGGGGGGAGCTGCCTGACCCTCACTCCTGACTTCCCCCATGTCCCAGCTAGTGAATGGTGTGTGGGTGAGGGGGGGGGGGAGGATGGTGAAGTCTGAGACAGCTCCCTCCCTGCATTACTAGTGAGAGGCTGGCTTCACAGACAGGGGGGAGCTGCCTGACCCTCACTCCTGACTTCCCCCATGTCCCAGCTAGTGAATGGTGTGTGGGTGAGGGGGGGGGGGGGGGGAGGATGGTGAAGTCTGAGACAGCTCCCTCCCTGCATTACTAGTGAGAGGCTGGCTTCACAGACAGGGGGGAGCTGCCTGACCCTCACTCCTGACTTCCCCCATGTCCCAGCTAGTGAATGGTGTGTGGGTGAGGGGGGGGGGAGGATGGTGAAGTCTGAGACAGCTCCCTCCCTGCATTACTAGTGAGAGGCTGGCTTCACAGACAGGGGGGAGCTGCCTGACCCTCACTCCTGACTTCCCCCATGTCCCAGCTAGTGAATGGTGTGTGGGTGAGGGGGGGGGGGAGGATGGTGAAGTCTGAGACAGCTCCCTCCCTGCATTACTAGTGAGAGGCTGGCTTCACAGACAGGGGGGAGCTGCCTGACCCTCACTCCTGACTTCCCCCATGTCCCAGCTAGTGAATGGTGTGTGGGTGAGGGGGGGGGGGGAGGATGGTGAAGTCTGAGACAGCTCCCTCCCTGCATTACTAGTGAGAGGCTGGCTTCACAGACAGGGGGGAGCTGCCTGACCCTCACTCCTGACTTCCCCCATGTCCCAGCTAGTGAATGGTGTGTGGGTGAGGGGGGGGGGGGAGGATGGTGAATTCTGAGACAGCTCCCTCCCTGCATTACTAGTGAGAGGCTGGCTTCACAGACAGGGGGGAGCTGCCTGACCCTCACTCCTCCGGGGTATTGTGATCTTCCTGCACACAGTGCCCTATCCCTGATACCAGGGGTGTTGTGATCTTCCTGCATGCAGTGCCCTATCCCTATTAATACCAGGAGTGTTGTGATCTTCCTGCATGCAGTGCCCTATCCCTATTAATACCAGGAGTGTTGTGATCTTCCTGCATGCAGTGCCCTATCCCTGATACCGGGATGTGTGCAAGAAGATCACAACACCCCCGGTATCAGGAATAGGGCACTGTGTGCAGGAAGATCACAACACCCCCAGTATCAGGAATAGGGCACTGTGTGCAGGAAGATCACAACACCCCTGGTATTAGGGATAGGGCACTGTGTGCAGGAAGATCACAACACTCCTGGTATTAATAGGGATAGGGCACTGTGTGCAGGAAGATCACAATACCCCTGGTATCAGGGTAAGGGCACAAGTTCTAGTCACATTGACTGATCACATTACTTGTTTTGTCAAGCTACCAACTGTTTCCATTTCCCATCCCCCACATACTGTCAGTAGGAAACTTGGTAACATGAATAAATAAGAGGGCAGCCAATAGGAATACATATTCATTCCTAAACTGACCTTAACTGACCTGAAAAGTGTCAAATTGTATCATTTTCAGTTAGTGCGCACTAACTCCCAGTTAGTGCGCACTAACTCCCGTTAGTGCGCACTAACTCGAGTTAGTGCGCACTAATCGGAAAAAACGATTTTTAACAATTTTTTAACTAAAAAATCGTGCCTAAGACGATTTTCTTGCCCTGCCACACGATTTCTATCGTTAAGACGATATGGAAAACGATTCACATCCCTACCCCTTATCATTTTGGTAGCCCTTCTCTGTACCTTCTCCATCACAATTATATCTTTTTTGAGATGCGGTGACCAGAATTGTACACAGTATTCAAGGTGCGGACTCACCATGGAGCGATACAGAGTCATTATGACATTTTTCGTTTTATTCACCATTCCCTTTCTAATAATTCCCAACATTCTGTTTGCTTTTTTGATTGCCGCAGCACACTGAACCAACAATTTCAATGTGTTATCCACTATGACACCTAGATCTCTTTCTTGGGTTGTAGCACCTAATATGGAACCCAACATTGTGTAATTATAGCATGGGTTATTTTTCCCTATATGCATCACCTTGCACTTATCCACATTCAATTTCATCTGCCATTTGGATGCCCAATTTTCCAGTCTCACAAGGTCTTCCTGCAATTTATCACAATCTGCTTGTGATTTAACTACTCTGAACAATTTTGTGTCATCTGCAAATTTGATTATCTCACTCGTCATATTTCTTTCCAGATCATTTATAAATATATTGAAAAGTAAGGGTCCCAATTCAGATCCCTGAGGCACTCCACTGTCCACTCCCTTCCACTGAGAAAATTGCCCATTTAATCCTACTCTCTGTTTCCTGTCTTTTAGCCAGTTTGCAATCCACGAAAGGACATCGCCACCTATCCCATGACTTTTTACTTTTCCTAGAAGCCTCTCATGAGGAACTTTGTCAAACGCCTTCTGAAAATCCAAGTTTACTATATCTACCGGTTCACCTTTATCCACATGTTTATTAACTCCTTCAAAAAAGTGAAGCAGATTTGTGAGGCAAGACTTGCCCTGGGTAAAGCCATGCTGACTTTGTTCCATTAAATCATGTCTTTCTATATGTTCTGTGATTTTGATGTTTAGAACACTTTCCACTATTTTTCCTGGCACTGAAGTCAGGCTAACTGGTCTGTAGTTTCCCGGATCGCCCCTGGAGCCCTTTGTAAATATTGGGGTTACATTTGCTATACTCCAGTCTTCAGGTACAATGGATGATTTTAATGATAAGTTACAAATTTTTACTAATAGGTCTGAAATTTCATTTTTTAGTTCCTTCAGAACTCTGGGGTGTATACCATCCGGTCGAGGTGATTTACTACTCTTCAGTTTGTCAATCAGGCCTACCACATCTTCTAGGTTCACCGTGATTTGATTCAGTCCATCTGAATCATTACCCATGAAAACCTTCTCCATTATGGGTACCTCCCCAACATCCTCTTCAGTAAACACCGAAGCAAAGAAATCATTTAATCTTTCCGCAATGGCCTTATCTTCTCTAAGTGCCCCTTTAACCCCTCTATCATCTAACTGTCCAACTGACTCCCTCACAGGCTTTCTGCTTCGGATATATTTTAAAAAGTTTTTACTGTGAGATTTTGCCTCTAAAGCCAACTTCTTTTCAAATTCTCTCTTAGCCTGTCTTATCAATGTCTTACATTTAACTTGCCAACGTTTATGCTTTATCCCATTTTCTTCTGATGGATCCTTCTTCCAATTTTTTAACCATGCCGGTAATCGTTTTGCATTCTTTCCACCTTTCTTTTTTTTTTTATAATTTAATTTGTATTCAGTTTTCAAACAATATAACAAGAAAATACTTGTAAGGAAATACAGAAAATATATATTATAACATCAAAATTTTCCATACAAACTAGTGTACTTAACTCAATACACATAGATGCATATCAGGAAATAACAAAATTGTATTCATTGGAAAAATGGGGGGAGGAAGAAAAGGAAGAAAACAAAGGAGTACTTAGGAAAAATTATATTAAATTATTGCTGCTGCTTAGGCCTCATAATACTTCTTATCCCCTAAATGGTCTATTTTCCACCCTCCAGGAACTGTCTCAATTGTTCGGGGATAAAAAATATATACGTATTTCCAGCATATTTTACAATACATTTACAAGGTAGTCTCAAAAGGAAACTTGCCCCCTTGGCCAAAACTTCAGGGCGCATCGTAATAAACATTTTCCTCCTCTGTTGGGTAGCCCTAGACAGATCCGGATAGATCCTTACTATGGCTCCCATAAAAGGAGTATTCATATTTTGAAAATATGCTTTCATTATTCTCGATCTATCTGGCTCAGTAAAGAATGAAACAAAGAGAACTGCTCTTTCTGTTATTTCAAAAGTTGAATTCTCCAGATATTGGGTTAAATTATCTAAATCTACCCTGTTCCCCTCATTCGGTAACTGAGAAACTTCTCTTTTTAAAGATAAAAATAATACTTTCTTAATAGCTGATTGAGATTCAACAGGTATCTTTAGTATTTCCCCCTAATATATTTTAAAGGTAAGCATAGGAAGTTCTCCTAGTATTTTTGGGAAATTTACCACTCTTATATTCATTCTCCTTAAATGATTTTCGATTGATTCAATCCTCCTCTGGGCAGTCATGCGTTCTTTTATAAGAGCAATATTAGAATCTTGAAGTTGTTTCACTTTCATTGACATATCTTGAATTGCCACAGTTTGTTCCTGGTAACTTTGTTTTTGATCTTTCTCCACTTTCTCCATTTTTTTATCCATAATCCCCATCTGCTGAGACTGTTCCCTTAAGGTCTGAGCATTGGCCATCATTAGATCCCAGAGGGACTCTAATGTAATGTCCGTTGGTTTTTTAAACTCCCAGGGTAAGGGAGCGACAGTTCCTACCTCCTCCCGTCGTGGCATTACACCCGATGTTCCTGGCATCACATCCTCTGTTCCGGGAAACCCCTTCTCCAGAGTCTCTTGCCTGTATTCCGGGTTAGGCAGGTTGAGCACTCCCGTCCCTGCTCCCTCGGTGCTGGTGGTTCCTCCGCACTGCAGCGTCTCGGCCAACCTCGGGTCGATAAGCACAGCCCCTCCAACACCAGGAAGTGGAGAGCTGCATAACGGCACACGTGGGTCTGGGGGGCTCAAGGTGATCTCGCCTAGCGATAGTCCCGCTCCTCTCGAGATCTCCGCAGCGGCGACTGAAGCCCCCAACTGAGTGCCTTGAACTGCTAAGTCGGTGATAACCCTCTGCCCTGGGCTCGGTAAGTCCAGAGGAAAAACTCTTACTTTGCCCTTCCTCTTGTGCGGCTTGGTTGAAATCGGCTGGGGGAACCCAGTTCTGGAAAAGATTATCGCTAGGTAGTAGAGGAGGGCAGCGACTCAGCGTCTATCAGCGGCGGCTGCCATCTTGACTCCTCCCCCTCCACCTTTCTTAATGTGTGGAATACATCTGGACTGTGCTTCTAGAATGGTATTTAATAACAATGACCACGCCTCTTGGACATTTTTTACTTTTGTAGCTGCTCCTTTCAGTTTTTTTTCTAACAATTTTTCTCATTTTATCAAAGTTTCCCTTTTAAAAGTTTAGCACGAGAGCCTTGGATTTGCACATTGTTCCTCTTCCAGTCATTAAATCAAATTTGATCATATTATGATCACTATTGCCAAGCGGCCCCACCACCGTTACCTCTCTCACCAAGTCCTGTGCTCCACTGAGAATTAGATCTAAAATTGCTCCCTCTCTCATTGGTTCCTGAACCAATTGCCCTATAAAGGTATCATTTATTCCATCCAGGAATGTTATCTCTCTAGCGTGACCCGATGATACATTTACCCAGTCTATATTGGGGTAATTGAAGTCTCCCATTATTACTGCACTACCAATTTGGTTAGCTTCCCTAATTTCTCTTAGCATTTCACTGTCCGTCTCAGCATCTTGACCAGGTGGACGGTAGTATACCCCTATCACTATAGTCTTCCCCGACACACAAGGGATTTCTACCCATAAAGATTCAATTTTGTATTTAGTCTCATGCAGGATGTTTATCCTGTTGGACTCTATGCCATCCCAGACATAAAGTGCCACACCTCCTCCCGAGTGCTCCTCTCTGTCATTGCCATATAATTTGTACCCCGGTATAGCACTGTCGCATTGGTTATCCTCTTTCCACCATGTCTCTGAGATGCCAATTAAGTCTATGTCATCATTTACTGCTATACATTCTAATTCTCCCATCTTACTTCTTAGACTTCTGGCATTAGCATACAAACATTTCAGACTTCTTGCAAGCTGCATGGCCTATATAGTTATGCAGCATGGCACTATTTATCCCCTGCTCACTCCTCTGTTCTCTCTCGTGCCGCCTCCCTACCTCCTGAAGCCCAAGGAGGAGGGTGTGGGTGGTCTTCTATTATCTTGGCCTGACTATCAGCCCATCCCTACTTTTTTTTTTTAATTTTTTAATTTATAACGTGGCTTAACAGCACCTGCCTCTCTGAGCCACTCCCTGAGCCAACCAATCCCATCCTCCCAGGGCCTTCCAATCCCATCCTCCCAGGGCTCTCCCGTCCCAGCATCTCACTTCCAAAATTGGGAAATCCGTGCCGCAAGCCTGGCAAGCATAAAAACCATTTCACAATATTTTCCTTTATTTATTTATTTATTTACTTAAACATTAATGGTGCGCACGCGCACCCCTAGGGAGGGGTGTGGCGCGAGAAGCAGTATCTCTCTGGAAGCCACACGGAGAGGCCCCGGATATTGCATTCTTAATCAGTAAGTTGCAAGTAGTATTGTGGTGCTGGTAGGGTTATATCAGAAATTCATCCCTAATTTTGTGACAATTGTCAACTCACCAATTGATCTGATCAAGAGCATAACACCCAACAAGCTGCTTTGGACAGAGAACTTGGAGAAAGCATTTCAATCTTAAAGAGACATCTGTGTAAAGATCCAACATTTTATGACATGTATTTTGCATGATAATTTCAACTACAGATGAATACATCTGTAGTAGGGTTGGGATTAGTATTATGTCAAAAGAAAAAATGGAGGGGAAGAGGCAAAGACAACTTTTGGGGTGAGAGAGGAGGCAAGGCAGGGTCTGGATTCTAGGGAGGGAAAGGATGGATGCAAGGCAAGGTCAGAATATGGGAAGTGTAGGAACTGGATCTGGAGTGAGTTCAGGAGTTGAAGCTGGATTGTAGGCAAAATCAGGATAGCAATACACACTACAAAGCAGGAGTGCCTGTTGCTGCACTGACTGAATAGCGAGAGGGGTTTAAATGGTCCCCAATGTCACCAGTGAGTGCCGCTAGAGGTTCCTCCATTCATGAATTGAAAACATTCAAAATTGACTCCTTCATCAGTTCCTCACAAAAGACTTATAAATAAATTGTGCGCCCGTGGTCTGGATTCTAGAGTGACTGACTGAGTTACAAACTGGCTTAGTGAGAGGCAACAAAGGGTAGTGGTAAATGGAGATTTCTCTGAGGAGGGAGGTTGTTACTAGCAGTGAGCCTCAGAGCTCTGTCCTTGGACCGGTTCAATATTTTTGTGAACAACTTAACAGAAGGGTTGTAGGAATGGTTTGTCTTTTTGCTGATGATGCCAAAATCTGTAATTGTTTCCATGCTTAGAAGGTGAACCTTTTTCAGTGGAAAAGAGGATCTAAAATGAGGGAATATGAGATGAGGTTGAAAGGGAGTAGACTCAGGAGTAATCTTAGTAAATATTTCTTTACAGAGAGGGTAGAGGATGTGTGGATCAGCCTCCCAGTGGAAGTGGTAGAGATAAAGACAATATCTGAATTCAAGAAAGCATGGGATAAATGCAGGGGATGAGAATTATAATGTGAAATTAATTGGATGGATGGACAGACTGTATGGGTTATATGGCTTTCTTTTCTGCCATCATATTTATATGCTTCTAATGCATTTGGGTAAAACAAATGCATGCCCCTAGTGTGGTACGCTTTTATGAGGAAAATATATGAAAGCTTATATCCAGTAAGATGAGTTGTTCTTATAGCCAGTAAGGAAAAGGCAGAAGCTGGACCCCCAAGGAAGAACTGGTGAAAAAGGTACAAAGAAAGTTGAACCAAAAATATAGGGGAGATGAATAGTGTATCCCTGGTATGGAGTTAAGGGAGAGGGCAAGGTTGAGCACCACCCAAGTCAGTTCCACCCTACTAGGCCCTTAAGAGAAGAAGCAGATGCAACAGAACTTGTTGAAGTCCATGGAAATAGTGTAACATTGAGAGTCCCAAACAAATGTGGACATTTGTAAAGCTAAGTGATAAATTAGCAGCTCACGGGATGCCCCACGAGCTGCCTCACTCACCCCAGATGCCGACCAAATTCAAAGACTCCTTCCTGCATCAGGGATGCTGCCACTACTGCCTCCTTCCATTGTGCTGCTCTGGCTCCTAGCTTTGCCATTGCCAAAGTAGTATTATAGATTAACGAGACCTCATACGTGTGGCGGGCTTTTCAAACACAAGCACTGCTGCCACTATTAGAAAGGAATGCGGTGATGTTAATAGCTTTTGCACCGTCTTAATGTTATAATCATTGGTCTCACAGAGGAAATGGGTATGTAACCGTAACTTATGTCAGTTTACAAAGCAGTAAAGGTTTTTTTCACTTATTGTAGCATGGTGTTGCAGATGGGGTGTAACACTGGCTCTGGCCCGACACGGCTCGTGTTTCTGTGAACCTTCTTCAGGGGCCGCTCAATGCCATTGCTAGAATGTAATAAAAACAATTTAAGAAACACCAAGTAGGAATATCTTCGACGCAAACCATGGCTACTTGATACCTACGGTTCCCAATACTGCCAACCGGTTCCGCTACTAGGCTGCAAATGTGTTCGGGCAGCAGGATCCGCCATCTTACCTCAGGTGGTTATGTACCTACCACGATGGGCGGAGACGATAGATAGTGACGTCAGAGCAGCTGACATGACGTGTCAGAAACACTAAATGAGCGAGGACCACTCAACAGAATCGTTAAGACCAAATGGGGATTGTGCCATCAGAGTGTAAATCCACCATTGTTCCCGAACGTTTAAATATTGATCGGAATCCCCTCCATGTGGATTGGGGGATATCTGTTCAAGAATCGTCCATCGGAGCTGGTCAAAACTGTGTCCCAAAAGGGTGCAGTGATTCACCATGGGCGCCTCCAAATTGACTGTGTTGAGACGGCTGCGATGTTCAAACAGCCGTGTTTTAATTTTTCTGCGGGTGCGTCCGACATAAAGAAGTTGACAGGGGCATTGAATAAGGTACACCACCCATGAGGAATCACAGGTCGTGATAGATCTTTTGTGATATATGTGACCGGTTTGAGGGTGTTGCCAGGAGGATCCCTCCATAGTAATAGAGCACATGTCACATTTGCCACAGCAGGTATGATTGCCTGGAAGTCCGGTGTTGGTACGTTGGGTAACAGATGCATGTACTATTTGATCTCGTAGATTTTTACTCCGCTGATATGCAAACATGGGTGGTTCTGCAAAAATCGGGTGTAATTGGAGAATGTGCCAATGTCTTTGAATACTTTGCATGATGAGATACGATTTATCTGTATGAGTGAGCACACAGATATCAGAGGTTACAGGTTCTCAGGTTTTATAATTCAACAGGGCTGCACGGGGAGAATGCCATGCTCTTTTGTATGCCTTGTACACCGCATTGTAAGGGTAGCCCCTTGTGAAAAATCTTTCTGTTAGTATGCCTGCTTGATATTTAAAATCATTGTCTGTGGAGCACAAGCGTCTAAGCCGGAAATATTGGCTCACTGGTAGGCCTTGTTTAAATGCTCTTGGGTGGAAGCTGTGGTATCTAAGTAGATTGTTTCTCTCTGTTTCTTTACGATAGATGGATGTGTGTAAGTGTGAATTTTGAATGGTGAGCGAAATGTCTAGAAATGTTATATGCGTGGTGCTGTGATGTGTGGTGAATTGAAGGTCACTGTCTATGGTATTGATCTAAACTAAAAATTCTTGTAATGGTATTGCTTCATCGTTCCAAAAAATGAGAAGGTCATCTATATAGCGGATCCAGAGAGATACAGCATCAAACCACCTTGATTGATAAATGTGAAATCTTTCTAGTCTGTCCATGACAAGGTTAGCAATGGAGGGGGCTGCAGAAGAGCCCATTGCTATACCGTGAATTTGAAGAAAAAAGTGATCATTAAATGAAAAATAATTTTGCTGAATGACCAATTTTGCAATTTCAAAAATAAACCAATATGGGATTCTGGACCCCTCCATATTATTTTTAAGAATTTCCTCGATGGTCAATAATGCTGTGCTATGAGACACGTTGGTATAAAGTGATACTACATCCATTGTAATGAGTGTGACAGGGTCAGTTAGAAAAGAATGTTGTTCCAATTTTTTCAGGACAGATGTGGTGTCTTGAATGTATGACCTCATTTTTAGAACATGAGGTTTGAGAAATGTGTCGAGAAGAATGGCTAAAGGTTCCAGTAGGGATCCATTACTGGATACTATAGGTCTCAATGGAGGGTCCACTGCGGATTTGTGGATTTTGGGTACTCCGTACATTAAGGGAATATGAGGATGTTGAACCAACAAAAAATTCCTTTCTTTCCGTGTTAGAAAGGGGGATATTTTTTCATCCAATAGGCTTTCAATCATGTTAGATACTTATTTTGTAGGATCTTCATCGAGTGGTCTATAGTATTTGGAATCAGCGAGGTGGGTGGTTAACTTGTCAATGTATTGATCCCGGTCCATTATAATGATGCTGCCTCCCTTGTCCGCGGGTTTAACAATTATAGAAGGGTTTTTCGATATGGACTGTAAAGCTTGACGGTCTTCGTAAGAAAAATTGATGAAAGGATGATGTCTGTGATTTTCAAATGCGATCATATCCTTTATGATGAGATCACGAAATGTGCTGATGTTCGGGTCCATGGGACCTGGGGGGATCCACTTTGATTTAGCCCTGACAACGGAAATGTGGTCACCAGGGATCTCATTGGTGGAACAATACAGTTTGATTTGCAGCTTGCGGATGAATTTGGTCAACATGATCCGACTTTGGAACTGGTCGTGTCTCTGATGGGGGACAAAGGAGAGACCCAAATTTAAAACCTGCTCTTGGTGGTCGGTGAGTTGATGTTGGGATATATTTATAACTGCAGATCGTATCTGGTTTTGGATCGAGTTTGAGGACCCTCCTGGGAGTATGACGATGTTGTCTGATCGCTGGGTTGATTCCTTTGTGCGTAAGCTTGGGTGACGGGATCTGTCCGATAGGGTTTGCGCTGCGTTTGGAGTTGCCATCTCCCCCGGCGGCCTCTTCCTAAAAAAGGCTGGGTGTAAGAACCTCTTTTGGTATATCTGGGGGCTTCTCCCTCATCGGACTCATTTGACCCGCTTCCCTCAGAATCTTCAAAGGTGACTCTGCCGGGTGGGTTGTCTTCTTTATTTAACCAGCGATATACGTTGTTTGTAGCGTAGTCGTCTTCATCCCTTTTTAGGGTCTTGAGCTTGAGTTGTTTAATGGAAGTTTTAAATTCATCCAATTTGTTATTGTTTTTTTCTATGATTTCTTGGAGATGTTCTGCCGAGACGTTTTGAGTGATCTGCTCTTTCAGCGATGTTAACTTTTCCACGGTTTCATCTATTGATGCCTTTGTACGTTCCACAATCAACACCATCAGATCTATCGAACATTTATTCAGGATCGAGATCCAGCGTGCAACAAATGCATCGTCTTCTCTGAAGACTAACGGGGATTTATTTACCCGTAGGCCTCGGGGAATGATCTGTTGGTGTAAGTATTGCACCAAGGTTGCTGAATGGAGTTGGGATCTTATAAGATTTTTGTTTAACTCCATGTATTCCTTTTCGGTGTTAGATTTTGACGTGCCGGCATCTTCGCATAGTAATGTGTGACTTTGCACCAATGTGGTCACATAATCAGCTGTGTAGCTGAATGTCTCCTTGAGTTTGGCGGGATCCATAATATTAAACAGTATTACTTTACACTTATTTTAAAGAAACTGTTGAAGTATGATGTAATCTATATATCAATTTCTGAACAACATCATGTGGGCCAACAAGCTTTGCCATTGCCAAAGTAGTATTATAGATTAACGAGACCTCATACGTGTGGCGGGCTATTCAAACACAAGCCCTGCTGCCACTATTAGAAAGGAATGCGGTGATGTTAATAGCTTTTGCACCGTCTTAATGTTATAATCATTGGTCTCACAGAGGAAATGGGTATGTAACCATAACTTATGTCAGTTTACAAAGCAGTAAAGGTTTTTTTCACTTATCGTAGCGTGGTGTTGCAGATGGGGTGTAACGCTGGCTCTGGCCCGACACGGCTCGTGTTTCTGTGAACTTTCTTCAGGGGCCGCTCAATGCCATTGCTAGAATGTAATAAAAACAAGTTAAGAAACACCAAGTAGGAATATCTTCGACGCAAACCATGGCTACTTGATACCTACGGTTCCCAATACTGCCATTCTTCTCGACACATTTCTCAAACCTCATGTTCTAAAAATGAGGTCATACATTCAAGACACCACATCTGTCCTGAAAAAATTGGAACAACATTCTTTTCTAACTGACCCTGTCACACTCATTACAATGGATGTAGTATCACTTTATACCAACGTGTCTCATAGCACAGCATTATTGACCATCGAGGAAATTCTTAAAAATAGTATGGAGGGGTCCAGAATCCCATATTGGTTTATTTTTGAAATTGCAAAATTGGTCATTCAGCAAAATTATTTTTCATTTAATGATCACTTTTTTCTTCAAATTCACGGTATAGCAATGGGCTCTTCTGCAGCCCCCTCCATTGCTAACCTTGTCATGGACAGACTAGAAAGATTTCACATTTATCAATCAAGGTGGTTTGATGCTGTATCTCTCTGGATCCGCTATATAGATGACCTTCTCATTTTTTGGAAAGATGAAGCAATACCATTACAAGAATTTTTAGTTTGGATCAATACCATAGACAGTGACCTTCAATTCACCACACATCACAGCACCACGCATATAACATTTCTAGACATTTCGCTCACCATTCAAAATTCACACTTACACACATCCATCTATCGTAAAGAAACAGAGAGAAACAATCTACTTAGATACCACAGCTTCCACCCAAGAGCATTTAAACAAGGCCTACCAGTGAGCCAATATTTCCGGCTTAGACGCTTGTGCTCCACAGACAATGATTTTAAATATCAAGCAGGCATACTAGCAGAAAGATTTTTCACAAGGGGCTACCCTTACAATGCGGTGTACAAGGCATACAAAAGAGCATGGCATTCTCCCCGTGCAGCCCTGTTGAATTATAAAACCTGAGAACCTGTAACCTCTGATATCTGTGTGCTCACTCATACAGATAAATCGTATCTCATCATGCAAAGTATTCAAAGACATTGGCACATTCTCCAATTACACCCGATTTTTGCAGAACCACCCATGTTTGCATATCAGCGGAGTAAAAATCTACGAGATCAAATAGTACATGCATCTGTTACCCAACGTACCAACACCGGACTTCCAGGCAATCATACCTGCTGTGGCAAATGTGACATGTGCTCTATTACTATGGAGGGATCCTCCTGGCAACATCCTCAAACCGGTCACATATATCACAAAAGATCTATCACGACCTGTGATTCCTCATGGGTGGTGTACCTTATTCAATGCCCCTGTCAACTTCTTTATGTCGGACGCACCCGCAGAAAAATTAAAACACGGCTGTTTGAACATCGCAGCCGTCTCAACATAGTCAATTTGGAGGCGCCCATGGTGAATCACTGCACCCTTTTGGGACACAGTTTTGACCAGCTCCGATGGACGATTCTTGAACAGATATCCCCCAATCCACGTGGAGGGGATTCCGATCAATATTTAAACGTTCGGGAACAATGGTGGATTTACACTCTGATGGCACAATCCCCATTTGGTCTTAACGATTCTGTTGAGTGGTCCTCGCTCATTTAGTGTTTCTGACGTCATGTCAGCTGCTCTGACGTCACTATCTATCGTCTCCGCCCATCGTGGTAGGTACATAACCACCTGAGGTAAGATGGCGGATCCTGCAGCCCGAACACATTTGCAGCCTAGTAGCGGAACCTGTTGGCAGTATTGGGAACCGTAGGTATCAAGTAGCCATGGTTTGCGTCGAAGATATTCCTACTTGGTGTTTCTTAACTTGTTTTTATTACATTCTAGCAATGGCATTGAGCGGCCCCTGAAGAAGGTTCACAGAAACACGAGCCGTGTCGGGCCAGAGCCAGCGTTACACCCCATCTGCAACACCACGCTACGATAAGTGAAAAAAACCTTTACTGCTTTGTAAACTGACATAAGTTACGGTTACATACCCATTTCCTCTGTGAGACCAATGATTATAACATTAAGACAGTGCAAAAGCTATTAACATCACCGCATTCCTTTCTAATAGTGGCAGCAGGGCTTGTGTTTGAATAGCCCGCCACACGTATGAGGTCTCGTTAATCTATAATACTACTTTGGCAATGGCAAAGCTTGTTGGCCCACATGATGTTGTTTAGAAATTGATATATAGATTACATCATACTTTAACAGTTTCTTTAAAATAAGCTCTGGCTCCTAGGGCATGCATGCACATTGATATCAGGCCTTAATAGGCCTTGCAGCGGGAAACCAATCTCAGCATTGAAGGATGATGTCACCATGGGCTGGGGATTTAAACACCAGTCGCGCTCTCAGTCACTGCCTCAGCAATGGGTCTCCTACCTTTCAATGTGCATTGTTTCTGTATTCTTCTCATCTTCGTTCCATGTAAACCGATTTGATATGACACCCGTCATGAAGGTCGGTATATAAAAGAATTAAATAAATAAATAAATAAATAAATAAATCTTTGCTTACCTTACCTCACCTCGTCTCTAAAGCCCAGCCTTGTCTCGCTCTCCAGCCTGCCCTGCCTTGTCTCCTCTGCTTGCCTTGTCTTATCCAGCATTCTTGTCTCATCAGTCCATCTCATCAGTCCATCCTGTCTTTCCCTCGAACTGCCTACCTAGATCTGACTCTTGCCTGGACCCTAACTATATTATAAGCTGCTGCCTGCCACTGACCTTAACCTGAACACTGACAATTCTTGCCTGCTGCTTGCCATGATCTTAGCCTGGACACTGACCATTCTTGCTTGCTGCCTTCCACCGACCCTAGGCTGGACATTGACCACTATCAACTGCCACCTGCCCTGACCCAGCCTGATCTTGACTCTACATCTTGCTTTACCCTGAGGGACTCTCACCTAAGACCTGCTGGCTCCTGGAACCCAAGGTCTCAACCTGCGGGGAAAAGGGATGATATAGGTGAATCTCCACTCCAGTCCAATCCCAAGGTTCATCTGACTGCTGCTGCTGTGGCTCTAGGGGCTCACTCCTAGGCTATACAAACCACACCGCAGCACAGAGGTCTACCTTACCTTACACTAAGATTCAAATACATTGGAAATTCAGAGGGAACAACAAACATCCGAAGCTAGTAGAACCATCAATGGGGATTTAAGAGGACTACTAAAAACAACATATAGACCACAGTATCAATGATGATCTCAGAGATCTCAGAGATGATCTCAGGCAACAAACAAATAAGCATGGGTGCAGCTTGCTTATTGCGGCGGCTACTACCCCAAACTAATCAAGCTAGATATTTCACTTGGATGCAGCTCCATCACTGCTCTCTACATTAAAGGTGGGGATGGAAGGGAAATAGAACCAAGAGCTAAGAGAAACAGATAAGTATGAGAGAAAATATGTGTGAAGCTTGCTGGGCAGACTAGATGGGCCATTTGGTCTTCTTCTGCCGTCATTTCTATGTTTCTATGTTTCTATGTTTCTATTACATCATCCCTAAGGGCCAATGAACACAAAGAACATAGAAGAGTGCTTGTACTCAAGAAGAACAATGATAAGCCTCTAAATTGATCTTACAGTCTTGTGGCTACAAAGAGCCCATGGGATTGTGGTGCAAAACACATGAGTACTTTTGTCTGCATTCCACGTGCCAGTGGAATTTTTAAAGTAAAAGTCTTCACAGTACCAGTGTAAACCTTTTTTTCAGAAGGAAAATCTTTACAGAGTTCCCTTTAAAAATCCTACTGGCATACAGAATACATACATAAACTACCAACGTATTTTGCACCTGAATTAAAACAAACACAATATATGTGCCAGAACTTACACATAGAGATTTGGTTATGCAATCTCCATGTATAATTTCTTTGTTCTGCCCTGTCTCCAACATTTTTTCATGGCAGGTAAAAGAGAAGGGGCAAGAAGTCTGTGCTTTTATGCAGCTAACAAAGGTTTACACATGTAAAAACATCTAATTATTGGCCCCTAAAGAGGCAAAAGAGAACACATTTGGCTGACTGGTCTGCGAGGGACCCAGAGAAGTTTAAGGACACCCTAAACTACATAAGAGCATATCAGAAGAATCTCATAATTTTGTTTGACTTACCTGCCCAAGACATTATCTAAACATACTTTTTCTAGCAATGCTAATTTGATAGAATTAAGATGACATTGTAACTTGGTTAAGAATATAAGAACATAAGAAGTTGTCACACTGGGTCAGACCAAGGGTCCATCAAGCCCAGTATCCTGTTTCCAAGAATGGCCAATCCAGTTTACAAGTACCTGGCAAGTACCCAAAACATTAAGTAGATTGCATGCTTCTAATACTAGTAAAAGTAGTGGCTATTCCCTAAAAGGTTGATTTAAAACACGTGTGCATCCATGTGCGCGCAGTTCCTGGTGTGCGCAGATGGATGCGCTAATTATATAACATGCACACATCGTTGCACACATGTTATAAAATATGAAGCCCATATGTGCACCTGGGTTGCGACTTGTGCGTGCAGGGATGGTAAATTTTTTAAAGAATGTGCGGCGACGCAATTGGGCCTTTGACCAGTTCCCTTCCGGTCCACTCCAATTAAGAAGTGGACTGAGAGTGTACTTCTCTACAACCCTACCTAGCCTTTCTTTCTTTTCCCTTCTCCTCCCCGGCCTCTACCCCCTACCTACTAGCTATTTCTTTTTTTTTTAAACTTACCTGCTCCTTCAGAGCATAAGTAAGTTATGCGCACTGGCTGGCTGCCGGTGTGCGTTTCCTCGGGACAGGGCCTAATGGAGTGAAAAATAATTTTCTCTGATTAGATTTAAATGTGCTACTTGCTAACTTCATGAAGTGCCCTCTAGTCTTTCTATTATCTGAAAAAGTCTTTCTATTATCTGATTCACATTTATCCATTCTAGACATCTCAGGATTTTATAGACCTCTATCATATACCTCTTCATTCATCTCTTCTCTAACAATAGTCCTAACCTCTTTAGCATTTCCTTATAGGGGAGCCATTCCATCCCCTTTATCATTTTGCTTGCCCTTCTCTGTACCTTCTCTAATGCAACTAGATAAGGTGATCTACAATACCTTCTAATTTTCTGAAAAAAATACTAAGGAGAATAATTAAGAAAAATTATATCAAAATTCTTCAGTATATAATTCTACAGCTAGAACTATTTTAAATGAAATCAACTATAGGATGTGAGAGTAAGTAATCTTACTCTTGATATATATTTCTACAACTACGTCATGTCCAATAATATAGTCAAAATGATATAAAAGAATAGGAAAGGTAGATTTTCTGTGTAATTTTATAATGATTTATATGGGCAAAAATGCCGGTTGATATGCGTGGTAAATCCTTTGTCCCCCACCCAACAAAACATTAACCTTTATACAATGCCCATTCTGTATGCCAGGATATCACTAAATAAGAAAAAATGGCTTTTGGCTCCCTTTAGCAGCTATAGCTCCCTTCAGTCCATTATTATAATATTGCCATAAGAAATAAAAGCAGCGAGTCTCTATGTTCCTATCATGGCTATTCAAGTATATATTTTTTCATATATTCCAGTATCCCTGACCTCTCTTTTCAAGCAATAGCCAGATAAATATGAGGACAAATTTGAAAGGGATCTTATTGATTAACTGAGGAGTTAACTGACTTGACTAAAGGATTTTAAAATTGTCCATCACAGTGGATAAATATAGCTGCCCTAGTTTCATGAGGCAGGTATATTTTAGCCTCTTTAAAATTGAGTTTTCTTGGGATGTGAACTTTGATTTGACAAATAAACTGCATGTGCATATAGAAGTTTCAAATATATGCTTGTAATTTTCCCCACTTTATCCCATTCACAGATAAAGCAGAAGTGTAAGTGGGTACTTTTGAATCTGTGTACATTAGTGAATTTTCAAAAGGAAACTATGAAGGTAGTTTCCCTTTAAAAATAATTTACTGGTTCAAAAGTACCTGTATACTTTGTCACTAGGTGGCTTAGCGAAAATTGCCATTTGAAGACACATGTACACCAATTACATGGTGTATGAAGCAAAAAGTAAGTATGCAAATAGTTAAGCATGTGTTTCAGTCAGTTGATCCAGCATTTGCTGGACACTTTTGAAAGAAAAACCCATCTAATTTGTGGTAGCAAGTTGTGATCTCTCTTAGCATGAGCAAAATGCTCCTGGCATGGTGCTCTATTAAGTCCTTTTACAGAGACCTCTTGTCCTTTAGAGATCTCCAATACAGAGCTTTTCCTCAGTCATTTCTCAGCTATTACAATATGTATGAGTCCAGCTGCTGCAGTACAATGCACCCCATAATTTTGCACAGTATCAGAATATTAAACCGCATTGACAATGTAAAATTATCCACAATGCAAAATTATCCACAATACATAACTGTGCAGAATTATTATATATTTTTGAAATTAAAATCAACCTATATGTATGCTTCTATTCATGATGTCTATAATCTTAATTTGAAAGATTAAGACAGAAAGAGATTATAAGAGAAAATGCATCATATCCACTTTGGCAGAAATAAGGAGACGATACCAATTGCATCACAGTTTACAAAGTGTTTAAATGACAGTAAGCACATTTTCAGGACAGAAAAAGAACAGAGTCATCATTAAATGTGAAAGAGAATCATATATTTCTTATAGAAATTAAAAATAAAAATGCCTTAAAGGTAGATTTTCAAACCAATGCATCAGTGCGTGGGAAAAATGTTCCGCACACCTGGCCCTATAGGAACAGCATATACCTTCAGTTGGAAAAATAATCACTTTTGCAAAAAGTTAAAATTATCTGGTATGGGCTATAAGATCTTTTTTGTATGACTAGAACACTGAATCAAGTAATATAGTCATAATTTTGCCTACTCTTTCCCAAACTTGCCTGGATCTAAATAAAAGTTAGTTCACAATGTTAACATGCATATGATGATTGATCTTCAGTCATGTGTCAAGAAAACAAGAAGAATGACATACAGGGTAAGATTACAACATACGTCCATCAACCAAACTTTGCTTCTTGCTTCTGCTTAGCCGATCTTTTGCTAACAGTAGCTTCCTGTCTCTGGGCTCATATTCATGCAGTGGTGGCAGCAGGCTGATCAATTAAATCTATCATCAGGGGACACTTATGACCTGTCCAAATGGGATAAAAATCCTTTTGAGCATGGGCACAATGTAGACACACATAGAAGAAAGAATATAGCCCAAATTGTATATTATTTTTATGATGCATTATAATGCTGATATTGCAATCCAAAATTGGTAAAATGGTGAACCTAGCCTTCTGGGAATTGTAAGATAGTTTTATGCAGACAGAATTGTTTGCATCATGCTAAATTAAATGCAATAAATCTTGAACTAGATTTGTATCTTCTTTCTCAACCTTTCATTCAAGAACACAATAAATATTGAAGGATTTATTTTGAAGCCTTGATGTTTCTGACATTGGTGTCCAATTAAAAATACTATAGATTCACATGGACTTAATTTAGAAGTGAAATGGTATTCCATTATTTAGGTTTAGAGGTCGCCACAATGATTTTAAAAATGTTGTTGAATGGTATAAGAAGTTCACACCATAACTGGTTACAACTTCTAGTTGAAGTTTTGGTGCCATGGAGTAAGACACGGCAAAAGATGGAAGTTTGAATTCATCATCTGTTTCTAATTAAATTGTTGGATTTTGTATTGCCTGTGCTGTGGTAGAGTTAAATATATTTAATAACTAAATAAGACTTGCATCTTATTGTCATGTTTTATCTAAATTTGCAGTAAAGTAAAAAACAGCAAGGTAGTTTGGCTATGAATCACAATAGAGAGACATTGACTTGTTCTAGCCATGATAAGGGTCAGTCTTCTCAACTGCACTAAAAACTTTGAATCTCCTGAAAAGGTACGTGAGTTTTTTACCTTGCTACTGCAGATTCTACGGTCACTTGAACTGTGAGTACCAACTTTACCATGATGTTTCAATTATTCTTTCAGTTTGGTGATTCTGCAGTAGTTTAACTTTATTGGTACTAAATCAGAACAACCTATGATTTTGTTTCATTGCCGATCCTGGAAGCAATTGGAGCTAGTTTCAGGCTGGCTGTTGCAATTCATAATTTTTCTACCCATTTAATTTGTTCCCTTCTGTTTGGCATGATAGCCCTTTTTGGATTGTCTCTTGTTTCTATTTCCTTTCATCTCTGTAATTCAATTTTGCAACTATAAATATGCTGGATGTCTTATAGGGATGTGAATTCTTTTTCTGACTAATTAAAAAATCGTTACTATATTTGTTATTTCATAATATACCATATAAAACACTAAACAATAGAAATTCTCCTGATTTTTCATAAAAAAATCGTTTACCGCTGTAATGAGCACTAACGGACTTAGGGGCAGATTTTTAAAAACTACGTGAGCGCGTACTTTTGTTCGCACACCAGTTGCGAACAAAAGTACGCTGGATTTTATAAGATATGCGTGTAGCCGTGCGTATCTTATAAAATCCGGGGTCGGCGCGCGCAAGGGGGTGCACATTTGTGCAACCTGCGCGCGCCGAGCCCAGCGCGGCCTGCCTGTTCCCTCCGAGGCCGCTCCGACTTCAGAGCGGCCTCGGAGGGAAATTTTCTTCGCCCTCCCCCCACCTTCACCTCCCTTCCCCTACCTAACCCAACCCCCCCCCCCCCCCGGCCCTATCTAAACCCCCCTCTTACCTTTGTCGGCAAAGTTACGTCTGCTGAAAGCACTAAAAAAAAGAACGATTTTTGATGAAAATGAACTTGCTGATCGTCAGAAACCAATATTTTCACCCGATCAGACGAACCCAAAAGTGACAACGATCGGGCACCCGATTCACATCCCTAATGTCTTATTTCCAACAGGAGGAGATTTTTCTTACAGGAGCATGCTGGTCCCCACTCTGAAGGCTGATTTAACATGCATTTTGTTGATTGTCAATAGTCTCAACCACCCTATACAGCAGAAGAAAATTCTCACTTACTTAAAATCATTACAGCCCGATGTTTGTTTACTGCAAGACACTCATCTCAATAGTATGGAGTCACTAAGCTGAATCAATTATGGGTTGGAGACATGATATACTCCTCCACCATTGCTAAGAAACATGGAGTTGCTATCTTTCTCAATAAAGCCTAGAATGCATGAATAGTGTTTCTTTCTCAGGTTGCCAGGGTCATTGGGTATGGGCATTTCTTCAGATATTCTCCAGGTCTTTGATAGCTTTTAACATATATGTTCCTCTTTCATACCAAATCAACAATTTTATTAGACTATCCTAATGCTGGTATAATTCTGGGGCTGACTTCAATCAGTTTCTTAGGCAATCTGCATACTGAAGGAGTGAGTCTAAATCTCATCATGCTATCATTCAAATACAACAGCAATCTGGTGCCTCTGATCTTCGGAAAATTTCACATTCTACGGCTAAGGACTACACCTTTTTTTCATGTCCACATAAGCATTAGTTTCAGACTAATTGGAGAAAATTCTTTTTCACTCAACGCACAATAAAGCTCTGGAATTTGTTTCCAGAGGGTGTGGTAAGTGCAGTTAGTGTAGCTGGGTTCAAAAAAGGTTTGGATAAGTTCTTGGAGGAGAAGTTCATTAACTGCTATTAATTAAGTTTACTTAGGGAATAGCTACAGCTATTAATTGCATCAGTAGCATGGGATCTTCTTAGTGTTTGGGTAATTGCCAGGTTCTTGTGGCTTAGTTTAGCCTCTATTGGAAACAGGATGCTGGGCTTGATGGACCCTTGGTCTGACCCAGCATGGCAATTTCTTATGTTCTTATGTTCTTAAGCATATTCTTGAATAGACTATTTTCTCATGTCTTCCATGCTACACCCTTCTGTGAATGTGGCTCCCTGTTATTATTTGTGATAGATGTGGGTGGATCCTTGGGCCGGTGGCAGATGACTACGCCCATGGGGGAAGATCCCGAGAGGGACCACTGGTCAGGCTCAGAGTTGGGAGACAGACACACACGTTCTTTTATTAAACAGCTTTTGAGAAACACCAGAGGTGGCAGTAGTGAGCTGGAATAGCCCGGCTGGACTATAGTCCCTCAGGCACTGGAACAATGATCCCAGGAAGGCTGAGCTGTAGAGAAACTGAGATAGTGAGTAGGCAGAGTATGCAGAGTTCAGGAACAGAACCTTGATGGTAACGCTCACACTGTAGTCTCTTAGAACAGCCCAGGAGCTGGAATGAAGTAGGCCCTCGATGAGCGAGTACCTACTTCCAGGGAAAGCTCTGAGAGAGAGATGGTAACTCACTGGTGTTGTAGGCAGCGGTGACTTCCTGGCAGAAGTTATATTCAGTAGCAGGTCCGGGAACGTGGGCCCTCGAGGAGCGAGTACTGGTTCCAGACTGCGACCTGAAAAGTAAAAGAGAGAGCGAGGCCCCCGAGGAGTGGGTAAAGTCCGAGGAGGCAGAGTAGCAAGGTATGCGGAGAGCGAATCCCATCCGCAATGATACCTGGAGGCAGCTAGGTAGGAAACCCTATGCTAACTCGATAAGTTAGCAAAATGAAAGACCTTTAAATATCCGAAGATGATGATGTCATCTCAGGGGGATGCCCCTGAGGTTCTCGCCACTGCTGGTACTTGAGTCGGGGCTGCACCACACGCACGCCCTTAGGCCTCAGGAGAACATGGTGGAAGGCAGCGTCTAGCCGGTCCGGGAATGCCGGAGGAGGCCAGCAAGATGACGCCGTGGCAGCCAAGCTTCCATCAACCCAGGAGGGAGTCGCCAAAGAGGTAAGGAGGGTGGAGTGGAGACGTCAGGCAGCGATGGTCGCAACACACACATTTATCCTATTCTCATCTCTGCCCTGCCACTGTACTTTACTTGGTCTGCTGAGTATACCTCTAACAAAAGGTGGAGATTTAACACTGGCATCCTAGCAGATTTTCATTTTACTTATTTTCTCAACTCTAAAATGCTGTAGCACTTTTCTACTAACCTGAATGTTGATACTTCCATCCAGATAGTGTGGTTGGAGTTTAAACTACCATTAGAGGACATATTATCTCCTATAGTGCCTTAAAGGAGCAGCAACTCAAGTTGACACAGCTTGAAGAGGAGATATCCTCCTTGGAAGCAGCTCCCATAGCTCCTTCACATTCTATGGATTACACTGCTCTTCTCAAACAAATATGAGTACAACAAACTTCTAAGTGAAAGAGAAGGCCTGTTTATTTTTTTAGGCAACTCTAGAAATTACTCAGAAAATAACAAAAGTGGAAGATTGCTGGCTATCTTAAACAAAGACAGAGGAGGCAGCGTTTTCTAGCTCTCAGAGTCTCTGCGTCTCCGTCTCTGTAAAGACGGAGATGCAGAGATTTTGGACCTATTCAAGAATCTTTTCTTTTCCCTTTCTTCTTCAAAATCCTTTTCCTCAAGATCTCAAGTATTGGCTTTCTTAGAACAACTTGATCATCCTGTACTTTCAGAGGAAGACAAGAATATATAGGATTCTCCTATAACCCCCTCTTGAAGTACAACAAGCTCTGCATTCACTTCCTTTAGGGAATCCCTGGAAATGGATGAATTTTTGATGGAATTTTATAATAATGTTGTCAAGATTCTACTCCCTCATATCTATGCTTATTTTACTGATATTTCATAGATTACATGATAAAACCTTCTCTGAAGCTAGAATTGTTGTGCTTCATAAGCCTGGCAGGGATTCCTTATTGCCTTCAGATTATAGACCCATACCTTTGCTAAACTCTGATTACAAAATATTCACAAAGATACTTACCTATAGGTTGGAAAAGGTTATTGATATTTTGTTACACACAGATCAATTTGTTTTTTTAAAAGGCCATAAGATAATACACAATGTCCGCTTATACCATACAGTAATTCTATTTGTAAATTGTCCAATAACCCAATTGTAGCTATTTCTTTAGAAGCCAAAAATGCATTCAACCAGGTAGAATGGTCAGATATGTTTCACATTCTTCAATGGTTTGGGGTTGGTGATTATTTTTCCAGAGCAGTTAATGTTCTATATAATTCAACACAAGCCAGGGTTTTTGTTAACTATCTTGATTTGACTGCTTTCATACTGGGAAGGGATACCCAGAAAGGTTATCCCTGTCTCCCTTTCTTTTCAGTCTCTCCCTAGAGTCACTTTTAATACCTATGAGCTCATATTCTTCCATCACTGTGGTTTTCTATTGAGATCTAGAGTCAAACTCTCTGCTTAATCTGATAATATTATGCTTTATTTCTCCAAGTCAGATATATCATTTCCAGCCATCCTAGATCTCATATGTACCTTTTTCTTATTTTCAGGTTATAAAATCAACTGGGAGATAATTGAGGCAATGTCCTTGAATGTAGCATCTATCATATTCAGCTTACTAATTCTAGGATGAAATATTTGGAGATACAGTTTCAGGCTGATCTTGAAGCTACTTTTTCTAACCCGGAAGCTCAGGCTCCAGAACGCCATCCTGTTCCCCTCTCAGCTGCTGATAACGTCATCAAAGGGTGCTGAGAGGGCTATAAGGGTGGTGCTGAGCTTCCGGCAATATAAGGATCTCTGCTAAAGACTGTGTCTCACTCTCTTTGCCTCGCTATTCAACTGAGGCTGATCCATCCACGAGCTGCCTGCTTGCCATCAAGGATTTCATTCTCTTCGTTTACCTGCTAAAGCTGCATCGGGAGACTTGGAAGCTCAGCCTCCAGAACGCCGTCCCGTTCCCCTCTCAGCTGCTGATTGTTATGGTTAAGCAGTGTTTGGGTGGATCCTTGGGTACTGTGGCAGATGACCATGCCCACGGGGAGAAGCCCCATGAGGAGCCACAGTACTGGGCTAGACTCAGAATGCACAAACACAGAGTTAGTTCTTTATTATACAGCTTGAAGAGTACCACCAGAGGTGGCAGAAGTGAGGTAGTCTGCTTGTAGCAGTCTCAGGGCCCTCGGCAGAGTGAGCCCTTCTCACCCCGTTTGTATAGGGAGGTTCCGAAGCAGGTTTCCCAGCAAGGTAGTACTGTGGATGAGATAGACTTAGAGTTAGAGTACTCACTAGATGTTTGCAATAGGTATGCAATTCCACCAGGCTGAAGAAGATGGTACAGGCACCGAGGCAGGGAGAGCAGGCCCTCGAGGAGCGAGTACCTGTTCTCTGTAAGGCAGCTGAAATAAAGCAGAGGGCCCCGAGGAGCGGGTACCCAGGTTAGCAGTTACCCTGAAGGGTAGAGAGAGAGCTTCCAGCGGCAGCACGGAAGCAGCAGAGTAGCGTAGACAGGAATGGATTAGAGTCCTTGCTAACTCAACAAGCTAGCAAATTAGTACAGGTTAAATACCCGGATGGCATGATGTCAGCAAAGGGGAACGCCCCGGAGGTTGGCGCCAAGGTTGGAATAAAGACATGGGTGGCACATGCGCACCCTAGTAGGTACCTGGGAGGAGCATGGCGGGAGGCTGCACCATAGCCATTCTGGGGACGCCGGAGAGGTCGGATTGTAGACACGGTGGTAGCCATCTTTCCTAGGTAAGCAGGAGGCACCGTGAACAAAGTGAGGCCAACGTGGCAAAGCCGTCTAGCACCGATGGACACAACACGGACAATGTCATCAAAGGACGCTGAGAGGTCCATAAGGGCAGTGCTGAGCTTCCAGTGTCGTGCGCCAAAGGCGCACAACAAAGGGGCTGCCCCTTTGAGCGCCCCTTCGTACGAACCAACTTTACAAGAGCAGTATCAAATTTAATTATGTGTTTTGCTTCTGTTTCCCAAGCCTTAGTTCCAGTGTGCATGAACAACGGAAGATACAACATGAAGAAATTGGTGAAAGGTTCCCCTTATTCAAGAACAGTAAGAAAGCAGAATATGAATAATTTGATCAGCTTATCATGTAACAACATTTTATCTATCACAAATTGTCTTTTATTTTCTTTATTCCTGATTAATGCTCAATCACTAACAAAAAAGTGGTTATTATTTCAGATTTGCTTCAAGAACAGCTACCAGATTTCGTTGTCATTACAGAAACCTGGCTTAAAAAATCTGATTCGGTAATCATAAATCATGAGACGTTTTCTGTGCCTAGACTCCATCGCCGTGACGGGGGGATAATGTTGATTGCCAAAAAGAGTCTAAAATTGAAGATAGTGCCGATTGCACAAGTAGTAGGGATGTGCATCTTTTTTTGATGGATGAAAATATTGTACAATATTTTCTAATCCGTCATGTATCGGGGGTCCCCCAAAATGATAGGAAAACCCCACAAAATTTTTGTGAGGTTTTCTTATCATTTATTTTTTTTTGGGGGGGGGAAAGGGCACACAGAAAAAAACCCTCAAACCCACTCCAACCTTTTAAATCTAATTATTTACAATCCTCTACTCTCCTGACCCCCCCAAACTTTCCTAAAGTACCTTGTGGTCCAGCGGGGGTGCCAGCAATCTGCTTTTGGGCCGTCGGCTGCCACTAATCAAATGGTGCCGATGGCCCTTTGTCCTTACCATGTGACAGGGGCTCTCAGTGCCATTGACTGGCCCCATCACATGGTAGGAGCAATGGATGGCCCGCACCATTTTTTAAGATGACGCCGGCCATCCATTGCTCCTACCATGTGACAGGGGCCAGCCAATGGCACCGATAGCCCCTGTCACATGGTAAGGGCGAAGGGCCATCGCCACCATTTTAATTAGTGGCAGCTGACGGCCCGAGAGTGGGAGATCACTCCCGGGACCCTCGCTGGACCAGCAGGAACTTTAGGAAAGTTTTCAGGGGGTTGGGAGGGTGGGGGATTGTAAATAATTAGATTTAAAGGGTCGGGGTGGGTTGTTTTTTTTTTGGCTCAGGACAGCCAAAAAAAATAACCATCTGGACCGCGGGAAACAAAATTTCCCACGGGTCCATGATACCGAAACCGGAACTGATTCCGGCATCTGATTCACATCTCTAACAAGTACAGAAACATGAAATAGCGCTTTTAGAATCTAATAATATGCAAATATGTTTAATCTATTGCCCTCCAGGTTTATTGGAACTATTTCCCCAATTATTGAATTTTTTTATGTCAAATTTAAAACGGGACAAACCCTCCATCATTCTGGGTGATTTTAATCTGCATGTCTATAAGGACCCCTGTTCTGAAGCTAGTGAAACGTTACTTGATGCTCTTTCTGCTATAGGGTACAATTTACTCAGCAAAAACCCACAAACTGGGCCATGCCTTAGATTTTTATAATAATCTACTTATGACAGCTTCAACCTTAAAGATAACTCAACCTTAAAGATAACTCCAGTTCCATGGTCAGACCACTTCTTAATTCAGGCAAATCTTAAGTGTACTAAAAACCTTGAACAAAAACCTGCTGAGCTCCCTCAATTCAAATGGCGTCCACCATTTCAACTTGATGATCTGACTAATGAACTTACTGAAAAATTAGTCAACATTAATCAGTTATCCACTCAATCCGCAGTTGATTCATGGTTAGATATAACAGATGAAGTAGCAAACAGAATCAACCCTATCCATTTAAAAACATTTTCAAAAGACAGGAAGCAAAATCCGTGGTATAATGAGCAAATTAGATCCAATAAGGAAAAAATAAATGTCTGGAGAAAGAGTGAATCCATAGAAGCACTAACTAATTACCGTGTATTTCTAGCATATTACAAAAAACTAATTGAGACTGCTAAAAGAGAATATTTTGGGGAAAAAGATCCATAAATATTCTAATAACTATAAAGAACTGTTTAATATTGTTGACAAATTAATTTGTGATACAAATCAGTCTGATTCAAGCCTTGGGGAAAATTGATGTAATGAAATTGCCTGTTTTTTTTAAAGACAAAGTAGAGAAGTTATTAGCTAACTTCGATAGTTCTAATCAACAGACAATTACCCTCAACACCAAAGATACACAAAAATGGTGCAACTTTGATGAAATCTCTTCATTAGAAATTGAGCAATTGCTGAAATCCCTAAACCTTGCAAGTCATCCACTGGATGCTATCTGAATTGCAGATTTAAAATTGATTCCTGACATTATTATCCCAGTTATCACCAATATCATAAATATGTCACTAAATGAAGGAGTTCTTCCAAATAACCTCAAAAGTGCAGTAGTTCATCCTATCCTCAAGAAAAAGAATCTTGATCCTTCAATTTTGAATAACTATCATCCTGTTTCAAATCTTTCTTTTTTAGCTAAGCTGATAGGGAAGATAGTTCTTAAACAGTTAACATTTTATCTTGATTCTATTAATATTTTATAGCCATCCCAATTTGGTTTTAGGTGTCATTTTGGTACAGAAACATTGCTTTTATCACTTTCAGATACGGTACTGAGAGGGATGAACCATGGGAAGTCATACCTCTTTTTTATTGGATTTATCCATGGCTTTCGACACCGTTAATCACCTAATTTTATTAAAGAGACTATCTGAAATTGGTTTATCTGATACGGTGTTAAAATGGTTTGAATCTTTTTTAACAAACCATTTTTTTCGAGTGCAAGTGAACAATACGTGCTCTAACAAAATCAATCTCGAAGCGGAGGTACTGCAGGGTACCTCACTTTCAGCACCTTTGTTCAACATTTATATGTTGCCATTATGTCATCTGATGTCAGGTCTTGGTCTGACATATTTTCTATACGCAGATGACATTCAGATTCTGTTGCCAATAGCACATTCAGTTGATAATGCTTATAAACTGATGTCAATGTATTTGACAGCTATAAAACAAGTACTTACTCATTTGAGACTAGTATTAAATATTGAGAAAACTGAAATCATTCTTCTTCAAAGGAAAATATCTCCTAGAAGGAGAAATCATATTGTTCTGCAGGATCACACCATTTTAGAACTTTCAGAAACTATCAGGTATCTGGGTGTCTTCGTTGACCAGGAATTAAATTTCAAAAAGCACATTTCGATTAAAGTACAAGATGGATATGCAAAACTATTAGTACTTAGATGTTTGAAACCATTATTAGACCAAAATGATTTCTGCACAGTTCTGCAGGCACTGATATTTGGAAGCCTAGACTATTATAATTCACTTCTATTGGGTTTACCTGCTTCTACAATCCAGCCACTTCAGGTTCTCCAGAACGTGGTGGCTAAAATTTTAACTGGTACAAAGAAAAGTGATCATATAACTCCAATATTGATCAATTTACATTGGATCCCAATAGAATCCCGTATCAAATATAAATCACTTTGTATTTTGCATAAGCTAATCTATGCAGATCAGGTTGACTGGTTGAATACTGCCATTAAATTACATGTGCTGCGGAGAAATTTGCGATCTGCCAATAAAGGTTTATTAATGTTACCATCTGTGCAATCAGCCTGCTTGAACCAGGTGAGAGATAGAGCATTGTATTTGGCAGGACCTAAAATTTGGAACATGCTCCCTGCTGCTATTAGATTGGAGTCCAATGTCAAGCAGTTTAAGAGAGATCTTAAGATGTGGCTTTTTAGTGAAGCTTACTCAATCCAATCTTAATAATGTTTTATGCTTTTAGCTTGTATGGAATAATAGCTTGAGGAATATTGTTCACTGTTTGATTATTTTATTCAGTATTTTATGGTCTTAATTGTTATTATCAATGTCAAGGTGTTACAAGATGTTTTATGATGCTATTAGAGATTTTTAGGTTCATTTTTTAGATTTTTTTGAGTTATTTTATTTAAAAATTCTGTTAAGATACCAATGTTGCTAATCCGGTATTTTAGACCTTGTTATTATATGTAGTAGATTTGATATGATGTTTTATTCTTGTTGTGAACCGTTACGATGGTCCCCTAGTGATGGTATATAAAACTAACTAACTAACTAACTAAATAAATAAATATACTGGCTATGAGTCAGCAAACATGCACCCAAAGGTCTCCACTGCATCTTATGTGGTGGGGCAGATTGGATTCTATAAAAATGGTTTTGGCTTTTTCTCTTAATTATCTATTGAGCATATTACCTGCCTTGTTCTACTTGTGTACTTATAAGTCTTTAGATGCTATATTATCTGCCTTTCTTTGGAAGAACAAACTGGCAAAATTAGCTTTGGTGAAGCTTAAAATATCCAAGGATAGATGAGGGATAAAATTCCTAGATTTTTATTGTTATCATCATGCCAATATTTTGCAGCAGGCTCTCAGCCTCTTTACTACCTTGGGAATGTCCTGGATGGTTAGCTTTTGAGAAAGCTTTGGTGCACCCTTTACATTTGGCAACACTTCCTGGTATGCAAATGTCTCATCAATTTTTCCTAATCCAATTATTTTTTCAACAGCTGGTGCCTTATCTACCCTAGACTGTGCTCTCCCAGAAATACACCATAGATGGCCGAGATCCACAATGACTCCTTTATGGTTTAATCCTGCTTTAACCCTTAATAAACAATCTCTTAACTGTAATATTTGGCAGAATTTGGAATCTGGTTGTTATCCTAAGTATTGAGCAGCAACGGGACCATGCTATCCTTTGAGACCTTGAGGGACCAGTATACCTTTCCTACATCCCAAGGTTTCAGAAGGCTTCAAATCCACGGTTCTCTGAGTTTCAGTAGTCTTCTTTCTCCAAACCTATTGAAAATCTGTATTTACATATTATGAAACATTGTTCTCAAAAGGCCATCTTGCTTCTGCAATTTATAAAATGCTAAAACAAAATAAATATCCATGAAGTATAAATATCTTGAGCAATGCTGGAAATCTGACTTGCATGTTTCCCTTAGGTCTTTTCTGGGAGAATTATTGGCATTCAATGATTCCTATTTCATTTTCATCAGCTATTACCCAGCCTATGACTTTTTTGACATACAGAGCCTTGTGGACCCCATGGAAGTTGTATAAAGCAGGTTTGTCTACTTCTCATCATTGTTGGTCTTGCAAGCAAGATAAAGCAATGTTTTCTCACATGCATTTTTACTGTTTACCTGTTAAAACATACTGGGAGGCAGTTGGGGAAAATATAGTTATCTTTCTCCCTCTTATGAACTCTCTCTCTTACAGTATAGTGATCCTTCACTCTGCTGACTCAAATAATCGATTAATTGTCCCTCAAAACTGTTTGATTTGCTAATTGCTATAGCTTTAAAATATATGTTAGCCAATTATAAAAATGCAGTGCTATTGAATGCCCACTTTTGATGGTGCACGTTATGCTTATACTACAAATATGAAACATCAGCAGCTGTTAAACATCATAGAGTAGCTTCTTGGCTATGTATGTGGAAACTTAGGTTCCCCTTAGGTTTTTGCTTTTATGTTGCTGATTTTGTACATGTAATTTCCTCCTATTTATTCTTTTTTGTAATTTGTTTAGCTTATTTTACTAATCACCAGCCCATTTACCGGTTGATATAGTAGATGAAGTACTTTGTTCAGTTTGTTTGTTCTTTCCTTTGTATTACTTTTATGCTCCTCTTGTTTGTAGATTGCTCATTGTTGGATTTTTCAATAAACATTTTGAAGAAAAAAAAAGAAAAAAGAAAAATGTTGTGCTATTTTCCTGCATCTCTCTATCAAGAACTGGAATCCTGTGTTCTATGGGACCCAGTCCCAGGGCATCCCTCTGCCAGGTGCAACAGAACCTCTGTGTTACCTTTGGGGGCTGACAGGACTGCCCTGTGAGCTACCACACTTACCCCCACTGCAAACCAACTCTCCTGGAAGCCTCCTGCAATGGTAGAATGCCGCCGTTGCTGCATGCTGCCATCCATCACTGAGGCCACCAGGACACCACCTTCCTGAAAGCATGTGCATGCACATTAGTGCACATAATATAGGCCCTGCGGTGGGAAACTCTGAGTGGCGCCTACGATGATGTCAGTTGGACTCAGTCCATCTGGGCTATTTAAGCAAGAGTCCTGCAGTATTACCTCACCTCATCAATAGGTCTCCTGACTTGTAGTATGTGTTGCTTGTTTGTTCCTGATTCCTGTTTTCCTGCATTCTTGAAGTCCAGCCTTGCCTCTTTCAGCTTTGCTTCACATAGCCTTGTCTTCCAACCTTTCCTTGTCCAGCTTTGCCTTTCCTGTCTGACTGACTAGTGTCTTTTATGTGTCCTCGTCCACCCTTGGCCTGCCTCTCCAGATCTTAACCTCTTGCCTAGACCTGACCACGATTACCTGCCTCCTGGACCTGACCTCTTGCCTGGACCTGAACCCTTACCTGGACCTGGCCATTCTTGCTAGCCCCCTGCCCCAACCTTGGCCTGCCTCTGACTCTGTTAGTTTGCTGCTTGCCCTGACCCTGGTGTGCTTCTAGACTTTATTTCTCTTGACTACTGTAAGGGCCAGCCAAAGTCCTGCCACCTACCAAGGGCTCAACTTATGGGGGAGACAGCTAGTATAGGTGAAGCTATAGACTATCCCACTACAGGGTGCATTTGCCAGCTGCCAGTGTAAGCCTTGTGGGTTTGCCCTCTAGGCAGGTCAACAACACTGCAGCATAAAGAGCTCACATACCCTCTATCCTTCACACTGATAGCCACCATCTTTCATATTATATTTAACTCAATCCCTATTTGTCACTTAAAAGCCTGAATGAATACTACTGCCTTTCCAGTCTAGCTGCCAGCCCTCTAGCATCTCTCTTTTAGCTGTTAGGATTCTGCACAAAGTATGGGAAGTATCCATCACCTGAGTTGACAGCACAGCCTATCTGCAAAATGATGCTCCGTCACGAGTACAGCTGTTACCTGCCCCAATCTTGGACAGATCCCACCAGTCTGCCATCAGGGGGAGGTAGGCATATCAGCATTTTCACTGGCTCAGATATCACTGTAGAAATGCACATTACTCAGCACTGCCTTGAGAAAATGTGCCTGCAAGCGACTACGATACTGATTGTACAGGGTGGAGATAACCTGCTACCTGAATGGCACTTTGCAAAACTGGCTAAGAGATGCAGCAGATGTTTAAAGGCCAAGTTCTCCACTATGTGCAGGGGCTGGTCATCCAGAGTAATTATTTCCCTGATGCACCTCATCACTACTGTGGATGCTGCCTGCCTGTTGCCCTGTGACAGAAAGAGACAAAACCACCCAGTATCCTCTATGATGTTTTGCCAGAGTAGACACATGGCAGGGGGTTACTGGCCTGCCAGCTGACTTGTGCATGGCACTGTGGGGTTCAGCTTGGAAAATGTATTCCCTTTTCAATCCTTTTGCTGCAGCTTCTGCTTTGTGAGACAGAGGGTGTCCCCAGGATAGTACTGATACGTTTACCTGATGCCAATCTAATGAGTGGATTTTTATAGGTGATTCTGCATACTAGCATTTGTCATATACCCCAGTACCTTTCCTTGGCTTATGGCCTTACTTCATTTAATACACTGAGCAAAACATGGGGCCTCCCCAACCTTAAAGTGTCTCCATACAATGGATGTCTTCAACTATCTTCTATCTGCATCATTTGGGGCTGCTGCTGCTGATGTCATTGAAGTTGAAGTTGAGAGTGGACTGTGAAGAAATAAGCCAGGAACATTGCTCACATTCTCTGCTTGCATTGCTTGCTCTTCCTGGGGGTTACTATCAACATTATGTTAAAGCACGCTCCCACTGTGAACTTACCAGGACCCGATACTCCCTCGTCGCTGCAAAACGCCACCACTGATAGCAGCAGCAGGTTTCCTCCTACCCTCACGCATGAGCACATCACCGAACCGCACTTTATGGGTGCCACCAGAAGTCACAGGAAATTGACATCAGTGGCAACGGATCTTTAAAGAGCCTTTTCTCCTGCTACTCTTGGTCTTGGCAACAGGTCTCCTGAGCATCTAGTCCCTCAGTGTATGTTGCTTCCTTTTTTATTCTCTGTGTTGCCCGTGTGCTTGATGCCCTTGGTTCCTCATCTGGCCCTGTTTGTCTGTCTTCCCTTCATTGTCTGTCTTGGACTGCTTATTTAATTTTGACCTCAGCCTGGACTTAGACTTCCCAGGATTGTTGCCTGGACCTGACTCTCTGCCTGGAACCAGATCTTGCTGTTTGCCACCTGCCCTGTCCATTTACCTGTTTACCATATTAGCTGTCTGCCGCCTGTCTTGACTATTTGCCTGCTCACCGAATCTGCTGACTGCCACATGCCCTGACCATCCACCTGTTTACCAGATCTGTCTGTACCCCAGGTAACCACCTAAGTCCTGTTGGCCGTCCACCTGTGGTATTATTAGGAAGGGAATGGTTAATAAAGCAGAAAATGTCATAATGCCTCTATATCGCTCCATGGTGAGACCGCACCTTGAATACTGTGTACAAATCTGGTCGCCGCATCTCAAAAAAGATATAGTTGCAATGGAGAAGGTACAGAGAAGGGCAACCAAAATGATAAAGGGGATGGAAAGGCTATGAAGAAAGGCTGAAGAGGTTAGGGCTGTTCAGCTTGGAGAAGAGACGGCTGAGACTAGCAGAATACATCAATCAATTGCTCAAAACCTTTCTACAATGCTAAGTGAACCAATGTCAGGACAACTGGTCTTCCTTGAGTTCTTGGGCTGAGATGTGCCACAATAACCAAGCTAAGGGGGCCTTGCCATTCTACCTAGTTTTTGGATGACATCCTCGGGTACCAATGCCAATAGTTATGCCATCATCCTGTCCCGCTGCTAGCATCACTGGCCAAGAACTACACAATCTTTGGCAAACCACACACCAACTCTTAGAACAGGCTGCTGCCCATTCCAAAAAACAGGCTGAGAAAAAAAGTGTCCAGCTTCACAACTCTGACCAGGAGAACTCATATGGCTAAGTACCTACATCATCCAATTGCAGATGCCTTCACTTAAATTTGCCCTGCCTCTTGTGGGACCTTTCTGAGTAGTTCAATAGATAGGAAACATTAGGGATGTGAATCGTTTTAGGACGATTAAAATTATCGTCCGATAATTTTAATATCGTCTTAAACCGTTATGGAACACAATACAATAGAGATTCTAACGATTTATCGTTATAAATCGTTAGAATCGTGAGCCGGCACACTAAAACCCCCTAAAACCCACCCCCGACCCTTTAAATTAAATCCCCCACCCTCCCGAACCCCCCCCCAAATGAGTTAAATAACCTGCGGGTCCAGCGGCGGTCCGGAACGGCAGCGGTCCGGAACGGGCTCCTGCTCCTGAATCTTGTTGTCTTCAGCCGGCGCCATTTTCCAAAATGGCGCCGAAAAATGGCGGCGGCCATAGACGAACACGATTGGACGGCAGGAGGTCCTTCCGGACCCCCGCTGGACTTTTGGCAAGTCTCGTGGGGGTCAGGAGGCCCCCCACAAGCTGGCCTAAATTTCCTGGAGGTCCAGCGGGGGTCAGGGAGCGATTTCCCGCCGCGAATCGTTTTCGTACGGAAAATGGCGCCGGCAGGAGATCGACTGCAGGAGGTTGTTCAGTGAGGCGCTGGAACCCTCGCTGAACGACCTCCTGCAGTCGATCTCCTGCCGGCGCCATTTTCCGTACGAAAACGATTCGCGGCGGGAAATCGCTCCCTGACCCCCGCTGGACCTCCAGGAACTTTTGGCCAGCTTGTGGGGGGCCTCCTGACCCCCACGAGACTTGCCAAAAGTCCAGCAGGGGTCCGGAAGGACCTCCTGCCGTCCAATCGTGTTCGTCTATGGCCGCCGCCATTTTTCGGCGCCATTTTGGAAAATGGCGCCGGCTGAAGACAACAAGATTCAGGAGCAGGAGCCCGTTCCGGACCGCTGCCGTTCCGGACCGCCGCTGGACCCGCAGGTTATTTAACTCATTTGGGGGGGGGGTTCGGGAGGGGGGGGGATTTAATTTAAAGGGTCGGGGGTGGGTTTTAGGGGGTTTTAATGTGCCGGTTTTGCGATTTTTAGATTTTTAGATTTTTCATGATTTTTCACGATTTTTCACGATATTTTACCCCCCCCAAACGGCAACAATACGATTCCCTCCCCCTCCCAGCCGAAATCGATCGTTAAGACGATCGAGGACACGATTCACATCCCTAGGAACCATGGCTTATAAACTTAAATTACCACCTCGAATCCATGACTTATTTCATGTATCTCTGCTTAAACCTGCTATTTTATTTTGGCTGAGAGCTGCCACAGCCTCTGTTACAGTCGTGGACCCTTGGACCGGCTGAGACAGTTGGTGGTATGCTATGGGGACCCACAGCGAGCATCATAGCCGAGAGGCAGCACGGAAGAGACTCAGAAGAGGCTTCACCATTGGAAGTCTGAGGTCCCCCCAGGAGGAGCCCATAGGGACCCGGACCTCTTGGACTTAGGTGGGACCCTATGCGACCAAGGATCCGGGCAGCGGCCGAAGAGGTGGATGAGAGGTCGACTGGACCCAGGAGGCCGGAGTCTTCACCCTCAGAAGCTCGTGGCTCCCCCAGGAGGAGCCCGTGAGAGCCCGAGCCGCTGGGACTTAGGAGAATCCTCTGGGCCAGCAAGTACCGGATACCAGCGGTGGATGAAGAGGCCGAAGTCGTGGTCCAAGGACGGAGCCGGGTCAGTAGCCAAGAATCAGAGGTCCGAAGCCAAAGCCAAAAGTGGAAGCAGGAATCGAAGTCATGGGACGGAAACGGGTCGGAGGCCAGAAGTCAGAAGTCAAACCAGAACCAGGGACTGAAGCCAAAGAGGTAGTCTGGAACAGAACCAGGTCAGAAGCCAGAAGACGAAATAGGAGATCCAGGATCAGACACAGCAACTAGAGACTCAGGAACTGAGTGAACCTCGTTGCAAGGCAGGGAAGGAGCCTAGCTGCAAGACAAGTAGGGCTGGAGTGTCTGACGTCATCAGAAGGCAGTCCTGTAGTTTCCCACGCTGGCCCCATTAAATTCATAGCCCCTGCACGCGCGCGTGCTAGGGGTCAGGGCCAGAAGTAAAGGAACACCGGCGTCTCCCTCGGGGAGGGAGAGCCGCGGCTGAGGCCTGGGCAGGCTGAATCGGGACCGCAGTGGCCCAGGCCAGCCTCGAGGTGAGTGGAGGACCCGGGGCACGGCCCGGGGCCATAACAGCCTCCACCCATGATTCTCAAAGATGACACACAATATGAGGTAGCAGAGATCCTAGATGTTCAGAGAGTAAGGAAAAAACTTCAATACCTTATTTCCCAGAACAGTTGCAGTCCTGAGGAGAATTCTTGAGAGCCTGCCAGCAATATTCAGGCTCCTCAACTTAACCACGAATTTCACCAACATTATCCTCTAAAACTCAGACCCAGAAGACAGGGAAGAATAGCTTGCAGGGGATGTACTGTTAGAGCATGCTCCCTCTGTGAACCTACAGGGACCCAACACTCCCCCGTCACTCTAAAATTCTGCCACTGATACCTGTGCTCCTGGCACAAGCTTGTCGCTGATCTGCACTTTATGCATGCCACCAGAAGTCACAGGAAACTGACATTAGCGGCAGTGGCTCTTTAAAGGGCATTTTCGCTCACTACTCTTTACCTTGGCAACAGATCTCCGGAGCGCTTAGTCCCTCAGTGTGTGTGTTGCTTCCTTGTTGATTCCCTGTGCTGCTGACCATGTGCTGTGTTACCTTCTTCTGTACTGTTCTTGGTACCCTTGGTTCCTCATCAGACCCTGTTTGTCTGTCCTCCCTTCACTATTTATCGGACTTCATGGCATGCCCCCTAGTCTTTCTATTATCTGAAAGAGTAAATAACCGATTCACATCTACCTGTTCTACACCTCTCATGATTTTAAACACCTCTATCATATCCCCCCTCAGCTGTCTCTTCTCCAAGCTGAAAAGTCCTAACCTCTTTAGTCTTTCCTCATAGGGGAGCTGTTCCATTCCCCTTATCATTTTGGTCGCCCTTCTCTGTACCTTCTCCATTGCAACTATATCTTTTTTGAGATGCTGTGACTAGAATTGTAAACAGTATTCAAGGTGCGGTCTTACCATGGAGCGATACAGAGACATTGACATTTTCTGTTTTATTCACCATTCCCTTTCTAATAATTCCCAACATTCTGTTTGTTTTTTGACTGCCGCAGCACACTGAACTGACGATTTCATTATGTTATCCACTATGACGCCTAGATCTCTTTCTTGGGTGGTAGCACATATTAGCATATACATGTCTAATTAGCTTGTAGTCATATACATATTATTTTATAAACATCAAAATGTTGTGCTTACTGGCTGTGGGAGACTGCAGCCGGCAGACCTACCTCAGCCCCGGGAACCCAGCCTCCCATGTTGTCTGCTGCATGGCCTCCCAGCCCAACCAGGCCGATGCATCTTCTCCGATGCTGATGTCCCTCTGGCCCTCCCAGCTGTGTGCGCATGATCTGCCCCGCCACTTAAAGAGCCAGAGCCAGGAAAAACTCCAGTGGGCCCACTGATGACATCAGGACATGGGGGCCTATTTAACCCTGGCCTAGCCCATGGGACCTCGCCTCAGAAGCAGGTCTTACTCTCCAGTAGAGATGTGAATCGTGTCCTCGATCGTCTTAACGATCGATTTCGGCTGGGAGGGGGAGGGAATCGTATTGTTGCCGTTTGGGGGGGTAAAATATCGTGAAAAATCGTGAAAAATCGTGAAAAATCGAAAAATCGTAAAATCGCAAAACCGGCACATTAAAACCCCCTAAAACCCACCCCCGACCCTTTAAATTAAATCCCCCACCCCCAATGACTTAAATAACCTGGGGGTCCAGCGGCAGTCCGGAACGGCAGCGGTCCGGAACGGGCTCCTGCTACTGAATCTTGTTGTCTTCAGCCGGCGCCATTTTCCAAAATGGCGCCGAAAAATGGCGGCAGCCATAGACGAACACGATTGGACGGCAGGAGGTCCTTCCGGACCCCCGCTGGACTTTTGGCAAGTCTTGTGGGGGTCAGGAGGCCCCCCCCAAGCTGGCCAAAAGTTCCTGGAGGTCCAGCGGGGGTCAGGGAGCGATTTCCCGCCGCAAATCGTTTTCCGTACGGAAAATGGCGCCGGCAGGAGATCGACTGCCGGCGCCAGGAACTTTTGGCCAGCTTGGGGGGGGCCTCCTGACCCCCACAAGACTTGCCAAAAGTCCAGCGGGGGTCCAGAAGGACCTCCTGCCGTCCAATCGTGTTCATCTATGGCCGCCGCCATTTTTTGACGCCATTTTGGAAAATGGCGCCGGCTGAAGACAACAAGATTCAGTAGCAGGAGCCCGTTCCGGACCGCTGCCGTTCCGGACCGCCGCTGGACCCCCAGGTTATTTAAGTCATTTGGGGGGGGGGGTTCGGGAGGGGGGGGGATTTAATTTAAAGGGTCGGGGGTGGGTTTTAGGGGGTTTTAGTGTGCCGGCTCACGATTCTAACGATTTATAACGATAAATCGTTAGAATCTCTATTGTATTGTGTTCCATAACGGTTTAAGACGATATTAAAATTATCGGACGATAATTTTAATCGTCCTAAAACGATTCACATCCCTACTCTCCAGAGTATTTGTTGTCTGCTTCTGGTTTCCATGTTCCTGGTTCCTGCTCCTGCGTTCCTGATTCCTGGTCCTGGTCTTGTGTTCCTGATTCCTTCTCCTGGTTCCTGCGTTCCTGTTCTCCGCTCCTGGATTCTGTCCTCTCCTTGCCCTCTCGGACTGATCTCCTGGCTCTGACCCTTGCTTGGCCCTTGGAGAAGGTAAAGAGAAGAGCCACCAAAATGATAAAGGGAATGGAACAGCTCCCCTATGAGCAAAGATTAAAGAGGTTAGGACTGTTCAGCTTGGAGAAGAGACGACTGAGGTGGGATATGATAGAGGTGTTTAAAATCATGAGAGGTCTAGAACGGGTAAATGTGAATCGGTTATTTACTCTTTCGGATTATAGAATGACTAAGGGGCACTCCATGAAGTTAGCATGTGGCACACTTAAAACCAATCAGAGAAAGTTCTTTTTTACTCAACTTGTTGCCAGGAGATGTGGTTAGTACAGTTAGTGTAGCTGTTTAAAAAGGGACTGGATAAGTTCTTGGAGGAGAAGTCCATTACCTGCTATTAATTAAGTTGACTTAGAAAATAGCCACTGCTATTTCTAGCAACAGTAACATGGGATAGGCTTAGTTTTTGGGAACTTGCCAGGTTCTTATAGCCTGGATTGGCAACTGTTGGAAACAGGCTGCTGGGCTTGATGGACCCTTGGTCTGACCCAGTATGGCATGTTCTTATGTTCTTATACCTCTCTAGTGTGCAGCTGTGCACTATTCTTTGTTCCTTTGCCCCTCCACTGCTGTTGCCATCTTGCACTGACTCTGTTTTCTTCTGCCTCTGCTCAATTGGAGTTAGAGATAGGACACAACAAATTCCAGCTTGAGCTTCACCTTGCCTGACCCTGCCTCTGCCTTCCTCCTGCATAAAAAAAAAGTCTTATATCTTGGGCAAGAGACTGCTGGTCCTCTCACTAGTACTATCATCAGTAGAACTACTTGTGCTATCCATACATCCCAATGGAGAAGACTGAAAAGCCTTTCATTTTCCTTTGCCATTAATTATCCTACTAGTGTCATGTCTGCCTTTTCTTTCCTGTTGCAGATGTGGTTAGGGATTTTCAGTGTTACAATGTAGTGTAACATTGGCTCTAAGAAAATATTTCATAATAATAATCTTACTCTTTCTGAAAACCAAGTGAGAAGTGCTTCAAAAAGGTAATTGTCTCAAAGTTACTTTCAGTTTCAGGTTTAACAAAAATGAGAAAGTTATTGTCAATCCAAACAGCTGCCAGCTTGGATTGGCTGGTTGAAAAAGTGCTTCACCTTGATTGATCCTCCCTTTTCTATTCCCAACCTAATACAAATCTATCTGGCATGTCTTGCATTGAAAAAAGTGCAATTTTCTTTGCCCAACTTGAATGGGATCGAAAAATAAATGCAAATTAAAATGTTTATTAATTTTTAGAGGCACCATCCATTCATTTTGTTTGTAATGATTTTGTTTGTAAAATATAAAATTACCTTTTGCAGTCTGGATTACACATTCATTCCAAAGGAATGCACATCCATATTATTTTATAATATATACCAGTACTAATGTAGTCATAAAATCAGACATCAGCATGAGCAACAGTCACTTTTGTACAAAGTATGCCACACAGTTGTTTGTCTGCTTATTGACCATGACTATGTAGATTTACTATTATAATTGTCACTCACACATTATAATCAGAATATACTCCTTTCTTCACACACATAAATTCAGAAAGATTAAAGAAAAAAAGACTGCTTTTCTAAATGAGGCTGCATGTAAACATTGCTGTGAAACAGAGATATCACTCTCTACTTCAGGCAGAGACATACACTTACCCATGAACGTTCAACCATACATTACTAACTCTCCAACAGTCAGTAGATTATATTGTAGTATCTCATTTTATACAGTGACACTAAGAGAACAGGCAGTAGCCTAGCCCACCTTGCTTTGTCTCGTCTTCATTTTCAAATTTATTTTATAAACTTTTTCTTTGGCTCTAAGAAAGTATTTCAAAATAAAAATCTTTCTCTTTCTGAAAACCAAGTGAGAAATGCTTCAAAATGGTAATTGTCTCAAAGTTACTTTCAGTTTCAGCTTTCACAAAAATGAGAAAGTTATTGTCAATCCAAACAGCTGCCAGCTTGGATTGGCTCCTTGAAAAGTGCTTCATCTTGATTGATTCTTTTCTCTTCCCACCCTAACACAAATCTATCTGGCATTTCTTCCATTGAAAAAAGTACAATTTTCTTTGCCCAACACGAATGGGATCCAAAAATAAATGCAAATTAAAATGTTTATTAAATTTTGGAAGCTACATCCATTCATTTTGTTTGTAAAGATTGTGTTTGTAAAATATACAATTACCATTTTCAGTTTGGATTTCCCATTCATTCCAAAGGAATGCACATGCATATTATTTTACAGTATATAACTTGTTATCAATGATTTATAAGATATGAATTCAGTAACTTTTACTTCATCCATTTCACTAAATATTATTCATAATCTAAGGGTGTGCATGTCAATTGTTTTTGTTTTGTGTCTTTTTGTTTTATTTAGGGGAAGGGGTTCAGGTTGTTTGTTTCATTTAAAGTACCCGACATCAGAGTTTGCCAATAGGCTTTTATACCTCATACGAGTTGTACATTATATTTACAGGGGTGTTCTAAAGAGTACATATTTTGCTTCAAAACAAAGCAAACAACACAGCCCATGTCATTGCATATTTCATACAGAAATACCAAATGCAATAGCACATAAGTAATCCATCATAACTGGAACATCATAATAAGCACTAACGGTTTTACACCATCTTTACTTTGGGCCAGATTTTAAAAGGGTTACGCGCATAAGGTACGCACGTAACCCTTTTAAAACCACCCTGCGCGTGCCGAGCCTATTTTGCATAGGCTCGGCGGCGCGCGCAAGCCCCGGGACACACGTAAGTCCCGAGGCTTGCCTGGGGGGGCATGTTGGGGGCATGTCGGGAATGACGTGGCATTTTTGGGGCATGTCCGGGGGCGTGTTTCCGGCTCGGGGGCATTTTGGGGGCGTGGCCGATTGCCCCGACACGGCGGCCTGTGTCGGGGCCTGCCTCGCCAGTGCACGTAAGTTACTAATGCCCGGAGGCAGTAGTAACTTTTAAGATAAAGGTAGGGAGGGGGTTTAGATAGGGCCGGGGGGGGGGGGGGGGGTTAGGTAGGGGAAGAGAGGGGAAGGGGCGGGGGGGGGTGAATGGAAAGTTCCCTCCGAGGCCGCTCCGATTTCGGAGCGGCCTCGGAGGGAACGGGAAGCGCACGCAGGACTCGGCGCACACAAGGTGCACAAATGTGCACCCCCTTGTGCGCGCTGACCCCGGATTTTATAAGATACGCGCGTAGCCGCGCGTATCTTATAAAATCCCGTGTACTTTTGTTCGCGCCTGGTGTGCGAACAAAAGTACGCGCGCGCGTAGGTTTGTAAAATCTACCCCTTTACGTTTAATCATCGGTCCAGTACCAACACCAAACTTTTTTGAAGTTTCTTTTTATGCAAATAACATTATTATCAAAATAGTCTTGTTTACTCATGTTCAAATTAGTCTGATGCTCCAAAAACAATCCCAATAAGTGCTAATTTTTGCTAGATTTGACTTTGCATGCCTTTGTGTGGGCATTATAGTTTATTGTATCTGTTATAGATATCTAGTGTTTCCCAACCGTCTTCTGGAGACAACCCTAGTCAGTTGTGTTTTCAGGATTTCCTCAATGAATATGCATGAGGTAGATTTGCATACTCCGAGTCTCCAATATATGCTAATCTATCTCATGCATATTCATTGTGGAAATCCTGGAAACCTGACTAGTCAGGTGTGCTTCCTGGAGAGGTTTGAGAAACACTTTTCTATGGGTCCCAAAAATATTACATCTTTGCAGCTAAAATGAAATACTGAAATGAATCCAGAAATATGCACCTAAACTATTTTTCCCTCTTTTTCTCTATTATTTCAATCTTTTCCCCACTCTTCTATAGTGCTATGGTAACTTTGAAAATGATTATATAAACTGTTCCTCTAAAAAACCTTAAAAAATAAAAAGAACATGACTGTTGAACAATCCCATCAAATATACTTCTAAATGTGTGGAAAAATCTTGTTGTCTTAAAAGTGTGAGTTGCAGTCTCAGTTTCAATTAGTTACAAATTGAAAGAATGTAGGGAGATATTCACTGGTTTGTAAAAGAAAAATGGATACTAAAAAAGCCTGGGACACAAATATGTAGACATTTTCCAGAAATTAATCTACTAAGTTAAGGGAGTTCTATTGTCAATTGTTTACAATGCATAATCTGAATTGTTTTACATGAAAGATTGGAAAGTGTTTTTTTTATGCTGGGAAGCACATGAATTCCCACTTTTTCCATGATGTATATTCTTTGCTGCCTTCCATTCTCGTCTGGTATTTTAAAAGCCTGATGATCTAAGAACACACACATTTACTTATCTTTTAAAGACATAATCACACTGTCATTCATTTCAGTACCAAAGAAGATGGATAGTATAGCATACTTGAAACAGGTTCATTAATTATCAGAAAGATAAGTGTTTCATCAGGTATATACAGCAGATAATATTTATCTTTTTTTTTTGTAGGCAAAATAGATTGTAGTCATTTTTACACATATAATTTTGGAAAAAAGACAGCATCACCCAAAGTTTCCTAAAGTGACAGATAATATACTCTGCCACAAATGGAAGAAGCACATATGATTTCAATCATCTCTACTTTGACATTAGAATACCAGAGTAAAATTATTTATTCTTAGCATAGCTATTTCATAAACATTATTTTTCTTTTTAAAAACTCACCCATATTTGTCAACAAAATGATGTAAAAGTTTTCATATTACTAAACTTGCTTGATAGAAACAAATTTTACAGGAAAATGCTAATTTTTAATATACTATAACTTATCAATAATGTAGTTTACTAAAATATGATAATGCATGATTCATTTCACATTGAAACATTTTATTTATTTTTCAATTAAATTCTGCTTTTCAGCCACTTCTTTGCAGATTAAATTCAGCAGAGTGGAGCATGTTATATAAGAACATAGGAACATAAGATAGGACATACTGCGTCAGACCAAGCCCCATATCTTGTCTCCAACAGTGGCCATTTCAAGTACCTGACAAGTACCCAAACATTAAATAGATTCCATGCTACTAATGCCGGTAACAGCCAGTGGCTATTCCCTATCTATTAATAACAGTTTATGGACTTCTCCAGGAAATTAATAAAACCTTTTTTTAAACCCAGCTATACTAGCTGCCTTAACCATATCCTCTGAAACAAATTCCAGAGCTTAATTCACTATTGAGTGAAAAAAATATTTATTCTGGTTAGTTTTAGATGTGCTTGCTAACTTCATAGAGTGCCCCCTAATCCTTCTATTATCTGAAAGTATAAATAACCGATTCATATCTCTGTCTAGACCTCATGGTTTTAAAGAACTCTATCATGTCCCCTGTTGCACGCCCCGTCCATGCCCGGCCCACGCACAGGCCTGCTCACCTCACTAGCTCCTCTGCAGGTCAAGGGTCGGCCTCCCCAGCAGCAGCTGCGAGCTCCTCTAGGCCTTGGTGTCCTGTGGCGGCGGTCGCCAGGCCTTCCACTGCGTACCAGGCCTCACGCCGGAGTTCGGCATCTACAGTGGCGTTGGCCACACCCCTACACGCGTTCAGACCACCGAGCCTCTTGTGGGGCCAGGGGCGGATCCTAGCTCCACAGCACGCCCTGATTGATGGAACGATATAAGGAAGTCCCTTCCTGCACTACCTTGCCTTGGCAATCGGGTCGGCACTGTATTGTGTTCTAGTTTGCCTCTGTGTCATAGTCTTGTTGCAGTCTTGTTCCAGTCTGGTTCCAGCCTTGTTCCAGTGTCCTGTTCCAGCGTCCTTCTGTTCCTGCGTCTGTCTGTCTGTCACCTCAGGTAGTACCCTCGGACTGTCTCTCTGGTACTGACCTCAGCCTGCTCCTCGACCATCCTGTCTGCTGCCTGCATCCTACCTTTGCCTGCCTTGTGACCTCATCTGACCTCTGGAAACTGAACTCTGCCTCGTTGACTACTCCTCGGACTGATCCTCTGATCCTGACCTCAGCTGCCATTGACCATGTCTCCTGATTCTGGCTCTGTCCCTTGCCTTGTCATCGCCTACACTGTTTGGGCCTTCCTTGCCTCTCCAGGCCAACAGCGTGAGGTCCGACCGTGCTCCCTTGCTGATCGTGGGCACGCATCTCTACTACCTCTCCGGGAGACCCTGCGAGGCCCACCTACATCCAATTGGCCTGGGTCCCTATGGGCTCCACCTGGGGGGACCTCGGGTTTCCAGTGGTGAAGCTCATCCTAGTTTCTGTCTCCTCCTGTGTTCTGCCCCCTGGGGGCAGGTGCTTCCTGGTCCCTACCAGGGAGTCATTCTCCACTGCTCCAGGACAAGGGTCCACCTCCAAGCGCAACAGGTTGCCAAGTCCATGGACTCTGCAGAGTCTCCCACCTTCAGAGCCCTACCTGGTTTGGCCACCACAGTCCAAGAACATTGCAGGGCTTTGGAATCAGTAGCCTCTTCAGTAGAAGAGCTTCATTCCCAGTTGCGAGATACAGCTCTGATCAAAGCATCATTGGTGCTCCCTGCACCTCCTCGATACAACAGGGAACCACACTCCTGTCGTGGCTTCCTCAATCAGTGCTTCATGCAATTTGTACTGCAACCATCCTTGTTCCCAAAGGAATCAATCAAAGTGACCTTCATCCTTTCCCACCTGGAAGGGAAGGCTCTGGCATGGGCCTCTCCCTTATGGGAATAATCTGATCCTATGCTTTCCAAGCTACCTGAGTTTGTTGCTTTCTTCAAGCAGACCTTTGGAGACACAAGCCACCATGCTGTAGCCAGCCATTATCTACTCTTCCTCCGTCAAGGGTCTTGGAACCTCTTTGAGTATACGGTGGAGTTCAGGATCCTGGCTACTGAGTTTGGGTGGCAAGAATATTGTCTGCAAGCCATCTTCCTAGATGGACTCTCCAGCACTCTCAAAGATGAACTCTCCATCCATGAGACTCCCACATCTCTAGAGGACCTGATTTCCTTCACCTGGAAGATCGACCATTGTCTCCGGCAAAGATGCCTAGAAGTAAAGGCTTCACGCTCTCCTACACCGCATCCCACGTGTGTCCAGATTCCTCCAGCCAAGATTTCAGCACCACCACCTTCTCCCATGATGGAACCTATGGAGGTGAACTGTGGGTGACTGTCTCCGACTGAACATTTCCGTCGGAGGAAGGAGGGTTTTTGCCTTTACTGTGGCACTTCCGGACATCTTCAGCAGTTCTGTCCGGCCCGTCCATAAAACTGCAATGCTTGAGCCCGGTGGGGGTTTAGAGCTTAGGCGCTACTGTCACCGACCCCCAACTCCTGTTTCCAGTCTCTCTGAGCATCTAGGCCCACTTCTTCACTACCACTGCTCTGCTTTTAATACAGGAACAAGTGGCAGTTTCATCATTTATTTATTTATTTATTTTTAGATTTTATATACCGGTGTTCCTGTATTAAAATACAGATCACATCAGTTTACATTGAAACATAAAAATTACGCCAAGAGGCGGTACATATAACAAGGTTATAGAACTTGGAAAACATGGAAATCATGGATGACATCGTCAAGCTTCTGAACATTCCTCTTCAGCCATTAGATGTGAGCCTCCATATCACCTCCATTCAAGGAGAACATCTTCCAGGGCTCATTACCCATCAAACAGTGGCTGTCCGTTTTACCATGGGCACTCTCCACGAGGAGGAGGAGTCCTTCTATGTGTTAAAATGTTCCACACATCCAGTCATCCTGGGGCTGCATTGGTTCCAGATCCACGAACCCTAGTTCGATTGGCTTTCCCTGCAGTTGTTGCAGTGGGGTTCCAAATGCCAGAAGAGATGCCTACATCAAGTATCCCTAGCAGTCTCTGTCATGAAGTCTACCACTCTATCTGGTTTGCCAACTCAGTATGTTGAGTTCAAAGACGTCTTCTCAAAGCCGAAGGCAGATACCTTGCCTCTGTTACACAAGTTCAATTGCTCCATAGAGCTTCAGCCGGGCACGACACCTCCCAAGGGCAGAACTTTCCCATTGTCTAACCCAGAAACTCTAGCCTTGTCTGAGTATGTTCAAGAGAACCTAGAAAAAAGGTTCATTCATCCCTCTGATTCTCCCGCTGGAGCAGGCTTCTTCTTCGTTAAGAAGAAGGATGGTGGTCTACGCCCTTGTATTGATTACAGAGGGCTCAACGCCATAACCTGCAAAGACCGTTACCCTCTTCCCCTTATTAGTGAGCTGTTTGATCGACTTCAACGGGCACGGATCTTCACCAAGTTGGATCTGAGGGGTGCATACAATCTGGTACGGATACAACCTGAAGATATCTGGAAAACCGCATTCAATTCAAGAGATGGTCACTATGAATATACAGTGATGCCCTTTGGGCTATGCAATGCCCCAGCGGTCTTTCAAATCCTTATGAACAAAATCCTCCAAGACCTCTTGTACTCATTCATAGTTGTATATCTTGACAACATCTTGATCTTTTCCAAAGACCTTGAATCCCATCGAGACCATGTTCGGACTGTCCTCCAACGTCTAAGAGAAAATCATCTATATGCCAAGTTAGAAAAATGGAAAATATTATATTGCTTCTGTATCAAGCCATGGTGTCACTGCATCTTGTGTATTGTGTCTAGTTCTGGTTGCCCTATCTCAGAAAAGGCATAGCAGAGCTAGAAAAGGTACAGAGGAGGGCAAAAGAAATGATAAAGGGGATGGAATATCTATCCTTTGATGAGAGGCTATGAAGGTTAGGGCTGTTCAGCTTGTATATATAGCAGTAACATTTGTGCATTAAAATTATATGCATGGTTGTTATTACTTGCATATATAGCAGCAACATTTGTGGATATACTATTTTAAGCTGTGGTACACATATATTTTGTGCTCATTTGGTATACATGTATTTGTCCACTTGTGAGTACAGTGAGGGACTTCAGTATCTAGGCCAGTGAATCTCCTTATAGTTAGCTATGTGGGTAAGACCTGGACCAGACCTGAAAGTCCCTGATGTAATGAAGTTAACTGCTATTACACCTCTACAAGTTATATATTGGATGTTAGGATAGCATGGAATGTGTAGATGAATACATCAGAGATCTGGATGATTAGTATTTTAGGCTTGGCCATATTCCCCATGAATTAGTATTTCTCTTCATTTGGAAATGGACCTTATATTTGGCAGTATCTATCTCATAGTCTTTTATATGTTTCCTGTCTTACAATATATGTGGCCCAGATGTTCTATTCAGACTTCGTCATTTCTTCTACCCTACCAACCCTCTGTTCTCTTAAATCATTATGAATGAGAAATAGATTATGACAATTACATTTTAGACCAAGCTCCAGGTGTTAGACAAGTTCTGATGATTCCCTTTAATCAGTTCAGTATTCTAGTCCATTCTGTTTACTAGTGGTGGAAGGGGATGAGAGGGCCAGATAATTTAATCACTATGGAGTGACTGATTGATTTCAGTGGGGAACTTTGGTGTAAGAGTCCTCAAAAAGCATATCATCCTGGCCAGATTTTCTTTTAGTCTTTGAAAAGATGTGTAGGTGGGAAATGGGAATCTTCGGCAAAAACTCAGGGTCTTACCTGTAAGAATAGTTTAAATTTGCAACCTTTTTAAAGGCTGGTAGGCATTCCACCTTTGTAGTAGTTGAAATATTGCATTTATTTTATGTTAACTCTGAAGTTTATGGGACATCAAGGTTTCTTAATAGGGATTTCAGCAGTAGCATGCTTCAGGTGAATGCAGTTCCTATCAAAACTTCTATATCATACCCCTTCTCTGTTGTCAAGTGTAGTGAATCAGAAAGGCCACCTCATGTGTGCTCCTTATCTACCTATGCTGTGATTTTATTTAAGGGTTACATAACATACCAGAAACTTTATACATAAAAATCCTGCTTGTGGCTTGGCTGCACTCAAATCTGGTACCCTTTGGGAAGGTAAGTGTTACCAATTGATATATACCATGGTATGTATCTTTGTTTTCTACTGATGAATGGAGTGAGTAGAATGGCTATTTCCACTCCCATAATGTTTCTAGAAGTGGTGTGCTACCACCTGTGCTGAAAATAGCCCAAAACAGGGACCCTTCATATATTGCCAAGCTACTTCTTTTCATGAGGGTGCAAACTCACCAGTCAATATACCTTTCTAGAGAGCACATAACTTTGGGGAGTAACAGGAACCAAACCACTGGGCTTAATCTTCCCCTTTTGAAAGGAAACCATAGGTTTCCTCTGCTATTGTGGCCACCATTTGTTATGTTTTGGTTTGGATGTGGGCCCTGGGCCGAGGTGAGAGATGACTCCAACCACAGGGAGGAACCCCGTGGGTCTCACCGTCAGTAGGCATGGACTCAGTATCAGTAAGACAGACTTTATTATGAAAGAGAGAGAGAGAGAGGAATCATTACCCGAGGAGCGGGGAATGCAATGAAGGTGCAGTTCTGAGCAGAACCTGTAAAGTGGGAAATGCTGTAAAAGTACAGTTCTTGAGCTGTGGGTTATACCCAGGGTAATACCTCAGAAGTGATGATCCGGTAGTGGCCCGCAGCACAGGGTACACTGAAGATGACTTGCACGGTGATGATGATGCTGAGGAAGTCTGAGGTTCTGGAGCTCAGATGGTGTTTGAGAATGATGAACCAACATCCTGCAGTGCAGGGTAGAGTGCAGTGAATCCTGCTGGTATGGATGCGATAGTGGCCCGAGGTCCGGGGTATGCCGCAGGAAATCCCAGCAAGGTTTGAAGAGAGATGAAATAGAAGTACTCACAAGGGTTGGTTCCAAGAGCTCAGGCAGGAAGGTCCTCCAAGGAGTGGATAGCCTCTGAATGCAGAAGAGGCCCCAAGGAGTGAGTACTCAGAGCATCCACCCAGTGAGACAGGAACCAGAACTCCGATGAGAAGCGGATTCAGCAACAAGAAGAACTTCTTGCTGACTCGTCTGAGTGTAGCACCAGTCAGCTTAAATACAGCAAGGTGGTGACGTCATGCGGAGGGTTCCCGCCATGACATGTACAAAAGACGGCCCATGCACGCGCTAGGTGACTCCAGGAACAAGATGGCGGTCGGCATTGCTCCGCCATCCCAGGGATGCCAGGGAGGTCAGCTTTCGCTGGCAGAGACCGCCACTCGTCCGAGAATTGACGAAGTAGCAAGAAAAAAAGTGAGTATGAGAGGTCGCAGCCATCTGCGACCGACGGGCACAACACCATTAAATCTTAGAAATGTTCCGGATGATGTCCTAGCTTATAATTTCACCTTTACTATAATTGTGTCTATTGGGTTAAGTCATCCCTTCTCATCCTTGCCTACATTTCACTCTTGCATTGTATATATCATTAGCAACAAATATTACTGATGATGCTATTAATTGAATGTGCATCTGTTACTGTATCCAGACATGTATATTGACACTTGCCCTATTTGTAGGCCACATTGGGGCCCCTCTAGTGACCCTGCATGTACACTATAACCTGCCCCAGCCCAATCCCAACACATCTATAGCCTGCCTAGTGACCCCTCATCCACACCCTAACCAATTCCCAATCTCATCCCCACACCCTTACAGCCTCCCATAGTGACCCACCATGCACACACTAAACTGCCTCCACCCCGTCTATCCATACTCTACTTACCCCACATGGGTAGGAAGCTCACCAGTTAAACAATCTTTAGAGATAGTGTCAGGTCTTCTTGTTCTGGTTCAGTTTCTTCCAAACTCCTTGAATTGGGAACAGCACTCTCCCATCATCTACCAACAGGGATGCCAGGTGGGTGATATCCCTGGTGGTAAAGTTTGGCTGCTGATCTGGTGATGGCATCACAGAATGGGCTTGCTTCAGAAGAAATGGAAGTTGGGCATCGCAAAGTATACATGCATAGAATAAATGAATGTTTGACATGGACAAAAAACTTGCATAGATCCCTGGAAATGGGAGTGATGTCACAATATTGGAAAAGAGCAGTTGTGATCCTGCTTCATAAGGGTGGTAGCAGAGAGAAGGAAGGAAACTACAGACCAGTTAGCCTCACCTCGGAAAATTAATAGAGACTCTGCTGAAGGAGAGGATTGTTACATGTGCCGTCCACGGCAGACCCGCAGCACGACCCCCTCACCACTCTTCAGTGACTCCAGTTACTGGTTCCTCCTCGCTGGCGGCGGTAGGCCATCAGCTCCATTCTTGGGCCTCCCCCGGTGCTTCCGGCCCAGCTACAATCCCTGGCATTCCAGATCCAGCCACCACATCCATTGCATTGCTTCTCGTCGGGCTGCTTGGCCCGCGGAGAGACGCTGCTATCGGCACGCGGGCTGCTTGGCCCGCGGAGAGACGCTGCTACTCGGCACGCGTGCAACACCAGGGTTTAAGTAGGGACCACAGCGGGAACCTAGCCGCAGCCCTGGATGATGACGTCAGCTGATCTTCAGTATTTAAGTGCAGGCTCTGCTCTCTAGCTTTGCCTTTGCAACAGGTCTCCTCGCTGGTCGAGTACTCATTGCCATTCTAGAGATTCATCTCACTCCTGTGTTCCTGTTCTTCGTGATCCTGGTTCCTGTCTCCTTGTTCCTGTCTTGCACCATACCTCGGATTGCCTACATGGACTTTGACTCTGCTACGCCTGAATACACCATTGACTCTCTCCAAGCCCGGACCTCTGCTTCGCCTGACCACGCATTGACTCTTTCCAGACCCAGACCTCTGCTTCTCCTGTCTACGCTGTTGCCTCTCTCTAGACCCAGACCTCTGCTTCACCTGACTATGATGTTGCCTATCTCCAGCCCCAGACCTCCTTATTGCTTATCTATGCTGTTGCTTCTCTCCAGACCCAGACTTCTGCTTCTCCTGACTACGCTGTTGCCTATCGCTGGACCCAGACCTCCGCATTAGCAGACTACGCTGTTGCTTCTCTCCAGACCCAGACTTCTGCTTCTCCTGACTACGCTGTTGCCTATCGCTGGACCCAGACCTCCGCATTAGCAGACTACGCTGTTGCTTCTCTCCAGATCCAGACCTCAGCATCGTTCGACTACACTTGACTATCTCCGTGATCAGACCTCAGCCTTGCTTGCCACTGCCTTCGGATTGCCACCAGCCCTGACTCAAACCTCTTCTTCGATGCCTCTCCAGCTTACTTCCTGGACTTGGTCTATTCAGGCTTCGGCCTGCTCTTGCTCGAGTGCCCCCTGTCTGCCTCCGTTCCTTTGGCACCTGAGTCTCCAGGACACTACCTTGTCCAGTGTAAAACTGTACCATCTCTCACCTGCTGTCTCTGGGCTGAACCTAATCTCCACATCAACTACATACAGAGACCCACCTAAGTCCAGCTGGCCCCAGCACCCAAAGACTCAACCCGCGGGGAAAGAGGGCTGGTATTGGTGAAGCTCCAGCTGGCCTCTGTCTGTCAGTCCACTCCACTTGCCGATGGTGGGGACCCGTAGGTCCCTACCTACGGGTTGCGTCAACTCCATCTTGGCCCAAGGGTCCACCTCCAGCGCAACAGGTTGCAAAGGCCATGACTTGGTGGAGCCG